>NC_067117.1:19834357-20141189 GCF_021347895.1 Acanthochromis polyacanthus
TTCTTCTTTCTCTGAATTGAGGAGTCTGCGGCGTCTGAAGCGCTGTTCAGACACAGCTGGCCATGTTGTTGTGATCACCGTAACCTGTCGCACTAACCCGTCCTCTCTTTGTGTCTCTGGCTGGATTCTTTTAGAGCCAGGAGAGTGTGTGGGCTTGCATGAAAACCGGTCTGTTTGTATCCCCCTTCAGAGTATTGGAGCTTAGAAGAATAGGGAGCCAGACATCTTACACAAACCCACTCTCTCATTTCTCTGTCTGTCTGTCTCTGTGCCTGTATATTTTCTTTCTTTCTTTTTGAATTCCACCGTCTGATTTGAGGGAATCACTGAGGCTTAAACCGAGCTAAGTTCTTGTGTCCGTGCGCACGTTCTACACATCCAAACATTACTGCAGCTAATCAGTTCGCAGCGGGGCCTTAAACCCCCACTAGGACAAGCATTCTGCTGGACAACGAACCAGCCAAGCCCCCAGGGTTCCCAGTTAGCATCTGTGTATGTTAGTGTGTCAGTTTTTGGTGTGCGTGCATGTGTGTCTTGGCTGCAAACGTGGGACTGGACAGCCAGAGCTGGGTTCAGTAAAAGGGGAGTGGGATACCAGAGAAGCTGTTGGGGATTTTTTTAGCAGCTGTGTTTCTGAACTTTCGACAAGACACAAAAAAAATAAAGACAGGACACGAAAAAAGTGGAAGAATATAGATAGAGGATGGTTAGAAAGGGGGAAAAAGCAAGTGTAGAAATGATTGTGGAGGGCTGAGTGGTTTTTAAATTTAAAAAAAAACTAACAAAGAGTACAAGAGAAAGTGAAAAGAGAGAAATAAGGTGACAATGAGCACTGAAGCAAGGACTTGCTGTAGCTAGCAGCGAGGTTACCAGCCTAGCTTTTTATCCAACCTCTGCAATTCAGTGCCGCTCTTTCTCCTGAATTTTTAGGGGTCACATAAAAGAAAGGCCTGGAACAATTTCAAGGTTCAGCCAGGTGTGAATAGAGATGGCTAAAGGTCAAGTAGTTTTTCAAAGGGGTTGAAAAGATGGAGCTTTTACTTACCAAAGGGAATAGGAGTAGAAGGAAAAAAAATCCTTTCATCCATTACCGTGTTCTAAGGGTTCACTTGTCCTTCTTTGCTCCAACATGTTTGGGAGAGCTGAGGATCACATGGTCACTTCTGCACCACAAGTCCTGCTTGCTGCTTTACAAAAAATATGCTTTCTATTTTGTTGTTTTAGTATAAATAAATGAGCAAAAGGGATATATTATAAACACAATATACCAAAGGCTAAATGAACATCAGGCGTGATCCTCTCACTAACACACAGCATTAGTATCGTATCTGCTTTTCCACACTGGCACGGTTTGAAGGAGACAGAAGGGCTGAGATGCAGCACTGAGCTGGTTTGTATGCTGCTAGACAGAGAGGACGTCTGCCGGTGTGCTGTGTTTTCGCCATAGGAGGCAGGCAGTGCTAGATTATCCCACAGAGTTCATCTGACAGCTCACCAAGATGACTGACTCGTGTTGATGCGTGAACATGCCCAGTTGAAGGGCAGAGGCCAGGGCTTACTATATACGTCTTCTCCTCAAGGCACAAAGCTGCATGTTGAAGGACAGCAAGAGAATGTAAATCAATGATTTCAAAGTATACATATCAATATGATGCAAAAAAGTGCTGCCTTTAAAGAATGATTTCAGTTTGTTACAGCTCATCTTATTCAATTTTATTCTCATTTTTATCTGTAATGATAACACTTTACTTACCAAAGTGCTTGCTAAGATCTCAGCTTTGTAAACAATATTAAGCTAAAATATCCAAATGAGCAATTCAGTTATTTTTTTAAAATTCTGACCCTTTAAATTAAGAAATGTCACAGGCTGCATGTCTGTGAGTTGTATGCAGTTTGAACAAAAGGTGATGTTTCCTTTGAATAGAGGCCAGAAGACATAATTTGTTTTGTATTTTAGATGACAAAGGGTGGAGAAAATCAGGCAAAACTGCAACTGTACTCGCAAATTATTTTCAATGATTAAGAGATCCAGTAAAAAAACATTTAAGCATAATGAAATATATTTTTGTTCAGCTAAAGTATCCTTCTATTATTGCCAACCTTCTTATTACCTCGTGACCCCACAGGTTTAACTGGTGACTGTCTTTGGGTGAAGCTCAGATCCACTGATCCAAACCATTTGCCAAAAGTTAACACTGTGACTAGGCAGTATCTGTTTCTGAAAATTGGGTGTATGATGGTATTTTAGTACAAAAAAATGAATTAAAAATAAAATAGAAATGATCCCATTTTGAAAGCAGTCATTGTCACACGTGTTTTCACATCACAGCTGCCTACAGTGCTGTGTAATTGCTTGGACGGGTCATGCTGGGATTAAATACTTCTGACCTGTATTATTTTGGAGCCCAGAATAAACTTCAAAGCTGTTCACATTCTATGCCGAATGCATGAAATAAAAATAAATTGGAAATGGAATAGGCACATTCCTATGGGCAAGAACATTTCATGTGGAAGTAGTTTTAAAGGGAGTTTTGGCTAAAGGAGTTATGAAAATATGCCTATACAAATTTTTAAAAAGGCTGGATTATTTAGTTTAGTTAAACCCGTCACCTAAATGCACAAACCAGCCAAAAAGTAATGAATTGTGTTTTGTCCTAGTGCTGATACAGATCCGTGAGAAATCAAAAATAAATACAAGGTGTTTTAGCGAGGGGTTACAACTATGGTATACTTTAATACAGTGGTACTGCCAGCCTATTTATTGCACGTCAGATGTCAGTAGTAATGCCTCACTGCCTCTAAAACCTGTAAATCTGTAAAATGTGATTGATGTCTACACTGGACAGTTCACTTAATAAATAATACCCCCACAGTTTTCTCTTACAAATAAGTTTTCGTAACCTGGGGGGTTTGTTTAGAGCACATCGGATTGACTGACTGCTTTGTTTTCTTACACTGTCTGAATCATTTCGCAGCACCTTCCTCTGTGAGTGGAGTGTTGTTGTATAAATAGGAAAATATGAAAGGTACAGTCAGAGACATTGTGAAAGTAAGACCGGAGTTGCCTTTTAAAGAGAAACCAAGAACTTGTACAAGTCAGTAGTGCTTAGTTGGCAAGCCAGCTGAACAACTGAATTAAAAAGAGGTGAAACAGAGAGAGAGTGAAGGAAGGAGAGACAGGGGGCCCAACATCCCAGTGCTTGTTGCCTGGTTGACACGTCTCACACACCAAAGTGCTTCTCCAAGCGTTTTTCACCCCTCAGTCGTTAACCTTCTATTAACTCCTCCATCAATTGCCACTCACTCACACTCACACTTTCTCTGATTTCTCTCCTCCTTGCTCACTCACTTGCTCTCTCACACACACACAAATAGAGATTTTTAAAAGGTGTTTTTTCCTCTCTCTCACTAAAGAAGAGACACTGGGGAGAGGCTGGAGTGTGTGTGAAAACAGCTAGCGGTGTGTGCGGTGTTCTCGGTCTTTTTTTAGCGTGCTGTTAGCCAACACAGGCCACGGCCTTGTCCTTTACTGCTCGGCCAGTGGTTGGCTTAAAGAAGATTAGAAATATAATTGGAGAGTTGCTCAGCAAAGCTATGCACTTTTTGCTGTTGTGTACTATCTACAGGGGGAGTTTTTGCACAGTTGCATTTGTAGTTTGAGCAGTCTGTCTTTCCCTCCTTTTCTTTTCATCTATCCTCTCCTCACCTTTCATTTCTGTCTGTCTCTTCTCACTTCTTTCTACAACTCTGTTTCGCTGTTTTTCAGGAATGTGCTGGCGAGCCTCTCTTCATGCTGTACTGTGCCATGAAGCAGCAAATGGAAAAGGGACCGATAGATGCGATCACAGGAGAAGCCCGCTACTCTCTCAGCGAGGATAAACTCATCAGACAGCAAATTGACTACAAGACTTTGGTCAGTACATGCTGGTGGACACAGGCAGTTTGATCATACATTTGGTCCTAGAGGAGGGTGTGAAACATGCACACATACAGCTGAAACAATACATTTACACAGATTTAATGTATGTCTAGTACTCTTGTTAAGATTTACTTCTTTACTCAGAACAGGATCCAGCTTGTTAAATCAGGGATTATTTCCGTTATGATTCAAACAGGACTTCTGGTTCTGAATGAATGCTGATAATGCTCGTGTATAGCTTTGTGTGCATTCTTCCACACTTGAGTCTTGATGCTGGTTGCTATATGAAATGTGTCTTTGCAGGTCAAAAATCGTCACGGGGTCACGCTTCCCTGTATCAATAGTTATTGCCTCCAGTCTGTGCTGATTTCCTGGTCTAACTGTAACCTGTGGTCTCTGGCTTTGTAGACGCTGCACTGTGTGAACCCAGAGAATGAAAATGCTCCGGAGGTTACAGTGAAGAGTCTGAACTGTGACACGGTGACGCAGGTGAAGGAGAAGCTGCTGGATGCTGTGTACAAGGGCACACCGTACTCCCAGAGACCAAAGGCCTCAGATATGGACCTGGGTAAGCAGTGGGAAACGCAAACACACGCCAAGTGAACCCATAAAGGCACAGATGCAGCTGCTACGGGGGGTAAGGCAGGGAGTCGCTTCAAGGGCTCTCTGATGCAGGAGGTGGCACTTCACACAGGAGAAGTGATCCAGCATCAACAAAAAATTCAAGCAAAGTGCCAAAAGTCTCTGAAATTATACACTGTACTCATTCTAAATTTAATCCAATTAGTGAACTTTGCTGGCTGCATTCTTAAGTAAGTCACAGCGACGTGACTTATTGTTCACAGGAGGGAATTTGTGGTGGTCCACTGAGTCCATCTGCCACTTATGTCCTGTTTCTATTTTTGCACTTCATATTTAACAAACGTACACGATCCTTACTTCCGTCTTTTTACTCAATGTGTGTTTGTGTCTGACAGAATGGCGACAGGGCAGGATGGCTCGCATCATCCTGCAGGACGAGGATGTCACCACTAAGATCGACAATGACTGGAAGAGACTCAACACTCTGGCTCACTACCAGGTGCCCAGCTGCTTCCATGCAACATAAATCCCACGATGCTTTGCGAATGGCTAGAAATATAGCTCCTCCCTGATTTGGTAGAATATTCCTGTTCCATCGTCATTCAATACTCGTGCTTTGGTTGCAGTGATGAGCTTTTTGGAAAATGAATTCCAAAAGAGAGTTGTGATATTTGTGTGGTTGGACACTAATGTTGCTGCTGGACATTGTAGTTGATCTTAAACTTCGTGTTTTAGGTGACAGATGGTTCGGTGATTGCCCTGGTGCCTAAACAGAACTCAGCCTACAACATCTCCAACTCCTCCACATTCACCAAGTCCCTCAGCAGATACGGTACGAGAGAAGGTGTGTGTGTGTGTTTTGATTGTATGTACTTCTGTGTGTACAAGTGTCTGCGTGTGTGTCCACTCATTTCATCACGTGCAAGTGATTTTATAATAAGATACCAGTAAGAGAAACATGCCTTTAATGCTTTCAGATGAATTCTGATGCTGCTAGCAATAACAGTCATTTAAACATCATGTTACACTTGTTTGCGTGTTCATTTGTGTCTGTCTGTGTCATTTCAATAGACAAGTCTGATCTATGTTTTGCTTTTGGCTCCAGTGTAGATAATCTGGGATTTAAAAATCTTTGAACTATGCTGTCTCTATCTTTATCCCTCTTAAACCCAACCAGTTTCTCGGCATTTTTTTAAATCTTGTTACATTTTTACTCAGTGAGGACTCGTTTTTCACAGCAATATAAAGTCTCTTTTGAAACTGCATAACCATGGCTAGGAGAAGAGAGAACTCAAAAGTGTCTTCTATGCAGGATAACACAATTTTAGTAGTATTCCCAAACAAAAAAGTGAAAGGTGACTTTATTATTTTCCAAAAAATGATTTAAACCTAGACCTAACAATGTCCAATGTTTTTGAGTGCCTATTAATGGGGAAAAAATGTGGAACTGCACGCTATGTTTACGTTAATTGTTGCCATCCTTGTCTTCTATCTGCTCTGTGTAAACACAGCATGCAGTTCAGCAGAAAATTCCCTGAATTTTGTCATGTGACTGACATGTGACTCAGCTAAGTCCTTGGCGGCTTATCAGCTGTGCTAGTGGGTATAGATTTTTATCTAGTGCTTCTCTCTGTTTTACAGGTTGACATGGTGTCATTGTAGCAATTTAAAAACAAACATCTGTACATGTACACAAAAGCTAAATGGGGGTTCAAAGGGTTAAACAGTTTAAATTTATATTTATATTCTGTGTCCACTGGAATTAATTGTAAAATGAAATTACCAGTCAAACATTTATACACCTATTCAGCCAAATTCCTTTTATTACAAAAAACGGTTTTGCATTAATTACCGTCTTCCATGTCAGAATGGATTTCATGTATACCAGCTGTACGCAGTGCATTTTGTCATGAAGTAGAACACCTCATTTTATACCTGTTGGTAGCTGTGTTAGCTGTCAAGTTCCTTTACTTGAAAGCTCCTTATCAGTACTCACAAAAAATTCAGTTTGATGTATTTTATTTCTGTCATATCTTTGTTCAGTCCACATGTAAATGATTGAAACTCTAATTTGAAACTTAATATTGTCAGAAACACATTTTAAAATACATGCATTCATCCAAAAACAGTGAGACAGTTTAGGAAACACTTTTCTCACCTGTGTTTAAGTGCAATTTAGCCACTCCTCATTGCTCCATGTGTTTGATTTTTTTTTTTTTAATTCATTGCAAGAAATTTCCAAAGCACCTCATGCTGTTTATGCCCTGCCTGTCAGCATGATCACACCATGATGGTGTCCACCTCTGTTCACAGTACACTTTAATGTCAGACAGCTGGGTGGTTCAGCCTTCATATACACAATAGATACAGGAGTCTGTTGCACAATAGATTCCTTAACCTCAAACATGTGTTCTAACCAGTGGCGGTCCTTCCTGAGGTCAAGAACAGGACAGTGTAACTATGAGGTCTGATGTCACAAAGGGGTTTGAAAACTTGCAACGAAATGTTTTATTTTAATGTTTTGTTTTACTTTTATGTTTAAAAGGAAAGTGTCTACATCAAATGAAACAGTCTACATTTTTTTGAAGGAGAACAACTTAAATTTCTTTAATGTGTACACTACAGATGCATTTTTAAGCTTATACAAAAAAAATAAAGTCATCCATCTGTACTGGGCCCAGTCACTGCCCAGGTACCATCAGCCCTTTTGTAATGTGAGTTGTGAAGTGGACCTCAGTTCCTCGCAGTGATTTTTTTTCATCCCTCTCTGTTCTACTTCTGAGTCCCTCTCTGCGGTCCACTGTAACTCTGCTGCTGAGCCCTGCTGCCGAGGCACACACATAAATACTCGCTAACACCCCCATCACACTTACTCTGTACTTCCCCGCTCCACATTCGCTCCTGACATTTTGAACCTCTCAGTCCTTTCCTGCTTTGTCACGCAAGTGACAAGCATTCAAACAGGAAGCGTAATAGCCTGTGTCACAAATGGGGGATCACTGTCCAACAAAGGGAGGGAAGGGGGCAGGTGAGAGAGTGACAGACAAATTTATTCTGGAACGAAAGAGTGACATGCAAGTAGAGGAAGCTGTCACCTTTCAAAAATGCTTTTAACTTCACAGGGAGATTTTTCTCTCTTCAGCTGTGTCACATTTTTTATTCATGTGTTTTTTATATCCTCATGTTGCTTAAATTGGAACTCCTTGAAATGGTGATTAGGACAGTGTTAATTATAACATTATTAATTACAAATAGACAATAACTTGCCAGGTGTTTTATATATGCAATCAGATCCTATTTATCTTATAGTATTCTGGTGTTCTCCACTAGAGGCCTCTGATTCAAACACACAGCAAGCATTGAAGGAACCATATGCAAGACACTAACTCCTTGTTCAAGTGACTTCTCATTCCCAAATCGCTTCAGAAATCAAATTAACAGGACAAAATACATGCTGAACTTCAATGTTCCGTAGCTCTTCCTTCTTACTGTTGTTTCTGGCGTTTTCACTCACCTCTCCATCGTGTCTCCTGTGCTCCGTGCAGAGAGCATGCTGAGGACGGCCAGCAGTCCAGACAGCTTGCGCTCCCGAACGCCCATGATCACCCCTGACCTGGAGAGCGGCACCAAACTGTGGCATCTGGTGAAGAACCACGACCACTCAGACCAGAGGGAGGGCGACAGAGGGAGCAAAATGGTCTCAGAGATCTACCTGACCAGACTGCTGGCCACAAAGGTGAGAAGAAGCTGCAAATTCACACACACGCACGCACTGGAACACAAGCTCAGCCAAAACCCCTACTCCACCACCACATCCTTGTCATGTAGCCCATTTCCACCAGCAGCCCCTGTTGACCTTTGTTTGGTGGTGGTCTCGAAGCTCATTAACATTTTTCGTAACCTTTTCCACAAAGACACACATATGCACAGTCTTAATTAGGAGGTTGACCTTTGACTATTGAGTTGTTTGGTTGGTGTTACTGGGCCCTCTGTTGGTGGCCTCGGGGCTTTTAGGCCCAGGCCTGTGCCCTGCCATCATACCTCACCTAATTCCTCCATGTTCTCCAGACCACACTGTGGAAACGGCTCAGGTTTTTATGCAGCATGTGCTCTGAGATGATGATCAGAAAGGTTAGTTTCAAAGGTGAGGTCTGATTAAGTGGTGGTGTTGACATCCTGAACAAACAAACTGCAGTCAATGTGGATTTTGTCACTGAGTAAGCTGTTAAGCCAGCACGGAGCGGAGTGTGACTGAGTTCCTATCACTGTGTAAGTGTTCTGTGAGAAGGCAGTTCTCACCCAGCTACTATCTTATTTTCTGGGACTGTTGAAGCTGTTACTGCGTTAGCATCTTGGGTGGTTTCAACTTTCTTTGTTAGCCCAGGTTTTGTTTTGCTCTGTTCGGTCCCATAGGTCAAAGGTAACGCAACCATTTTACTGATCATTTGATTCTTCTTCTGCACAAAGTGGCCTGAACACAGTCAGTAGGAACACTTTGTTATATTGAAGGGCTGTGAGAAAATGAAAAAATACTGTTACTGAAAGTAAGGCAAGAGAAAAATGCTGGTAGAAAATAGTTAATTGTATGAGTTAATGTTTTAATTTTGCCCCTCATTGCATTCTCATTGTCCGCTGACTATTTCTGATATGACAGACCCGCCCCAACCACAACTATATCTAGTATATGTAGTAATGTGGTGTTTGAAAAAAGAAATACATTTATGTCTGACAGTGTGCAATAATGAAGATTATGTGGAAATAACTTGCGTTTTTGGTCAAATCAGAGTAAAATTTATGTTCAGGACCAAAAATCTGACCAAAAATTAAAACATATTTGTGCATTTTCTGCATCAACAATTGAAGGCATGTAGATTCCCATGGAAATGTGACACACAGCGTTTGCCTACTGTAACTGTACAGCTTTGTTCAGTTTGATAATTAACCTACAGCCCAACAGGTTAGCAGATTTAAAGTATTCCCTCAGCTGAGAATCTGTATCGCTAATAGAGAATATCAACAGCAAAAGAACCGGTGAAAGGTTGGTGCTTCTTAAAGCCGATTTAAACTCTGAACAGAATGTCCTCTGGAGCAGGTTTGCTGTGCAGCATGGCTTATCATGGTGATCTAGCATGTCAGAAGAGAGCCACCTTTGTGACTCTGAAAATTCTGGCTTTATGTTCAACATACGTCAATAACACACAAGTCTCACTCTCTGCATCATCTGACAGACATTTGTGAATGTTTTAGCAACTAGAAGGTTGGTTAGTGTCTGCTTGTGTATGAAAGAATGTGCAAATGTGGCAGTTCTACGTGTTTACCGATGTTTTCAGTAAATATATCAGAAAGCAGTTTTTAAAAATCACGCAGGATTAATTGGTCTTTACTGTTGATTATCTTACAGAAACTCAAATGGTCACATAAAGGAAGCACACAAAAACAAAGGAAGATTTGTCATTCAGAAAGTACATATTTGGTTCATACAAACATTCAAACTGTAAACATAATAGAATTATAATCTGATGTAGTTCTGTCATCAGCACCATTACTTTGGAATGATTGGACTTAAGGAAAGTCATTTTTAAACAAAATAATTGTCCAGCAAAATGTGAGAAATAGAGGAGATAGTTTTAATGTGTGAATCCACAGAGTTGACAGCTTTTTTTTTTTTTTACATCGTTCTGACACGCTATACACACAGAAAAAATACATGTGAATCCCTGTTGGTTTGTGCTCATATACTACTGAATGCAGACGCGCATCCACAGTCATACACTTTACACAGTCATATGCAAACACACATCATCTGCCTGTGCAGCCCAACAACAGCGTCAGGCTCCTGCTCTCACTTCCAAGTACTAAGTGCAGCCGCACTGTGGTACTTCCTCTCCCCCGATGTTTCACTCATTAGCTCTAGATTTTCAATGTTTGAGCTCCAGGTAGGAAAGTGCAAGGTTAGCTGCATCAATGCTGCCTCGATTGGGAAATGATTAACATGCAAGCCAGAGGAAGACAATGGGGGGAACTTGGAGCGCTGCAGTTTGTTCTTATTTATTACAGCCCCTGCAGCTTTGTGTGTTTAGGAAGCTGATTTGTGAATGTGTGAACGAATACAAAACTGCAGATTCAACTTCTGGCTGGTTTAAACAAGGCTTTATAAAAGGTGGTGTGAACGCTTGAAGATGGAAAAGAACGGCGCTGAACGCTTGTGGGAAATATCAAATCATTTCAACTTCAGAGGACTTTGTGAGGATTCTGAATCTCCAGAGTTGTGTGATGTGGTGAAAAACATTGCAGAACAGCCTTGGGCTGAACTCTCATTGGGCCCCCATCCTAAACACTGTAAAGAACACTGACAGTCAGCATCATCACAAACTCTCAGAAAGTTGGAGCACTGAAAGCAAAGCGCTGTCATTCTCAAACACCTGCTACTGACAGCCGTTGCCTACAGCCAGACCACCAGCAGCAGGAAGAATGTGCAAGCAGAGACAGTTGTTTAGTGGAGCTGTAACACAACTGCTCAAACATTAATCTAAGTCTAACAGGGATACATGCTTTTGAATTATAATGACTTGTTGAGGGACCAGAGAATATTTATGTGTCTTCAAGTCCCCCTTCATAAAACCTTATATACCCTGACTGACTCACTCTCAGTTCTCCTCATTTCTAATGTACTCTGTAAAAGCTCAGCCCAGCCAACAGACAAAATACCAGAAGGTTGTAACAAACTGCTAATCCAGTGTTGATTCTGGTGTTCAGGGGACACTCCAGAAGTTTGTGGATGACCTGTTTGAGACCATCTTCAGCACAGCGCACCGAGGCAGCGCCCTGCCTCTCGCCATCAAGTACATGTTTGATTTCTTGGATGAGCAGGCGGATAAACACTCCATATCAGACTCTGATGTACGGCACACTTGGAAGAGCAACTGGTGAGTTTGTGTGAGTGTGTGTGTGCTGTGAAAGAGCATAATTTAGTGGGGTAATTTGTGTTGTGAAAAACTTGCTGTAGTGTGAGCAAAATTAGACGGAAAGCCAGCGAATATGCAACACATTCACTTTGGTGTTGCAGCAGAATGTACAGCGCTCCTCTTTTCATTGCGAATCCGCATGTTTTATCGCTCAGACTGCTCCTTTGTTCAGCCACACTGTGTATGTCAAGCGCCTCTAACTCTGAAGCTCTTCATCTCCCTCCCTCCACCTCATCCCTGTTTTCTCTCAATCCTTCCAGCCTTCCACTGAGGTTCTGGGTGAATGTGATCAAGAACCCACAGTTCGTCTTTGACATCCACAAGAACAGCATTACAGACGCCTGCTTGTCTGTGGTGGCTCAGACCTTCATGGACTCGTGTTCGACATCAGAGCATAAACTGGGGAAGGACTCCCCTTCAAACAAGCTGCTGTACGCTAAAGACATCCCCAACTACAAGAACTGGGTAGAAAGGTACGCCAGTATGCAGGATTTGTTGGGGATGTTGAACTTGTGTTATATATTCTTGAGGACATTTCTCAGCTTTTCCACAGTAAACTCATGTTGGGTGTTTGTTGTCTTTGTGCAGGTACTACTCTGACATCTCCAGGATGCCGGCCATTAGCGACCAAGACATGAGTGCCTACCTAGCGGAGCAGTCGCGCCTCCACGCCAACCAGTTCAACAGCATGTCGGCCCTACACGAGATCTACTCCTACATCGTCAAGTACAAGGATGAGGTGAGGCTAGAGTCCGTTTTTATGTCAACATGCTTTCTGTTGCCAGACTTAGACTGAATATTTGAGTTTAGCACTGTTGTCAATGTTTCATTGAAAAACAATGACAAGGATGTAGCAGATGGCTTTTTTAATAACATGAACATACCATAAAGTATACTGTAGCGACTTAACAAAGCTTAGAGACTGAGGCTGGGCCTGTTAGTCTGACACCCTAAACATAAGAATCCACTGAGATTTCAAATAATAAATTTAACCTTTTGTGAAAGAAAAAAGATGACCGACTCATGATGACCTGCACAAAGTCTTAATCAAAGCAATCAAAGAAAATTAGCAGTCAACAAAAACATACGGTGACCCAGTTCACCCGCTCTCAAAGAACAGGTGAAAATATTCGCTTGATTATCCCCGCCCATATGCATGTGACCTGCTGTCAATCTATTCCACATAATCACAAAATAATATTGAAACCAAACAACAGTTGGTAACCTTACAATAAAACAATTTATTTTTGGCTCCTACATATACATCTCTTCTCTTTTGGTGGTATTTGTGACAAAGTTTCATGCTAGCTGTGTATTTTACAAAAATCTCTGCTTTCAAAATTACAGAATGGCAGAGCACCCTGGTGCATTTCAATGAAATAAAGGCAAAACAGTGTTTGTAATGATTATTAGTGTGTCGAATGTTGCTCATTCCGTAGGGAATTCAAGAGAAAAAGGTTGAGAAGCAGTGAGTTGCTTTAAATTACATTTTTGATTAATGAGTTTTAATGTGCTCCGGCGACCTAAAAAGCTGAAACATGTGGAGCTCATGAATGTTTGTAGAGTCTCTGCATCACAAAGCAGTCAGGCGGGATGTCTAAATGTTTTGAAAGCAAAAACGTGCACATTTGCAACATTTGCTGCTCTCTATTTCCAGATCTTGTCAGCTTTGGAGCGGGACGAGCAGGCCCGGAGACAGAGACTGAGGAGCAAGTTGGAGCAGGTCATCGACACAATGGCTCTGACCAGCTGAGGACCATCCAGCGCCTCCTTCTCCTCCTTCTACTCACTCCTCCTCTCCATCTGTCTCTCTCCCTCGCTCCTCTCACCCAGACAACAAACAAAACTCCAACCCCCAACAATACGACAGACGAACTGCAAAACGGACCGAAGCAGTATACTGCAACATGGGGGGGGGGGTTCGGCAGAGATGGGCGGGCCTGTGTACGCTTACATGTGTCTGTGTGTGTTTGTGTGCAGCCCCATACGGTGTGTGTGTGTGTGTGTGGGCACGAGTCTGTGTGAGAGACTGAGACGCCGGACATTTCCACACACGCATACATGGAGAACACGTCGACTGACAGCATTTGATTATTGTGGATGTTGGTGTTTGTGGTTTGCTTGATTTTGATTTCTGGAGTTCTGTGGTGACGACGCGATGGTCAGGAAAGAAACAACGGAAGCCCAGAAAGGAACTCCGTGAACGGCATCAGTAGCAGAACGGACCAATCTGTGACGAGTCGATGGAGAGAGGCTCTGTGTGTCATGTGACTCCAACAGCTGTCACAGTTTTAAAGGACGTTAGATGATTTTTTTGTGTGTAAATGTAATCAACTGCCCACTCTCTGATCTCTCGCCACTTGTATTACTGCTGAATTTGCACAATTTACAGAAACGTTACAAAGCAAGACTATATAGATATTATATATAAATACAGCTACGTTTTTAAAGAAAGATTAGGGAGAAAACATTTTTGTTGTTTTCTTTTTCATTTCAAACCAACAAATACAATAAAAACAAAACAATAAAACATGATTGATTTGATATTTCAAGTACAAAAGAAAAAAAACACAACGTAGACAAAAAAAACAACGAAAAAGAAACAAAAAAGTCGTACTGTGCCATGTTTTCTTTGAATGTTGTTTAGTGCAAAGACATTTTGTTAGATGGAATGTGCTACCGTATGATTTTAAATATGAACATGCCTAGTGACTGAAAAGAATTGTTTGAGTAATGACCCATCATGAGATCCTTGTTTAAAAGTGGCGGGAAGCGAGATGACACAAAGTCGTCCATCTTCTCGAGAGTTCATGGTGTCGCGATGATAACATGAAGTTGCTGTCGTTTCTTCTTCAATCAGTGCAATCTGTTGGTTCCAGAAAGCCAGACATCTACTCTCAGCATTGTTGCTTTGTCATGGCCACGTTAGTGTCTGGTTCTTTTCTTCAGGGCTCAAGAAGTGACGGTTCAGCCCATCGTGGTTTAGTGACTGAACAATGAAGTAGCTACATTGCACTACCTGAGATATTCCCGTTTGCCCCGATATCACGTAGCCACCATATCCAACCGCTGAGAATCCACAGGTTTGCGTTAGCCGTCGTTTGAGGGCTCATTTGTTTTCTAACACGGTCCTGCAAGAGCAAAACCAAAGTCTTGGTGCTCTCAGGCTCCATTTGAAGTCTTTTCAGGAGCCGCCGTGAGGTCAGGTAGAGTTGAGCTGAAACCCTCACTGGTGAAGCAGAGTCAGAAAAGCTGTTTCCAGCCTAAAGCCACATTTATATTTCCATTTTCTCAATGTTAATACCCATATAGAGGCGACAAGGAAAAGAGATTCTGAGTGTTTTTCTCCACCTCTGACCTATATATATGAGACATGGGTTTTAGCTTTTTATCCATGAGGAGGGTATAGAAAGATGCAGAGGTGAGACTCCTCTGTTCATTACCTACACAAGGCTGAGTAATCCTCTCCTTAGCCTGCAGCTCTTGTTTCAAAACTAGCCTACTGCCATGTGTGGCTTAAGCTTTTTATATTACTGCTCTCTTAAGAGGATTTCTTTGTTTCTCTTTTTTGAAGTCTTGAAGTCATGGTTTTTGACTTTGTGGTGAGAATTTTTTTTCTGCTTGCCGAAAACCAAACTGTGGTCTGTATAATGTTTTTTTGTTGTTGATGTTTCATTTGTAAATTGTATACTTTTTATCATGATGAACACAAGCTGTTTGCCATTTTTTGTAATCAGGTTCTTTTTGTTTGTTTGTTTGTTTTAGTCTTTTTATTTTCAACATGTAAATTGTACATTTTACGGTACACAGAAGACAAAATTCTCTTCAGGCTGCCTGAAGTTGAAGTACTTGACCGAACTCAAGGTTTATTTTCCTGATCTCAAGGATCAAAATGAAATTGTCGAATCAGATGAGCATCTGTGTCGTGATGGAAATGTGACTTGCTGCTTTAACTCTTGTACCTTGTTTTTTCTATCAAACATTAGGGCTGTCATTTTATGCTGATCATAAATGCTGTCGCTGTCCAACCCACCACTTTGTTTACTGTACATGTTGGAGATGTGGATCTGCAGCTACATCCACATCAACCTACTCCAGTTATCCTTAATGGGACTTGGCAGTTCATGCTGTACCTGCCAAAAACAGTCTTAAGGGACCACTGCCCAAGTTAGGATACAAGTTTCTCCTTTTCAGCTCACCACGTTGGCTACACAAACATTACGTAATTTCTGTTAGAGGAAGAAACAAGTACAGTGAACCCTTCACCAAAAATCCACTTAGTCCATTAAACTTTTTTTTTTTTTCTGACTTCTTGCTGCATTCGTACATGTTGGTGCTCTTACTGTACAGGTCATATGGCGAGGAAAAAAGAAAAGCTGACTGTGGTGGTTCAGTGTTAACAGCAGTTCTGTGACTGATCTGTATGAGTACAACGTACAGCAGGGACACATCAGCTCCCTGCCTCAGCACACAGACCAAAACCAACTGAGGCTGCAGTGTCCAGCTGGTGATCTGTCAGGCTTTTTCAAGACACTTAAACATTCTCAATCCATTCTCAGGTTCATGCTCCATTTGTGTCGTATTCTGGCTGTAGTTTGGTTCATTAAATGACTGCTGAGGGAGTCCAGCTTGTTTACCGTTTGCATGGCTGCTTGCCTTTCAGATTGACCTGCTTTGCAAGTCCAGACATATTTTTTAGAGAAACTTCCCGGCTGCCCCTTTCTGTAATCCATTTTGCACCGTTCAGGCTGACAGTTGACTTGTTTATTGTTACTGAGGTGGTTTAAAGAATGTCCATTTTCTGAGTGTCATCTAGAGCAGCCAGCATCAGCTGCTGACTTCCAACTTGTCACAAGAACAACATGCTGACTGTAGTTTGACTGAATTGCTGGGTATTATGCTGTTTTTCAGTCACATCAGAACAAATCAGCAAGTCGAATTTACTGCTCTGCCTTCAGTGGGAGTGGATTCAGCACATAGTCCTTTTTCATTCTCAGCTCAATCATTTTTGCCTTTTCCAAACCATTGTTGAATCAAACCATGTCCTGGCATCATTCTGTTTTCAGTAGTTTTTTTTCCCTACTTTCCTCTCATTCTGGAAAATTCAACAGCTGTTCTGTTTTTTTTTTCAAAATGGAAGTTGCATAGGATCCATGGAAACAAAGCGAGTGGATTTCAGATAGAGTTGGCAAAAGAATTTTAATACTACAATAACTCTGATACATTTTTAGAGTTTCAGACTTGAAGCGACTGTCACGAGTTTGCAGGTTAACATTCATTGTGTAAATATTCTGTTATTTCCTATTTTGCAGATTTACTACTTGTAAATAAACACGCATCAAGGAGAGATTAAACATTTTTTGCTAAATAACACTGGTTTGAATTTTTATTTTATCACTCATTCGCACATAGTGAGAATGCAGCTCTGTTACTGGATGCTTCTGTAATGGCACTGAATTCATATACACTGACATGTTCTACTGTAGCACTGAATTTAGGATACAACTCGTCACACACATCACATCATTATGCAAGCCATAAATGAATCAATGCCAAAAACGTCAGTTCCTCAAATGGCCACTTGAGGTTGCCTTTTGAAATGAGTCAACCCCCATGTGCCTCATTGTTAAAATGCCCAAATTTTCAGCAGAAATAAACATGTCTACAGCCTGGTACAAACAAACAGTTCTGTTCTCTGTAAAGATTTTCCTGTTCATGGTAACTGTAGAGTTGATGAATTTTCATCTAAATTACCCGTTTAAATTGTATTAACATTTAAAGTGCATAAATATGGGCGCTGCTGCTTTAAGGGCAGAACAGTCCACGACGAGACCATCAGCTCCACTCATGCTCCATGTCTTTGCTCATGTTTGGATTAGCTAGCAGCTAGAAGGAGTCAGGCGTTGCCAAGACGGCAACAATCGGAGCCAATTCACAACATGTCATCTCAAAGCCCTTTCCAGAGTAAGATGAAGACTGTACAGGATTCTGAAGAGAAACACAACAAATTCAAAGGATTTGAGCAGCACTTGGCGACAGACTGCAGTCTATACACTCTATCCTAACATGGTGATGTGTACAGTTGTTGTTTTCCTACTCCTGTTCTACCTTGGAGACTTTCTGTGGGAGGTCAAGATAGTGCTGCCGTGTTTTTCATTAACCACGCCTGACGTACACGTCAGCGGGGTTACCGCATTCACTTTGGTATCTGGCTGGCTGGGTAAGTATGTATATGTGTATGTCCGTTCAGATATCTCTGCAAGTGCTGAAGTCAGGATGATCAAACTTGGCACTGAAGATCGGTCTAAGGTCCCCTGCTCAGTTGTGGAGTTAGAGCTCTGGGCGTGGTTCTGCCATCTACTGAGGGCTGGTCTTGTTACCACCTGCTTTACGTTTGAAAGTGATACATGAGCAGCATTGCACTGACCACGTCACTCTGGCAAGTACACAACAAAACAAAGCTTGTCGATGCTGGAACTACTGGGAACCATGCAGCGAGTCGGTGGCATTGTTCCAAAGGCTGATATGATTCTGCAGATCTGTGCAGCATGTTGTTGTGTAGTGAAATAGAAGCAACATTTACTGTCAGATTTAAATAATAGGTGCCGCAGCTTTATTTGTTTTTAAACGCTCAGTTTAAAATGTTTACAGTGTCATGCGTGGAAAATTGACAAGAAAAATGCCACTGAATACTTGTTCAGATCTGTATTTGTTCTTCAGATTATCCTTGAGTCATAATTGTACCCATTTTTAACATGTTTTTTATAGAGGCAAAGCTCTTGTATACCATCTTATGTGTCACCATTTAGAATTAGGCTGTTTTGCCTGTAGTACTAAAGCTAATATCTGCCCCATTTTACAAATGTGTCTATTGTTACCCAACCCAACGCTTTCTTAATGGACTGTGTCATTTACCATCAGAGAATTAAGGTTCAAAATGTTCACATTGGGAAGAAAGTGTCTTGTCAGGCTGCAGCATGATAACTTCCCTCCTCCATCTCCCTGCCTTTCATAACATGACTAGCATCATTAATCATTCTTACAGGAATGCACTTGAGTGGATGGTGGGGGTTTGTTCTCCGGAGGTGTTAATACTAACACGTTTACCTCCTAACCATACATCATGCTTGCAGTGCCCTCAGCTTACGTGGGCACTTGCATGGAAGAGTGGCTCTGGGTGTAGAACACATTGGCGGCTCAGATGGGCCAGGCCAGTGTTTTTTTATGAAATGTGTTGTTGCTGAACAAGAGAGAACGGACACCAAAACCATGTTGTCCTTTTTCATGGCCTGCCTTGAACCGTCAGCACTTCACTCTCTTCCCCCCTCCAGCAAATTCAATGAGTCCAGATAGACAGAAAATGTTATCGTTCGCACCATGTGTAACCAGCCGGGCTAATTCAATTAAAATTCCATCCAAGGAAGAACGCTGAAATTGCGTAATGGTCGTGGGAGCACTGAATCTCGTAATGATCCTGTCAAGAGGCAAATGATCTTGCAGTGCGAACATTATGATAAATTCCTTGCAAAGCACAAGATGCTCGTTTCCTCACCCACCCACCCCCCCACCTCTTTTTGCATGCAAAATTCTGTTGCCATAGTTAATAAAGCCATGATCTATATTTGCCCCCCCCCCTCCCCTTTCCTTTTTAATCTCGTTTAGTTACAATTGAAGAGGGCTCTGTGTTTTATCGCACGCTGAACCCAGTGAAATTGAAATTCTATTTTAGCTGAGGAGTCTATTGGTATCTGTCAATGTGTGTTGCGTCAAGTGCACGGCAGAACCGGGGCACCGTGAGTGGCAGGGGTATCTATAGGGCCCCTAAATCCGGTGAGCGGTTCAGCTGCTCCTGGCAAGGCAAAGGTGACAGCCGTGACGCTGGGGGACGCTACGAGATGGATTACTGTCACCGTTCTTAACTTGTGGTGCGCAAAAAAAAAAAAAAAATGCTGTGTGAGTCTGAGCAAGAGGAGTGGGTGTTCAGTACAGGTGCTGCCAACCTTCAGCCCACCACAGACAGTCAGCGTACAAGGCGAGCTCCCCTAGGCCAGTGCAAGTCTCAGTAAAATGTTTAGTTATATGTTTCCACTGTGATATGAATCCTGAAGTGCCTGAATGATGAAGTTAAAACTGATCTAATCAGTATTGTATATATAGGGTGTCCCAAAAAATTTGACATCATTTCGTAGGCCAATAATTTTGGCAATTTTTGTTTTAAATAACCTCAAATTTTCACAGAATGTATAAAAGCAGATCAAGATTTTATATTTAATGGTTTATTTTTGTTCGGTTTTCAGGTTGAGCCATGCCGTTCACTCCCAAACAGAAGTCATTTTGCATCTTGGAATATGCTGATGTTGATGATGGTCGACCAGATCCTTTAGCCCTGCATAAGCAGCCTTCCTCTTTGACTTTTTTGGTACCAAGTCCAACTTTGTTTGCCAGTTGGTGAAGGTTTTCCAAATGTTGCATTGAAGGCACACTGCACAGTCTTGGGTGACTGTGTGTGAGCATGTTCCAAGATGCAAAATGACTTCTCTTTGGGAGGGAACGGAATGGCAGGGCTCAACCTGAAAACTGACCAAAAATAAAACATTATATATATATATATATATGTATATATATATACAATATTAAAACAACAGACAGCAGTTAGCACACAGTGGAGCAATTAGCAGATATTTAGCCACATATTAAATAAGGAGGTGGTCAAGACCAAAAGACAGCTAAAAGGAGAGTGATTATTGAACTCACATTTGTCTTTTGACTCCATGTCTCCAAATAATGCAAATGTGTACTGGAAAAATAAGAACCAGTGTCTCCAAGGGGCCAGAACATCAGTTAAAACAGGTTTAAAGTGATTGCTTTTGTTTTAACATGATATTTATGTTGCACATGTACATTAAGAGAGGTACTGGTGTCTGCAAAGATGCTAAAGTGATACCCAACACAGCAGCACTGTAAAAGAAGGCAGACAAACTCCTCTACTCTTGTTCTGCGCAAAGATTAATTTCGAAGCTCAGTTCAAGAAGGCTCTTCAAAATCTACTAGGGATCTTCTCCCTGGTATTCATCTACCAGAGCTGAGTCCAAGTAAAAAATCAATCAATCAATCAATCAATCAGTCAAAGTTTATTTCTATAGCCCTTTACAACAGCCCAAAGGGTGACCAAAGGGCTTCACATTAAAAAACAAGAAAAACTTAAAAACACTACAGTAACTTAGAAGAGGACAAACAATCACACCCACACCTACAGGAAAATTTAAAATAATCAATTAACCTCAGCATATTTTTGGACTCATATCACTCAAATCATAACTGCTAATATTAATGTAACTGTTACTGTTTATAGCCACTATAGGGCTAGAAGTCATTCAAACATGGACACATAGGTTCACTGAATTCTGTGTACTTACAGAAGCAATTACAAATGTTTGTCAGTGTGCATGTAAATTCTACATGTGGGTCTACATTTTGGACTGTATGCTGAGCCTTGTGAACCCTTGTAAACTGCATCCACTTGAAGCTCATTGTAAGGTTGAGATTTCAGCTGGACCTTGGATTCATTCTGTACCTAATGAGTGATGTGAGTTTATCTTCAGTTTTTAAACACAGTGATACAGCAGATGGATTGATACATGAAACGAGGAATAATTACAGCAACCATCAACCAATTCAACATCCATGTGGCCTGTTAGAAATATAAGTGTTATGTGAAACTTCTAAAGAAACTCATATTGTAAGTTTTTGTACACACGTGGACAAAATTGTTGGTACCCCTCAGTTAAAGAAGGAAAAACCCACAATTCTCACTGAAATCACTTGAAACTCACAAAAGTAACAATAAATAAAAATTTATTGAAAATTAAATAATCAAAATCAGCCATCACTTTTGAATTGTTGATTAACATAATTATTTAAAAAAACAAACTCATGAAATAGGGCTGGGTACGCGTGGGACATGTCCCCCGCACTTTCCACATCTGTCCCTTCTGTCCCCCGCACTTTTTTTAGCCGTTACAACCATAGACATATATAGGTAGACGCCTCATAGGCTGTCGAGAGACGTGCTTACAGCGCCGCCATCTTGGACCGGGGCCAGCCGAGGCAGCGGTGCATAGAAGTCTATGGAGGAGAGAGGTACTGCTGAATCTAAAAGTGGAATTATTCGCCGAATTTTGAACCGATTGCCAAACTGTTTGATTTTTACAAACGTCACACGTGTAGCTACTATACAAAGTGCTCGGATATTTTTTTACAATGCTGGTTTTGCCACTCAACACTTAGATGCCGGACTTCTGTTCAGCCTTTGGATGCTCTAATGAGCGCCGTAAGGGAACAAGAGCATGTGGGATTACTTTTCACATGTAAGATGTATGTAAGGAATAATATATTGTTAGCAGGTTGTCATAGCTAGAGTGAAATAAACGCCGAGAAGACGGATAGAACCCCTCAGCTCCGTGTCTGGCTTCTACCCATGGTCTAACCAGCTCTCTACATCATCCTGTGTATTACACAGCTGCTTACCGGTAAAATAACTAATCTGAGACAATTTTTTGTTTAAAATTCGATGTTATGAATCTAGCGTTCCTAGCAACTTACTGCAGTAATTGGTGGGTTAGAATACAGCATCTGATTGATCTAATAGCCCTGATTTATGATGGAACTATTTTTGTTGTAGACAATTCTTTATCTCTAGCTACTTTTCTCACATGTTTAAGCTTTCCCAAAGAACGTGATTTATACACGTGATATAATAGTAATAATAACAGTAATAATAATGATAAAAATAATAGTAATAATAGCAGTAATAATAGTAATAATTGATATAATATTAAGAGTAGTAATAATAATTATTATTATTATTAACAGTAGTAATAATAGCAGTATGGCAAAACCTGCATTGTAAAAAAATATCCGAGCACCTTGTATTGTAGCTACACGTGTGACGTTTGTAAAAATCAAACAGTTTGGCAATCGGTTCAAAATTCGGCGAATAATTCCACTTTTAGATTCAGCAGTACCTCTCTCCTCCATTGATGTCTATGCACCGCTGCCTCGGCTGGCCCCGGTCCAAGATGGCGGCGCTGCAGGCACATCGCTCGAGTGGGCAGCCGCAGTCAATGAGGCGTCTACGTATATATGTCTATGGTTGTTGATAGTATTCAAAAGTTCTCAGATGTGTCAGGATTGAAAATGATTGTGGGTAAATCAGTATTGCTACCAATCAAACAATGTAATGACCTTGAGATACATGGCATTCCAGTAAAGAATACAACAGTTAAACCCGTTATTAGCATCCAGTAACGTGTTTTCCCGAGCCGTCTTTGAATGCACCATGAGCGCATGCTAACGCAGGTGTTCCAGAGGAGACGTGCTGCTGTGCTGAGCAATGCTGAACGTGCGTCTGGAGTAATGTTTAGCAAACCAGCCAGAGCCAGCAAGAAGCAAAAAACTTTACACAGTTTTTTCCAAACAAACCGTGTAAGTTGTGTGACCTTGTTGGATGCAAACAATGTTGGACTTGTTAGCTAAATGATGACAAGGTAAAACGTGACAATATATCAATATGTTAAGCTAGTTAACAATAATTTAAATATGGTTGCCTCTGTTACATTACTTGCTAATTAATTTATTCTTGGAATAAACCCAGTCCTCTTTCATTTCTGGGCAGAAGATGTGCTCACAATTGCTCTCCATGTGTTTAAGTCTTTTGGTCCCAAAAGAGGAGAGTCAGGGAGGAGAAAAAAGAATAGGCTATCTATGGTATAAATTTACAACTATTTTTTACTCCTTCTCTTTCAAATTGTATCTCAGACTTTTGATTTTCAGATTTTTTTAATGATTATTTCCATAACAAAGAGTGGAGTCAGGCAGGAGATGGACCAGAGGCGGCGGCCAGCAGTAATGTTGACCATGCAGGGTCTGCAGAGGTGAAAAAAAATATGTATCTATGGGTTAAAGTGAATTTGAGGTTAAATTCTACTGCAATTTTTACTCTTCCTAATGCTATTTCAGAATTTTTCTTACCACATTTTTTTGTTTATTGCCATAACAGAAAGAGCAGAGTCAGGGAGGAGATGGATCAGAGGCCAGCAGCAGGGACAAGGATGTAGGGTCTTTACAGGTAAGGAGAGATTATAACTTCCTGAAAATAAGATATCTATTGCAGGGAGAAACCAGGCAGTACTGATCATTTCATGTTCAGTGTTTGGCACCTTTGGCTACTCGTCCAGTAGATGTTCAAGGGACATTGTTGTCAACTCAACTAGAGTTTGGCCACTAAAACTTTAGATTTTATAGTTTAAAGTTTTATACTTTATAGTTTAAAGAACTAACCTAGTTGGTCCCCTGGTATTGTACTGTGGCTGTTAGGGATTATGTGGTTCTTTAGCCACTAAGGACGGTGCAATTAAATGTAAGAGAATGATAAATCGCTCTGAAAAATTTGTCCCCCTCACTTCTGAGATGGTGGTTACGCCCATGTAGAAACCAAACACTGCAATAAATCAAAACCTTGATCTTGATTCATAAATGTTTATTTCTACAAAAATGCAAGAAATTCTGAACTCATTTCTTGCCTGATTAGTGCTTGTCCGCTGGGTTTCTGGAAGAACTGTGAATAAACAATAATTAGTCTGGTGGTGTATTTGAGGTCATAGTAACTTTGAGTTTAATCCATTGATAGATCAATATTATTGGTAAGAAGACAGGCTTTGCTTCCTCCATTTCTTGTTCAGATTTCCTAAAATATATGTGGAACAGATAATCGGTTGAAAGCAGCAAATTACTGCCTACAACAACAACAAAAAAACACACATCTATGGATCAGCTAGTCAGAGTTACAGCTTTCCAATAATATTTCAGTCTGCAAAAAAGTTCAATACACTAATGGTGACAGCGTTCCTCTGGCCACCACTCTGTTACAAGCCTAATTTATGAGCCGTATTAAAGCTTTATAAACTTTTCACAGTTTGATTAAATGCTTGGAATCTCGTCAAACCAACTTCTCTGAGGCAGCGAGGGCATTTTAACGGGAGCTTTCACTGCATGTCAGCGTATGTGGTGAAGTGTAAGTTCATTGGCTGATGTTCCCGTGTTCTGACTGGCTTGTTAATTCCTCCACAGGTAGAAACCATTATGCACTGCGTCTCCCTGTCAGGGCCAGAGAAAATCCATTCCCTGCTCCACTGACCTAAAGCTTCCTGATGTCTGATTAACACACATGGGATAACAATCTATACAGAGCATCGCAGCGCTTTTTAAAGAGGTCCTCCATAGTATCTCGTGGACCTAATCTCCCGAGCACAACCTGGCCGCTCGCCACCGGTGGTGCTGCACGATTCATTAGATCACTGGAGTTATTTGTTACTTTCCCCCAATTTTCTTTAGACCTCAAACGCTTCAAATCAGTGGGCTGAACTTGACTTTCAGCTGTCACCTCGTTCACCTTTAAGACTTCCCTTCCCCCCCAAGAGGCACATACATGCAGAAGCATGCGTAGTTCCCCGAGGAGACTCCCCTGCTGTGAATAGGAGGACGGGGTCTGTCTTCTTTTGTCGTCTTCCCCACCTGGTGACGGGTCACGCCTCCAAGGATTCCAGAGGAGTTTGTCCGATTAGCCCATCCACCCCTCACCAGTGTGTTTTTATGTGCGGTATGTGTGCCGAGAAAATGCTTTCACATGCGTGCATTTTGTTTCCCTGCTCTCCGTGTGCATGCATGAATGGTCCGTGTGCAGTCTGGAGGTCAGCGAGGTCACATGCAGACTTCCCACACAAGACATCGTCAGTCAATTTAATCACGGCTCAGCCAGCTGATGGTGTGCACCAGATTGATAAAATGCTTTGGAATTGTTGCTAATGGCTGCGGTCCACAGCGGCTCCTTCTTTTTCTTTCTGCCTCACACACACTCATATGCAAACAGACACACAATTCGGCCCCTTTTGATCTTCAAATGTGTGTCTTTGGCTGCAATTTTTCTTCCCTGTGTCTTGTAGCTTCAGTGAAACTTGAAAGGCTGCGCTTTTCCTCAGAGAGAAGAATGAATCTCTTTAGGTCTATTGTGGCATTAAGCTTTGAGGGGGCACAACAAAGAAGTCAAATAGATATGTATACATTTTTTTAGTTGCTTATTTTTCTCCAGTTGTTTGAATGACTCTTGAAAGAGCAGTTCCTAAGACAATAAGCAGAATTATTCTCTCAGTTATTTGCCTCCCACTAATTAGTTTCGATGCGAAGCAGTCAAAAAGATTTAAAAAAAAATTGCATTGCATGCTCTTTAAAGATAACAAAATGGAGCAGATGTAATGGAAAGAAAATGTTTACATTTAATTTCCTTTTCCGAAATGCACGCAAGTTATTCGCTTAAATACATTCAGTTACAATGGATTTCATGATAAATTATTAATGCTGATTAGACGTATCACAGGATGCCAGATGCTTCTTAAAACCTTCAAAGACTGAGCCTGAGCTTCGGCCTTTAACCCACACATTCAGCTCGTCTGTCGGCCTTTCATGTGTGATCAACAGAGGAGTTCTTAACATGCTACTTTTCACTCGGTCTTCACACAAACATCAGCCTCTCGTGCATTCACTGCCGACACTTTGATGTCAGGGGAGACGTGGTGTGTCTTAATGACCCACCGCTCATGAATTAATTAATCACTTCTTTGGAACATCTCAAACACAGCAGCTTGTGATCAAGTGCATTGTGGGACTGAGATAAGGCATGGACATTGCCTGGCAATGGAACTAACACAAGGACCCCTAATTAGTTCAATTAATTTACCATGGGGATGAGGGTGGCGGGGGGGCATGTGGGAGCAGAGCTGACAACTACCTGGAGATGGAGGTAGAACTGCCGCTGTGCAGTTCTTCATCAGGGTGTGGCAGGAAGATAAGAGAAAGGGTTAATGAATGTATGTTGGAGGAGAGCCGTACTCAGGGAGGCTGTCAGTGCAAATATCTCACAGCACCACCTCCTCCCTACGCTGTACGGTATTTCTTATTGACCTTTCGGTTTCATAACTGTAGCTGCCACATGGGATGATGTCATACTCATGATAAACCTCAAACCCCACATGTGTGAACTTATTGCCATCTCTCGCTCGCTCATAAACCACAGCTTGGGGTCTGTGGATGTAATGAGTCCCTCTGGTCTCCTGTGTGTGTTACACTGATGAAAACATTCGACAGTTTACAGTAAATATAGCTCATCGATACTTAATCTCTGTGCATTCAGTCAGGGAGATGTTCAGCTTTCCTGTCTGAAAAAACACACCATGGTATTTACTAAGTTTCTTTTTGTGCATGAAAATTTAAAAGAAAATTATAACAGTTTTCTTTCAATTTTTTTCTCATTTGAAAGCAGCCAGAAGCAGGGTAACTGTTCAGTTCTGCTTTCAGTCTTTAAGTCAGTCCTGTTCTGGTTCTAGCTTCATGTTTAGCTTACAGACATAATCTGTATCGATCTGCAAAAGTGCTATGGATCCTCATATCAAACTCTTTCGATAACGGCAAGGAAATATATATTTTTAAAAATGTAAAACTAGTCCTTTGTAGCAGCCAATCCTTCTCCGATAAGCAAGAACACTGACAGTAAATGTTAAATCACCTTCTGTCCTAAATTAATGTTAAGGACAGATATTCCCAATTTTAGTCACAGTGTGTCTTTTTTCTATTTCTATTATTTAAAATGTACCTCAGCTGGAATTCACTTTATCTGCTTTGTTATTCATGACATGTTCAACTGAAATTCTAATCATCACCTGCTGTTCAGGAGGTCCTCGACACAGAGAGGAAGATTCTTGCTCACGATGCAGCTGCACAGACACCTTTAAACTGAGATGCTCGTCACCCTGGCTGCTGCTGCTTACTCTTCACTGCAAACTGCTGCTTGAATTACTGCATGGCATGAAAATTCTGCTGCTTCTGCTCTTCTACCAACCAGCCCAGCTGTCAAATGTTCAGATATGCTTTTATGTACTGTAGCAGGGATATTACAGTGTGTATTCCCCGGTAGCTCATACATCAGCTTGTGCCGAGAGCACATAAAAATGACTCAGTTCACTACCAAAGACCAAAATGAAATCTTGCTGTGTCATTCATCTACTGCACAATTAGAAAGAATGAATGTTCATGTCAGCTTGACTGAAACACACAAAGCTTTTGGTTGACCAGAAAGTGCTACAAAAGCATGTGGAAACTGTAATAGATTGTACTGTATGTAACCAGATACACATGTACAATAACCCACCGTCACAGCGCAACTGAATTTACTCTCAAGCTTCTTGCAGTATTTTCTTTATAATAAAAATATGCAATAAAGTTCACAAGGTCTTAAAAGCAGTAGAGAGCATTAATAGAAAGAATAAATGCAACACAAAGGGAAAAAGTTTTCAGTGCACAGTTCACAAACCGCTGGACTGCCAGTGC
This sequence comes from Acanthochromis polyacanthus, assembly GCF_021347895.1. Classification (NCBI taxonomy): domain Eukaryota; kingdom Metazoa; phylum Chordata; class Actinopteri; family Pomacentridae; genus Acanthochromis; species Acanthochromis polyacanthus. Next base: position 19,862,261 of record NC_067117.1, read on the forward strand.
CTTTCTATTGAGCATGAATTTTTTATAGCCCCTGTTGCTTGTCGCTCCCTCTCGCATGCCTTTGTCGACTGAGTTCAGTTCTTCTGGTGCTTCCAAAAAAAAGCCAGCAGCCTCGACCTTATCTTCTCTCCCCTGAATGAACGGTGTTTGTATTGCAGGGGGAAGAACCGATGGAGGGAAGGCAGGGAAGGTTAGAGCCGGGCCAGGTGGAAGCGATTGCTGCAGCACAGATGGATGGAGAGGTGCCTTCCGTGTCAGGTAGCCATGGTAACCCATCAGACAGGCATCATCAGAGGATTGTTGGGAGAGAGTTGAGGGTGGCGATAACAACTGGTTTAACACATTTCACCTTGCGCATCTTGCAAAGGCAACGCATTTTGTCTTGCAGCGGAGTAGGGTTGAAGATAAATATGTTGAGTCAAACAAACCACGAAAATAGCGTAAAAAAAGCTCATACTGAAGACGTTTCGTAAAAAATAACTCAAAATAGAACTATTTTAACTTTCTTTTATAGTGGTGAGGGGAAACATGTTAGTTGTTACAGAATGTTGACTGTCTGAACGGTATTTAAGTTGAGGAAGCATTTCTGCACACCCATGTCCAAACACTATCACAAATCCAAAATGAGACATCCGCAGTGAGAAAAAAAAAGGCCCAAAGCAGACAAGATTTAGTGCACAAGAGGCAAGTAGGCAGCAGGTGTGTGTCTGATACTGACCGGGTGGAGGTGGCCGGGCGGCGTTTCCTTCATCGCTCTGCTGAGTCCTGTGGGGGGTATCAGGGGAAGACAGCGGGAGAAACAAGGAAGGAGAGGTGAACGGGAGTCCAAGATGATGCAGTCAACCGATCAGCTACTTCCTCGATCTCTGCTGCCCCTTCCATCCCTTCTTCCACCTGGGCTCCTGTCAAAGTCCGGCTCTACTGCCAAACTGATGACTTGGATGCCAGAAAACGAAGATGAGGCCCGACCTGCAACATGGTGCCACGGTGAGCCATTTTCATCAGCAGAATTAGTGGTAATTTCCTTGCTTGATAAGATGCCCTGAATGTCAGCGTTTGTTATATATTCTCTGTATCTGTGCTCCGCAGGCCTTTGTCATGCTCCTGAGCTCTACACCTATCTCTCAGCGGGAACAGAGAAGGTGTAACTAATAGAATTAGGCATGGCTCCATTTGAATGTGTCTGCATGTACCAGTGAGACAGCATGAACAGTAGCAGTGTTCTGTAAGTACAGCTTCTGGCCATCGACTGTCATTAATGTCAATATTTACGCATGTGCCTGAAAAGTCAAAATTTCCAAAATGAGAAAGTCTCATGTGGTGACTCATGTTGTCAAAATATCCAGCCCAGTGGTTACATTTAAAACGGATACTTCACTGTCTTGTTTCTCACTAAAAGAAAGAAAAATATGCAACCTTAACTTATTCATATGCACAGAGGAGTGCTAGTCTGCATTGAGGAGCCCGAAATATTCCCTGTTCTTTTTATTCTATCATAATTTGATCGACCACAAATGCTCTTCTCCACTGAAATCTGAGTGTGATAGCACAGGGGTACATGGACAATCCGTGATGAAACCTCGTGTTAATCAGAAATCTGATGATGATGACAAACCTGCACTAAATATTTGCCATTGTATTTGGAACTGACCCTCAATTTTTGACCGTATTTGATGGAAAAATCACCCAGAAATCACCTGTGAACTACATTCGGTACAAATCCGTTGCGGACGCTAGCTGCGGTGATGATAAAACCTTGTTTTGCAGCAGTTCTAGCAACAATGCTGTGATGGATCACTTTGCTGCCACATATGTGTCAAACCTGTCTGCTGGTGATGATACCGGACACATTAAATTAATTTTGGTCTGAAATGAGTTTGGAGTGGATCTGTGAGGGTCTCAAATTGGAGATGGGCCCTGCCGTGGTCTCATTCACATCACTCAGCTCTAAACAGACACGAGAGCTGCTTTTCATTAACGGAAAACATCTAATATCGCTATTAATGGCATTCTTTACTCTCTGTGAAATAATATAACAACTTATCCCGCCGCTGATCTGGCATGTTGAGCTGTGACTGATTTTAAGCAGCTGAGGCTCCCATGCTGCCACCTAAAGGAGAGCCTTCAGTGAGTGGGGCCACTGCCTCAGACACGGTCCATTTAACTGCACCCACTCCACCGTCGTGTCCAGGTCACTGCATCTGTAGAGCCAAAGCACACAGACAGACACACGCACTGTTGACTTGACTTGAGATTTATCAACTGTAGTTTCTGAAATGTTGAAAGATTTTTGGACAAACCAGGGTTATTTTTAGAGACCTTTGACACAAAAACTGTGTGTTATTGTGTGATACATCAGTGAACCAAACACAACATAGCATTATGGAAGTCTGCAAGTCTGGAGCTAATATACATTACTTTTTTCATTTTATTCTGATGAGAACGCACAGAGACCGATTTGTTTCTCTCACTTTATTTCCTCGTGATTTCTTAATGCTTTGGCTGAACATGGGATCTCTAACTAATGCAAAGTACAAGCAGCCACCTGACTTGCAAGCTGTTCCCTGTCCGTGTTTTAAAAGGTCGACATGAGATAGTTATTACATTTTAAATGTGAAAGTACACGAATACAAAGTTTAAGTGGTGCACACCCACAGATCATGTGCAGCGACAGACTGGAAAGCATGTGATCATGTTGATCAGATTTACACAAACACCCGCTGATGTAGTTTTATATCCCTGTCAAATTGTCATCAGTCATATCTATGAAGAAATCTCGTGTTTCTCTGGGTGGACGTCATTGGCAGCGGGTCTTGTTTTCGCTTTGGCTGGGCAGAATGCTCCTCTGTGAGTTGGACTTCTCTGGTCTGCTTCCACTTAAATGTGCTGGAAAGTCATGTTTATCAAATCATGCCTCTAACTGAGTCTGATTCTTGTCTTAGCTGGAACAAGAGAATTTCCTGCAGCTGGAAACTGTTAGAACATGTTTGATAAAAGCGGAAGGGACAGTTCAATCATGTCTTTTGTTTCTTTGCAATCTTTCCTGGAGTCACTGCCAAATTTATGACAAACTATCCACTAAAATCAGTTTTAGCTATAACAGCAGGAAGGATGTCAGTTTGTCAGTCCGTTGCTTCAACACTTGGCTAAAACAGAAATATCTCAGTGACTGTTGGATGGATTGTTGCCTCAGATTCACATTTCCCAGAAGTTACATCCTAATGACACTGATGATCCCTTTACATCACCTGGTTCATGTTCTCAAGATCCCTAGAGGATGAATCTAAAGATACTGATGACTCTTCAACCTGTGTCCCGGCATGTCGGCATTTCTATTAAATGTGGTACAGACAATCCCACATTTTCTGTAGCACCTTTGGCCAGCCCTAAATATTTCATCTAATTAATACATTTTTATAATAGTTTCATTTTATAAAGTCAGGTCTGAGCTGCCTGTACCTTTATTAAAGCTGCTGTCCGGAGTTTCTGTTTGTTTTCAATTTATGTATCATTTTTTAACAAAGCTTAAATGTGTTAGTCTAGTTCGATACTATAATATAAAGTTAGTATAACGCGATATGAAAATTTATTCCTGAGCTCCGCCTTCCTCTCATAGACCCCCATGTTATTCCAAAAAGCGCCGGTTGCTGCCGACCAATCAAGTTCGAGCTTCAGCTTTGTCATGCTGTCAATCAACGGTTACGCGCACAGCAAGCAAGCCCATGCAGAGGTGGGCGAGCTACGCACTACGCAACCGCGCGCACATTTGTTTTGCTTGTGGAGGAGAGAGCATCAGGGCTCAGCAACTTCCAGAAAAGTTACCAATCCCACGGCTTGTCAGGCCAAGAGACTGCAGGACGTTTTTTGGCTCGGGGTGCTCGCGTCGCTCCCCGACCACGGCCTCCATAGCCCGCCTGACGGCTTCGTTTAGATGCCCGACCTCTGGAGGAAGATGTTGGGGCGTCTGGGACATACTCTTCGTCAGAGGAGTCATGCAATTCTGAACTCTAGATAGAAATAAATAAACAATGTAACACATATACACGCGTAAATGCACTAAGTTTGATAAACAACGTCATCGAGAGGGATACACGAGTGTAATCACATATTGAAACTTTACTCGTTCGTCCTAGCAGATTCATGTTATTTTGGTATTAGGACAAGTTAGACTCAATACAGCATTCTAACGTAATTCCTTTATTATTTACTAAATGTACTAAATGTAGAAGAGGGGAAAACAGCAAAACAGGCAAGATGCTGCAGCACTCCGGCCACTCCTCTCATGTACTGCGCGCGTGCACAAATAAAGGGGCGAAATCAGAGGGAGGGAGGGTGGGACCACCAGTGTTTTGGGAGACGCTGCGATTCAAACTCCGGACAGCAGCTTTAACCTTGCTGCACTTTTGTGACTTTATTTAATTTTTTTCTTTTCCATTGTACACTTTATCTTTATTGTTTTAATCTTTTTTTGCTTTATTTTCTGAGTTTCAATTATTATTATAATACAATGTATTATGTAATATAATGTTAACATGCACTTTCTTCAACTTCTTTGTACTATTTTGATTCATTTCATTCAATAATTTAAAAAAAATCTGTTGTATTGTTTGTTTTGTTTTTTTTTTAACCTTTGCCCGTAAAGCACTTTAAACAACCTTGGTGTATAATAGGGTGCTGTATAAACAAGCTCTCTTGCTTGGTAATTTCATCATCCAGTCACATTTTCAGTTTGTGTAGTACTTGTTTATTTCAAAAACACTTGCAGGTGCCGTTCCTGTCTATTTTATTTATGCTAACACACTAAACTAACATCTTATGCATGGTAATTATTATACCTGCAACACATGAACATGTCAGTATTGCCAATGGTGAACATGGTATGGCCTGCTGATAGTAGCATTTACTTCACAGAGTTTCCAGCACAGCTGCAGACTCACTGTCTTATTGAATGTCTTGAGGCAAGACAGGCCATACAATTGCAGAGTCATGTTTTAAATTTTGTAGTGCAGGCTGAACCGGTTCCTGTTTAAGTGTTTCTGCATTCAACTCTTAAAGAAAGAGTTTGTGAGATGTAGTCCAGTGAGGCAAGAACTCAAAAATGTTTGACGGTTTGGGTGAAAAAAAACAACAAAGAACTAAAAACAAGTCATTGTCGTGTTGGTGTTTCTCTGTCACGTAAATCTGGTCTTGGATCATTTGAAAGTGTTTAAATAAATCAGTGCTCAAGTTTTGATCCAAGTGTCGTTGCCATTAATATTCTAACAATTCTATGACCAAGTCAGTGCATGTATTAGCAGCCCGAGTGACGAGAAAAAGTTTAGTGCAGCTGCATCTTGGAAGCATAAGCTGCTGAAGTGAAAGTTTAGTTGAAGCAGCGTGAGAGAAGATGAGTAAAAAAAAACAAAGTTTGTAGCGAATGCTGTGTTTTCTGTCAACGCACTGTTTTTCATTTTCCCAGGGTGGGACCTGGTGGTGTCACACTCTTTGACAACTCAGTGCTATCCGCCTTGATTGTTTTCCTGCTTGGCAGATATGATGTTTCTTCCTCCCCAACCAGCCCCCCACGCAATCTCTTTCTAGAAAGTTTGTTATGTATGTTTTCGTTCAGTTAGAAAAAAAACACTTGTCAGAGTCATTTTGAAAAAAAAAAAACTTTTCTTGCTCTTCCTCTCTGCAGAAGAGAGAATAAAGGAAATGTTAGGAAGAAAGCAGCCCTGTGATGGATGGTAAGGCACAGGCAATTACAGACAACGCTCCAGACACTGTGCACGTAGAAGATAACACGCTCAAACTCACACACACTCGACAATATATGCACATATGTTCAAGACACTGGCAATGTTAGATAATCTGGAGGTTCTTTCTTTTTGGAAAAGCAGATGCATTCTGGCTCAAATCCATTTAAGGCTCCCTGCTTGGCGTACCAATAAGCATACTGTACAGAACGTGCACTCACATTCACACACCCATCACCTCCAACAAACTGGCTTCCATAAGAAAACACGGAAGAGGTGTACTCGAGTGAGATGCACTTGTAGTAGCAGCACACAAAGGCCGGCTGCCTTATCGTTGCAAGTTCAATTACACGCACTTAAGTTCATGCACACAAATGACGACTCACGAGGTGAGGTGGCATCCACTCCGTTGGTTTTCGAAGGTATTCCTGAATTGTGGAAGGGAGGGGTTTTAATGCAAAAAGACAGATTCAGGTCACTCACTGCTGGGGTGAATATGGAAGGAGAAAAGGGAGAAGATGCTGCAGAGTGGAGAAGATGAGAAAATGTGTGGGATGATGAGAAGAAGTGGAGACCAAGGAGGCAAACGGCAGGAACGTCACAAAGTCCTGCAGGGAGATGAAATAAATGTGGTTGAGGCACGAGGAAGCCGTGCACATGGAATCAAAAAGAAAAAAAGAAAGGCAGAGGGGAGGTGGTTGTGGAGGAGGGGAGGTTGGGATACAAATGAGGAAGGTATAAGAGAGGGCGAGCAGTGCCAGAGGAAGGAAGGAGAACGTGGAGGGAGATGGTAATTGACAAGAAGGGAAAGTGACAAGCGAAAAGATGAGTATGTAGGGAGGAGGAGAAGAGTCAGAGAGAAAGAGAGAATTACTATTGAATGAGGAATGTGGGGGGGAAAGCTTTGGAAGGCAACGCAGACAAGAGGGAAGGAGAACACGCTGTCATACAGGCTGACATTCAATATACAGGACTCACGAATGTCTTAAATCATTGAACAAAATGGCCCGTGTAAATGACAAGGGATTGTACTTTGTTCACACATAATTCATGGAGCAGCACCCATTTTCTCAAGATAAATTCAGGTTTCTTCATCTGTTTGATTCATGTTTGGCTTTGATCTCACAATAGTGTTGATGTGACCAACCTTTTGAGATACATCTTAAAAATGCAGCTTCTCTGGACCGATAAGGATCAGAGAAACGGCGTTTGTGCAGGAAAAAAGGTTCCGCTTTTGCACGCTGAACATTTAAGTCAGACAGTTTTAATGTGGATACAGCAGGTGTGCTGTGCAGGAGGTCTGTGCAGAACAAGACAGGTGGGCCAGAACCTCAAACACACTCTGACAACACAGTAAGACTAGAATATGACTTAATAAGTCCCACAGCTTATTAGCATAGCAAAGGCCTCTGATTTACATAGTGACAGGCGAACTCTTGGTGAGTTTGTGTGAGGAGACGTACTTTACATAACATCTCAAATGAGAAACAGCCCGCTGCTCCTTAGTGACAAAAAACAATGGCAGTTATGTTTTAAATACATTTTGTTACATGACTTTCATTTAACTTCAGTTTTTAGTCCGGATTATTTCTTTAGTTAACAAAAAATTAACAAATAAAGCTATTAAGTAACATTCTTAATACAAAAGATTCATTCTCCTCGGAAAATGCATTCCAACATCTGGCTGCAGAGCTGTTGAATCTTCCTCTTTTTTTCCTACAGCAGCTCTATCTGTGTCTGGAGAACAAAGCAAAACCAACACCTATGGGAAGATTTGACCCACATTAATCTTGAAACCCAACTGTTAGTGGACTAAAGGAAACACATGCAGATACATGTGCATCAACAGTGGTTGCTACCTTTGTATTTGTTTTCCTTTTCCTATTGTGCTGTTCTGCTCTTTTCTTCAATTGCCCCAGCTGTTTAGGTAACTTAATGCTGTCCCTGACAAATTTAGAAAAACATTCACTCCTGTAACAAAGTTGCTTTTTGTGCCTGAGAATTTTTTTTTAAATTCGTGATTTTACATATACTTTTTAAACTTTATGACTTTCTTTTCTTATTTCAAGTACTGCGTTTTGGTACACTGCACATCACATCTGTTATAGAGTAAAAACAGGAGTCACTTTTGAAACACAAGGGGCTTAAGCCTCACTAGATTTCAGTCAGACACCGTGCAGCATATGGATACTATTCTAGCATTCTGTAAACTCACTGCTGCAGTTTGGATGGTAGGTAGATAAATGGCAGTGACTTTTACTGGTTTATATGATAAATAGCCCATTTCTGCTGCTGTCAAGTTACAGTGATTGGAGTTGTGTTTATTTAGCACAGATGTAGCATCAATACAAACATCACATTAGTTTGAAACATTTTTTGAGTTGAGAGTTTCTCACTTTTAAGTAGCTTGTGGCATAAAGACTTGGTTGGATAATTAAACTTATCTGCATGTTAGTGTACCCTTCATGCTTGTGGCCTAAAAGATGAGCAAGACCAGACTGCTTGAAAACTTGAAATATGCTCAAAGCCTTCAGAGGTCAGGACTGAGTCACTACCAAGGAGAACTTGAAGCTCTCAGAGCTAAGTGCAAGAAGGAAGTTCTTGATGTAGAGAAGGGTCTCTGCTCTCAGCTGGCACTTAGAAAAGGGCACTTGTTCACTGTGTGTTGCTCATTTACAGGCAAAAGTGAAAAGTGCATTTGTTTCAACATTGCACAACTTTGAGTTCCATCCATCCATCCATCCATCCATCCATCCATTCATTATCTATACACTGCTTAATCCATACTACGGTCACAAGGGGATTTGAAGTCTATCCCAGCTGACTTAAACCCGTTGCACTTCACCGGCCCGCCCGCAGGACGCTTTGAGATCTGCTTAAGCATTTCCTTAAATGTCTGAAGCTGCAAACGCGATTATACAAACACTATACACCCATGGAAAGCTTAGATTCTCATGAATCCGCCGGTATAAAACACTTTCAGATGTGATTACCATAGCGGGTAATATAAACACATTTCTCCAACAAACAACAAATAATGTAAACAGCACAACTCACCTTTGAAGGCTCATAACTAGTCACAGATGAAAATATTCCACAAAAAACGGCCATAATCCAACCTTGGACATCCAGACAAAACAAGCCAGTAAAATATTTTGTCTAAAACATGTCTTGAAATCAGTAAAAAATCCACAAATAGCTAGTTTTCGTGAGCGTGCACCTTGCACTGCGCGTCCCATATTTGGGATAGACTACATCACCCCCCGTAACCCTAGTGAGGATAAAGCGGTGTATAGAGAATGGATGGATGGATATTAGCGAACTTCAGTAGAAATTTCAGGCGGAATTGACTGCAGTGTATAGGGCTACGGCAAAGGCAGGGGACACCCTGGACAGGTCGCCAGTCTGTTGCGGGGCTACATATAGGAATAAACAAGCACACTCACATTCACACCTACGGACAATTCAGAGTCACCAATTAACCTCAGCATATTTTTGGACTGTGGGAGGAAGGTGAAGTATCCCGAGAAATCCCACGCATGCACAGGGAGAACATGCAAACTCCACATAGAAGGATCCCAGACCCAGGCCGGGACACAAACCAGTTACTTGTACTTTACTAATATATCTATTTCCTGTTACTTCATGTTTCTGCTCTACCACATTTTAGAGGCAATGATTGTACTTTTCACTCAACTATATTTAATTGATAGCTTCAGTTAGTAATTACTTTGCAGATTTAATTTTATATCACAAAACATAATCAACACATGAACAGTAATTTAATATTATAGATTAAGATAAAACTTGATTGATCCCTTAGGGGAAATACAGAAGCTACTCAGCAGTTAAAATATATAAAGTAGTTAAATCATCTTTACCGGATCTAGCATTAAAGCCATACACACAGTAACGCATCAATGCATGTAATCTAATCATATAAACTATTCTGAATTCTGTCATTCTGTGTAATGTGTATGTGTGCTGCTTTGAAATGACAATTTGAATAATCAGAACAACCTTTTGTGAGTCTTTTGTGGTTGAAACAAGCAGATGACACATTCATATTGGCTTTGAGAGCCTAACACAATAACATAGCATAATAATAAATGGAAAAAGGTAAAAACAAAAGTAAACAAAGAAGCCAACTTCACCATTATGAAACATATGAACCGAAAGAAACACTGAAAACACTGAAAACACAACCAAGTACTTTAAGTGCTGCATTAATCCACCGTGTACAGGCTCTTGACCCAGGCCAAGGACTAAGTGTACTGAGAGCTCCAACTTTGGCAGCAACTTTTTCTGTATTTAGCATTCCCTGTAAACTTCCTCTTTAACTCAGTTCAGTTCTTTCTGTGCAGTGTTGCTGTATCCGCTGGTGTTTGACTGTGTTTTGTGCATAATGTACTTCACCATGAGTGCTGTTCTCTGCTGGGGGCTGCTCTCTCCGCTTCGATTCATGCCTTTTTTGTAATAGTTGCATGAAATACTACCACTGCTGTATAGTAAACTGATTTTCAGACTGGTGACCGTAGTATTTCTTAAATCTTGGTTACAACCTTACGTAGCACATAGACAAAGACAATTAAAACTGTATATAAAATAAGTGATATTAATTTACACTATGGTAGCACAAATGGTTTAGACAACGATATACAGATTTAGACACACTTGCACCCTCATTATAGATTTAATCTTTAAAAGTACAAAAATGAATGAAATGTCTTCATGAGGAAAACATAGTTTGATATGGCAACATCCCCTCTAATGAAAAAGTTGTTTCTTTAGTTGAAAAATTAATCGTTAATAACCTTTTTTATTTTTGAAAAAAAAAAAACAGAATCTCTTTCCACAGAAGCACATTTGATCGTGATGCAGATACACTCTTGATGGTGCTTTTAGTATGCGTAAATTTGTACTTTACAATGGACCTGCCAAGGTGAAACGTCCTGCACTACCACTTTTAGCCACATTATAGAATCAATTAGCTGGTGGCGCTGTTCCAATAATTTACGCTGACACGCAGCACAAGACTGCAGTGTATGACGGAACTCTGTCTTGGGCAGGATTTGGTAGTGACTGACATCATTTAATTTCATTATCTCCCTCTAACTACAATATGCGGAAGAAAAAACAAGAAATAATCAAAAACATAAGCATTTTTTCAATGTATGCCTCAAAGGACACTCATTGCAAAGCGTAACTATCCCAATTTCCCAGGTAAATACTCTGTTTCCATCTTAATTAATGACTGATTCATTGCACCACCCAGCCAGCAGGTTCAAGTCCAACACACCTGTGATGAAGCTGATCAACAGGTGGAAGCTGGTTTGGGCTGAAGTTGTCATATCGTTAAGGAGTCATTTCTGGACTGTGTGAGGCTATTCTGCTGTTTGTTCCACCTGCTGAGGAGCTTGTCTTTGAACAGAACAGTGGAACCAAAGACTGGACCGTTTCCTTATTCATCGGCAAAAACCAAACACAAAAGATCAACCTGTGACACACTGACAAGACCTTGGCAAAATAGATGGTGAGTACAATGACAAACTTTAGAAATTTACAGCCACTGCGTTGGAAAACTGTTTCTGTTGTACTGTGTTTGTTTGTGGGCTGTAGCTGCTGTTTAGCTGCCTTCTGATTGTGTGCTGTCTGGCGATGCTAAAGTAGCATGCTGTTTAATATGTGTTGCTCAAAGTGCCTGTTGTCCGTAATCCTTCTGTATTTCTTTACTTCTTTGTTTATTGTCGCAGTGTACTTTTAAATTTTCACATTATGAAGCAAAATGTAAATTCAGGAATGTTGTTTGCAATTGAAAGGATTTGCTTGCAGTTGACCTGATTCTTGTGACCGGGACTCATGTTGTAAGATGACACATCTGGCACACTGTTTTAACATGTAATAGGTGAGTTTTATTATTTAGAATTAGATATCAAGTCCATTTTGACTCATCATAGTTACAGTGTGAATAGTCTAATCAAGATATCTATAACGGCTTTCTGACTAGTCAAAATAGTCATAATAACTGAGATGTCATTATGAGTAGTCTGAACTGTTGTCTGTGACGTTGCACATGTGAGGCTTCCCGCTGGATACTGATCGAGTGAAACATTTGAACAATGTTAGCTGAAATAATGGCAGCTGCTGTGGTGGATAAGATCACTAGAAAATGCTGTGAATCAGTGGAACCTATCAGCAAGGAGTTTGTAGCTTTTATTAGAGACGTGTGGTCAAAATTTATTGGAACTTTGTCCTCAGGGTGCTCTGACATGAAACGGTTTGTCAAATGTGGTTCCAATTTCAGTGCCATTGTACGTTTGAAGCAAGTTACGTTTGCCTGCCACTTGCTGCAACTTCTGATGTAACTACAAATGTCTGCAAAGGAGTTAAGTCTAATTTGCAATATTTGTGATTACATTTTGAGTGAGTAGAATTCCTAAGCAAGATATCTACAGCATCTCTGTAAATAGTTGAAACTTTATTTATGGAATCTAAAAAGGACAATTTTTAGATACATAAAATATTATAATTAAATGGAGATGTGTCAAACTGAGTGGAGTTAAAGGTGAACTAGAATTATGACCAGTCAGAATTAAACTGTAGATATTTGAAACTGGAATTACAACTAGTCATAATTCAGCTACAGGTATTATCAATCCGCATTGTGGATATCTACTTCTGTTTGATTGCATGACAAAGAAGCAAAAATATCACGTGTAGATAAAAGTGGTTGAATTAGTTTGTCCATTTTTACATAGTCTTAGGCTACATGTGACAGCCACATTGTTTTCAAGAGATACTTTTTGTTAGTGTTTCGGAGAAATGTCCTCTATCCTATATGACCCCCAATGATTGCTGTAGATTACAGGTGACAAGTCATTGGGGTTTCAAAATCAGTATTGCACTAATTATCAGTTGAAAATGTCATGGAAATTAAGTTTCCCTTGTACAAGTTAAGAAATTAACTCATGCACAGCATTACCAGCTATAAGTTCTTTATGAATCACTCTGAATAACTGAATAATGGTAATAATACCTTATATTGACGGGGCAGAAGCTCCAACATCAACAGTTTTCCTCTCAGTATTTTTCGCTGCATATGTCAAAACTGTATATCCAAAACACAGCAAATTGAATGTAACAGACTTTAGCTCTGACAGTACACTGTGGTATTGTGATCATTTCAACAAAGTTTGCATTTAATTTACTGTAAACAATACTGCTTTGCTTCTCTTCGAGGTTTTTCCTGTATGTTGCAGAACTAAATCCTCAATCAGCAAACAAAAAGTCTGTAAAAGAACAAGATGTACTTGAAAACAATCTTTGAACACACTTTCATCTTACCTGAAAACCACCCACGCTGCCTTTTGGTGCAGGTTACAATAGGTGCTTCCTGCTTGGTGTAACATGTGGTCAGACTTAAATGGAATAGCAGCAGGTGTTTAAACCCTCCCTCTCTACCTTTCTAAATGGGCACAGATCCTTACAGTACAAAGGCTTTGATTCCAACTGTGTAGAGCTGTTGGTGACTTTTTTTTATTGCTGGATCTACCATTGGCTGGAAACAAAATAGTCTCTTTTGCACAAAGGTTGCTAGATTAGTAGAGCGATGTACCTCCACATTTTGCATTTACAGTGGGTACGGAAAGTATTCAGACCCCTTGAAATTTTTCACTCTCTGTGTCATTGCAGCCATTTGCCAAAATCAAAAAAGTTCATTTTATTTCTCATTAATGTACACTCAGCACCACATCTTGACAGAAAAAAACAGAAATGTAGAAATTCTTTGCAAATTTATTAAAAAAGAAAAACTGAAATATCACATGGTCAGAAGTATTCAGACCCTTTGCAGCAACATTCATATTTAACTCACATGCTGTCCATTTCTTCTGATCCTCCTCGAGATGGTTCTGCTTCTTTATTGGAGTCCAGCTGTGTTTAATTAAACTGACTGGACTCGATTAGGAAAGGCACACACCTGTCTATATAAGACCTTACAGCTCACAGTGCATGTCAGAGCAAATGAGAATCATGAGGTCAAAGGAACTGCCCAAGGAGCTCAGAGACACAATTGTGGCAAGGCACAGATCTGGCCAAGGTTACAAAAGAATTTCTGCAGCACTCAAGGTTCCTAAGAGCACAGTGGCCTCCATAATCCTCAAATGGAAGAAGTTTGGGACGACCACAACTCTTCCTAGACCTGGCCGTCCAGCCAAACTGAGCAATGGTGGGAGAAGAGCCTTGGTGAGAGAGGTAAAGAAGAACCCAAATATCACTGTGGCTGAGCTCCAGAGATGCAGTCGGGAGATAGGAGAAAGTTCCACAAAGTCAACTATCACTGCAGCCCTCCACCAGTTGGGGCTTTATGGCAGAGTGGCCTGATGGAAGCCTCTCCTCAGTGCAAGACACATGAAAGCCAGCATAGAGATTGCCAAAAAACACATGAAGGACTCTCAGACTATGAGAAATAAGATTCTCTGGTCTGATGAGACCAAGATTGAACTTTTTGGTGTTAATTCTAAGCGGTATGTGTGGAGAAAACCAGGCACTGCTCATCACCTGCCCAATACAATCCCTACAGTGAAGCATGGTGGTGGGAGCATCATGTTGTGGGAGTGTTTTTCAGCTGCAGGGACAGGACGACTGGTTGCAATTGAAGGAAGGATGAATGCGACCAAGTACAGAGATATCCTGGAGGAAAACCTCTTCCAGAGTGCTCAGGACCTCAGACTGGGCCGAAGGTTCACCTTTCAACAGGACAATGACCCTAAGCACACAGCTAAAATAACAAAGGAGTGGCTTCAGAACAACTCTGGGACCGTTCTTGACTGGCCCAGCCAGAGCCCTGACCTAAACCCAATTGAACATCTCTGGAGAGACCTCAAAATGGCTGTCCACCAACGTTCACCATCCAACCTGACAGAACTGGAGAGGATCTGCAAGGAAGAATGGCAGAGGATCCCCAAATCCAGGTGTGAAAAACTTGTTGCGTCATTCCCAAGAAGACTCATGGCTGTACTAGCTGAAAAGGGTGCTTCTACTCAATACTGAGCACAGGGTCTGAATACTTATGACCATGTGATATTTCAGTTTTTCTTTTTTAATACATTTGCAAAAGTTTCAGTTTTTTTCTGTCAAGATGGGGTGCTGAGTGTACATTAATGAGAAATAAAATGAACTTTTTTGATTTTGGCAAATGGCTGCAATGACAGAGTGAAAAATTTCAAGGGGTCTGAATACTTTCCGTACCCACTGTATTTAATCAATTGTTTCATTTTTAGTATAAAAAACACAATGTTCTATATGAATTTGTCATTCTAAGATTTGAGTGTTTCATTTAGTTATTGTTTATTCATGCTTTGCACATGCAAGTAAGAAATAAGGCCTTCAACTCAACATACGGACAGTTGCATTTTGAAGGAACATCTTCAGAAGCACAAGCAGTGTGTAGAGACTGGGCAAGAGAGATACAAGATTGAAATCCGGGACCTTGTTGCTGTGAGGCAGTGCAGCTCACTGAACCATGATGATGCTGCTCATAAATCCCTTGATCCAAAGCACTGGGGAGCAGGGAAAAGAGAGGAAATGTTTCCTTTGCAAAGGTGAAGTGTTGTGTACTTTTAGGGCACTCAGAAACAAGCATATGAGGTCAGGAGGGAAGAAAAACTCTGAACTGATAAAGCTAAATTAAGCTATAAATGCTCCATTTCAGCCTGAGATGTATTCATCCAGAAGTAGGATATATATATATATTTTTTTTTTTTTTAACATTTAGAGCTTTTGTATCCTCTGATGCATTAACGTCATATTACTGTCTTAGCTGAAGAGGTAATGAAATGTTAGCTTTCTATAAGTACTCCAAAAATACTGGGCTTCAATGCAGCCTACATAAAATCTACTTCTACAGTGTTTGAAAATTAGAAAATGAAACATCATCCTGCGTTGTCATGTACATCGTGACAATATCCTATTTTAGAAATGTGCTTAATTTTTGGTAATTCCATTGAACAATGCAGGTAGTTTGTTTGGACGCTGACCCATCAGCTCAGGAATTACCCAACAACTGGATGAGCTGTTGTTGCCATTCAATCAGCCAGAAACAAAGAGCATAAATGCAACCTGTCAAATGTTTTTACATACCTTCTCATTTAATGGTTTTCTTTTTTTTCATGACTATTTACATTGTAGATTCTCACTGAAGGCATCAAAGCTATGAATGAGCACACATGAAATTATGTATTAAACAAATAAATGTGAAATATGTCAAAATGTGTTTTAGATTTTACATCTTTCAAAGTAGCCACCCTTGACTGCTTTGCACACTCTTGGCATTCTCTCAAAGAGCTTCGTGAGGTCATCACCTCCTTTTGGTAGACCATTACTGAAGACAAAAGTACTCCAACTCTTACATTAATCTATGGAGTACAGAGTATTGAGCCAAGTCATGCAGCAAGAGTACTGAGAGTCACAACTCTGGCAACATTTTTTTTAATTTTTCATATTCCATGCAAACTTGTACCTTTCTGTGCAGTGTTTCTGAATATACTGCTGTATTTCTCATTTCATTGTGTTTCCTCATCATTAGGGCTGTTATCTGTTTTGGTCTGCTCTCTCAGCTTCCATTCATGCCTTTTCGGATTAAATTCTACCAGTGCATAATGGGCTACTTTTCAGATTTGTGGCTTTAGTGTTTGTAAAATCTTAGGTATTGCCTTGCATATCACACACACCCACAAAGAGAACAAAACTTTAACTAAAGTAAATAGGATTAATTTGCTCTCTGGTAGCAGACTTGATATAGACAAGGATACGGTGTTGCATTGTATGCTGATAGTAAAAAACAAAAGCATTGCAACACATTGCCACTGAAAATGATACTATTCCTTATTTTGCATGTATCAGTAATAATGTATCAGTAATAGAAATGACTGTACTTCTTGTGAGTTGTCAAAGCTGATGCACAAAGCCAAATATAGCAAAATACAGCCGCCGTACAGTGGACAGGAAGCTTGAAACCACATAGCCCCTCTGTAAAAAATGTTTTAGCCCTAAACCTCCCAACATATTGGCAAAGAATTTAGCAGACAGACATGCCGAGTTATTCAAAGGAGTCAGAGTGACAGGTTAATGAAGGTGACACAACATAATTCCATCATGTCAAATGAGTGTGATTCACTTTGTGACAAGGGAAAGTTTTTCCATTATCAGCGTTTAGTGATCCAATTAAGGGCAATGACATCTGTTTAAATGAGCTATATATGGTTAGCTAGTGTACCAATGTAGCAAACATCTCTATATGTAGCATTCATACTGGTATCATCTGTTCCTGTAACTTGCAAACTACTCTAAATCCGGCAATCAAGTATGCAGATCCACAACATCAGTTATAAATGTTCTCCTGAATCCCTGCAGAAAGAGATAAAGTGGGTGATTAAAATGTGCACTTGAGTACTGCTGCACTTATCTCTGCAGGGATTTAACCTTTCGGAGCAGCAGTGTGACACGTGAAGGTGAAGCGTGAACGTGTAAAGAGCTGATCTTAATGGAGAGTTCCTTCAGATTTGGTTGAACATGAAAATGTACGATCACACTACAGAACAATGATTCCCTTCCGTTGCTTTGTCTTCTGCACATCCCGCAGTGAATTGCGTTGTCAAACTAATAAATGGATACTTTATTCATCCCTTGGGAAAATTCAGGGTATCCAGCAGCTCAAATGTTACATTTAGGAAAAATAAGGAAAATACAGCGCAAAATAAGGTGCAAAATCATGCTGGTATTTAACTATAAAAGAATATTAACAAGTCTGAATAGAGTATAAGAATAATAGTAATGTTATTTTTATTATGTATAATAAAACAACAATTTGAATCAGTAGTTTCAGATTCTGTCTTATATTACTGTTACTTTCCCTGATGTTTTCCATTTTTGCTCTAATATCAGACAAAAATATTTAAGCAAGGATCATACAAAGTCATATTTTTGGTTATCATGAAAGCACACTAAAATACAGATGTAAAGACAGCAGGTTGATGTAGTATAAAAATCCTTGACGGTAAACGCAAATATGACAGCATCTGCTCCTGGAAAAAAACTCATTTATTTCAATTGAAAAATTAAGTTTAGAAAGTTTAAAAAGTCATCTTTGCAGGTCCAGAATATTTTTTTTATCCAGGTTGGCAGCGATTAATTTTACAAAACCTCCCTTCCTGCTGAATGACACAGAGGCCTGTTTTGATTGCGACACAGATGAACTCTCTATGTTGTTTTAATAGAAATTCCATTTCTATTTAAGTCCGTGACTTCTGCCTCTGTGTTCTTGCCTGAGTGTGTTTTCGTGACAAGGAGACGCACACATTTCAGAGTCACATTGTGCTACATTTGTTCCTTTGTGTGTGTTCCTGTCTGTTTGGATGAAGGTGTGACCTCTGGCTTTTCGACAGTGAGGAGGGAGAATTAGAAGAAAGAGGGGAGTGAGGGATGGAGAGACGGATAGAGGGTTTGATGAATAGAGTGGTGTAGAAGGAAGTGTCTCGGCAAAAGAGAAGAGGAATGAGGTCATTATCTCTGTCCTCACCTGTGGCCTCCAGTCCACAAACACACACACACACACACACACACAAACCACATTTCATCAACAGCATCAACACCCCTGCCCCTCCCTGCTTCTCCACACACCACTTTTCTTTCTCAAACTCTTCTGCGTCGTAACTCAGCCTCTCTTTCCGTCTGCTTGTATGATGATTTCTTCTTCTTCTTTACGTCTCCTTGTCGGTTCTGTATAATTCAGAGCTTTTAAACTTCGTCCTCTGTGATTCATTGCTGCTTCTCCTTTTTTCTGTAAGTGGAATCCAACCGTCACACTCATCACAGTGATTTCTCTGCTCCTCACATCACTATAGCTTACCCCAATTCCCCCCCATGCCTTATTACTGCTTAATTTTTTTTTGCCTCCCGGCCTCCCCCATCTTTAGAGCACAGTAGGCTGTAATCACATCCACTGGACCATGATCACCCTCCTCTTCCTCTTCTTCCTCCTTTGTCTTCCCTCCACCCCTCACCCACCTTTGCGAGGCGGGTCATGCCTCTTGAGGCAGCGGAGCAGAGAAATTGCCTGTTATCGAGGGTCGATTTTTCATGCGCTTGTAAATTGCTTTGTATTGACACTCTGTCAGAGCGGGGTCGTCACACCGGCCCGGGCCACTCGCCACCCTGTGATCTCGGGGTGCTTCCGCCGGGACTGAGAGTGGTCAGGAGGGGTGCAACTTGCATGGGTTTTTGGGTGGTGCCTCTAATCTTTTGACTGCAACTCGAGTGTGTATTTGAGTCATAGATTTCTGTTGGGATTGGAAGGGGATTTCATTCAGGATAGGTGAAGAGACCTCAGAGTAGAAATTACAATCTTAACACTAGCTACCTCCTCTTTGTGCTGATTTGTCTTTGAAGCCTGTTGCAACTAAAGTTCTTCAAGTGGCGATCAAAACAATAAAATGTTCATATTTGTAAAATCATCTCTGGGTGAAAAAACATGCTTTACTGTTTTTTCACTTCTGTATAATCAACTTCACTGTAAAACAAAAAACAAAAAAACAAAACAAACGTGCTACCAGAAAAAATACAGTAAAAACCAATTGAACACTTTAATGTTAAAAAGCTGTTGAACCTGCAAAAATAATGGCAAATATCTGCAAAATACAGATGTTTATGGCTTATTTAAACACAGTAAAACACACATTGTAAAATAATGTATTACTCTTTGCAATGCATATTTTTGATGCAAACATTATTTACAGTTTTGACCTATTTTTTATACAGTCACCATGGTACATCAATGTCTTTTTTCTCTGATTTTACTAGATATCATCTAGAACAAATGCATACAACTGTGAACATTAACAATTTTTCAATCTTTACTAAACATATTTTCTTTTGATTAACAGCACATATCTGTAAAAATATTTTTTTGCTGATTTGAATAGCGTAGAAATAATGTCATTTTACAGTCAAACATGGTTAAAAAAATAATCACCATTACAGATTTAACAGATCTGAAATGACACATTTTTGGTCCAGATGTTATTCAGTTTTGTTTGTTTCTTTACAGATCACATGTAAATTGATTTTTCTTCTCTGATTTCACGAGCTATTGTTTATAATTTAAGGAAAACGGAGTCTGTAAAACGACCAATTGTTTGAAAAAATACAGTTAGTTTAATAGTTTGTGGTGATGCCTTTTAAAATCTTTTCCAGTTCATCATTTACTGTCATGAAACATACCCCCACTACTTGCTCTTTTTAAAGGTGACTGACCCTACAAAGACCTCTATCAGAGCTTAAAAGATATTATATCCTTCACAAACCTGTTTCTGTATTTGTTGACCATATTACTAAAAAACGTCTTTTTCCACAGCGAGCAGAGTTCACATGATGTGCATCAGTACTACCTGCAGCTTCAGGTGCTTTTGTCCCTGTTGCATCATTCTTTTCTCAGGTTTTTGTGTTTTTCTTAAAACTCTCACCTCTCCCTTGTCAATCGTGCCGACTTCTCTTTTATCTTTCATGCCTCTTACACATTCTGTCTTTTCTCTGTTTCTCTGCGTTTTCCCTTTATTTCTTTGTTGTCGCACAAATGCTGAACTGCAGCACAGAGTTAACACGCTCTCTAGTGTTGACTGTTTCAAATGTTTTGCCTGCTAATAAGGCAACTAATGTATGTATTTTTTACTTTGTTACGTGAAGTTTTTTTGCAGTAGTCAAGTTTGTGTGCAAGCTCTTTGGTTGCTTTCCACAATAAGGCTCAATATAGAATCAAAAGCAAGCTATGAATAAAACACTGTCTCCATGCACGGCAGCGCTGCACCCAGGTAGAGGCTGAGCAGAGCTAGTGGAGATGACTTAAAGGAGTATTCCACTGAAATCTGTCTTTCAAGTATCAAACCTCGCTGCCTGTAGGCTTGAAAAGCTTTGAAAAGTTTGTGGGTTTTTCCCTTGTGAAGAAGCTGGCAGTTGTAGTCAGACTGGAATAATAGCAGGTGCAAAGGGTTGAAATGTTGACCAGAGAGAAGGGACGAAAGGGTGTAAGAAATACAGCCCAAGTGACAGCATTATTTTTTTCAACCTATATCGATATCCAATATGTCAGAGAGCTTTTAAAATCTGATAAAATTATACCAACCCATGCCTGCTTCTATACCATGAATGTAAAGCCAAGTTGCCCCATACAGAGTAGGTAAAACATGGTGGTTTTATTTAGTATGATGCGTTTGTAAACTACCTACCAGTATATAAGGTAGTTAAAGTTAGCACAGCCCCAAATAATTACAGCAATTAAAAGCAAGTTGCACATCAATGCGCTACAGTAGTAATAGTAATCCATTAAAGCATTCACAGCGTGAGTCCTTTTGACTCTTAATTGTAAAACTCTGAATGCAGGACTTCAGCTTGCGTATTTATATTTTGTGTGGAATTTTGTTGGAGCTGCTTTTGGGAAACTTTAAGAGCACTTAATTGTCTGTCAAAATAAATAAAAACCTGACACTCAATGGATATTTTTAATTTGTTTTCAAGGTAAAAATTGCATCTTTGCCAAACACTGTGGTTTAGTCGATGCAATCTATACTCACTGAAAATTTGAACTGGTCAGAGTAGTCCTAAAGATGTTGTGGTGATTGTTTTCAGACAACAAGTCCTCCAATTCATATTTTAATAAAGGGACCAAGGATGGGTCATCATTAAAAGTGTGTAACAACAATACACTCATGTCAGTTTGCCTTCAGTTATTAACACTGTGGTTCACTGTTTGTCACTGTGTAATCTTGTCAAACACTCTGAGAAAAGCTTGAGGTTGGACAAATTTTAATTAATACATGATTATATCAGCATATAGATAGAGATACAATTTAGTTGCAAGAATCTGCTCGGAACATCTGCACAGTCAGAGAGCAGCAGGACCAAAACATCTGGATTCGCATGAAGCAACACTGGCGATATACAGGGTAAAGAGAGACTTCGATTGAAATGGCAAAGATCATAATCAAATGGAGGGAAATTTATGCAGAAACGTTTTGTAGACATTTGGCAGACGTATATGCATTGACCTCAGCTGGTGCTGATACAGGAGTACTGAGATACTTATGTGCTTGTAAGATAAGATCCTATGGTGGCTAATCATTTTAATAGCGATAGGCTAATTTCAATAATTTGATTTTTGAGGTTGTTACTGTTTTACTCTGGTGCTAGTGGCTGCATCTGCAGGTGTTTTTAGGTATGCAGACATGATTTCTTTCTTGCAAGTTGCTCTACATCAACCTATGAGGCCTATTAAGGACTGTGGTTGTCAGGAGGAACTTTCCTCAGATTTCTTAGGTATTTTTCTATACAACATTCCATAGATGGAAAATGATAAACTCTTATCCACACATTGATCTGAGAAATGGAAGATCCAGTTAAAATTTCCTTAGTTTTAATTATTTTTTCATCCAGAAAATCAAACTGACCAGTGTTAATGGACTGTGATGCCTCAAGTCTGTATTAAGGCTTTGTTCAACTCAATGTTTCATTTTATTTTTTTTGACTTAATGAAGCGTGAATACTTAAACAGTAAAAGTAGTGCAACTCCTTTATAAATCGAGCAAGAACATATTTGTTTCATTCTTATGGTATTGGTAGTCGAAAATGCTTATAAATCCTTTGTCAGTCTTTACCATTATCTGTCATTACAGATGATGGCAGTTCCCTCCTCCTTCAGTCAGTGCAGTGTTAGGAAAGATATTAACATAAGGCAGTGGACCAGCTGACCTACCTGGACTGTTGGCTCCATGCTAACATCACAACATATGAGTCTCCTGCTGAACTACTGTGGCAGAAAAAAGGACAGAACATTAGAGGATTTTGTAGAGTTACTCCTTGAGTTTTAAGTGAACCAAAGGCATCAGGTCCTACACGAGTGGGTGGCAGCAGACATATATTCATGTTTCTCTGCAGCCATTGGCTTCAGTGCGGTGCCATCTCCCTGGCAAGCTGTGTCGATGTCTGTGTTTGACACCCACTCTCTTGGTAGGGCGGCACAATCTAGACTGCACTGGCACTGATCTCATGCCAAGCTTTTTTTTTCCTGTGAAAAGATGGAGAAATGAGAAGATGGTTAACATGCACGCAAAGAGGCAGAAGTGGAAAAGAAGGTGCCGAGCAGAGATAGAGAGCTCTGAAAGGGATGAAAGACCAGAGGACACACAGTCTGGTCAGGAAGGAGAAAGTGAGGCAATGTGAAGAATCCAACAGTGGTGCTGAAAAGAAAAGAAAAAAACGATAGAGTGAGTCCAGATGTGGTGTGAAAAACGGGTGGAGAGGAAAAGGCAGAGATGGATAAATGGGTAGAGAGAAACGAGGAATGCCTGAGAGAGTTTCTTTCTTCCTTCTGTTCCCTCCGATGTAGAGCCAAGCCAGCCCTCCTGGCAGATGTCTCCTCCTCCACCCTGTCCGCCCCACCTGCTTCTCCTCCCTTTATCCTCCCGCTGTCCTCCTGCTATCCTCCTCTTCTGTCCTACGTGCCACACAGCTGCACATCCACTCCCTGTACATTAAGACTCATCTGCCACGAGTGGGTCCTGAAAGAGCCCTCCAATCTGCAGCTAGCTTGTCTCGCAGCACATTAAAGCTGCACTGGGCAAGACACTTCATGTGAAAATACACCCCATTTATTAATGTAACTCACAAATGGGGGCTGCAGCTGATGTGAGAGTCCCATCCCCACTAATTGACAACCCACAGATTCACAGTGTTTGCCATAATTTCTTTCGGATGGAGCCTCACCACCTTTACTACAGGCAAAGCACAGGTGATTGATACATATTTCTTTATCAAACAGCTGCCTCTTTACTATACATGACCAGTACACCACAAAGCAACATTAGCACCTATTTGGAGTTAT
This sequence comes from Acanthochromis polyacanthus, assembly GCF_021347895.1. Classification (NCBI taxonomy): domain Eukaryota; kingdom Metazoa; phylum Chordata; class Actinopteri; family Pomacentridae; genus Acanthochromis; species Acanthochromis polyacanthus. Next base: position 19,885,925 of record NC_067117.1, read on the forward strand.
GTTTCAGGCTACTTGACATCTATCCAATGTTCATGCTCCTTACAGCTATGTGACTCTGCTGTGTTCACTAGCCACTTGCAGCTTTGTTTTTTTCTGTCCAGTCCTGCTGGGAAGGCAGCATACCGTGGATATTAAAGCCTTTTTGCTAAAAACAACTGCCTGCTGTACGAGGGCTTTATGAGATGGATGACAGTGAAGGATATTAAGTCTGTTATTAAGACATGTAGTTAATCTAATCAATTATTAGTAATTTAATGTTTATTTCTCACTTTTTATTTCTGAGACATTGTCATTGCATTGTGTATTGATACAATTTTAAGCCTACGTCCTGTCTGTGAATCACAAATCCATCCATCCATCCATTCTCTATACACCGCTTTATCCTCACTAGGGTCACAGGGGGTGCTGGAGCCTATCCCAGCTGACTCGGGTGAAGGCAGGGGACACCCCGGACAGGTCGCCAATCTGTCTCGGGGCTACATATACAGACAAGCAATCACTCTCACATTCACACCTATGGACAATTTAGAGTAACCAGTTAACCTCAGCATGTTTTTGAACTGTAGGAGGAAGCCGGAGTCCCCAGAGAAAACCCACGCATTCACAGGGAGAACATGCAAACTCCATGCAGAAAGATCCCAGGCCCACCCCGGGATTTGAACCGGGGATCTTCTTGCTGCAAGGCGAAAGTGCTAACCACTACCCACTATGCAGCCCATCACAAATCCTCAACGGTGAAAAAGTGTCTTTCAGCAAAAGGAATAATCAAAACTTCACAGCAACATTCAAAGCCATCCCTGACATTAGTGTTTGAGCGCTCAGTCTACAGAGAACTTACAAATAGCTAAAAATGCTGCCATTGGGTTTTTTTCATAGCCAGCCTTATCAGACGCTAAAAAAAAAAGAACTTAAGTGTGGGAGTTTGACAACAACATAATTTCTTAGTAATGAAGCTATTCAAACTTTTGAGGAATTTAAACTGTTATCTCTTGCTGCCACTTGGGACTACAGAATTGCAGACTAGGCTTGTTGGGTTTTTAAATGTACAAAAGTCACATGTTGTTTCTGTAATTCCCTTAATACATAGGTTGCTGCGCCGAGATAAGGAACATTTAGCTACTCTAAGCTGGAGAAGTGATGTCTATTTGAGATTCTGTTACAAGTGGGAAAACCCAAAAATTATCTCAAAAACAAACCTGGTGAAATACTTCAGTGTACACTGTCTGTTTTTGGAATTACATGGGTCTTTCTGGTGTTTCAGGCCATTGAAAGTGGAGGTTACTGGAAGAAATGTAAACTAAAATTATGTTATCGTTATTAAAATGGGACGGCTATTTGTAAATGCAGCATGCTATGAATAGTGAAAGAAACACACAGCAGACATGGAGACTGGAAAGGTGCTGTACTTCTAGTTTAAAATGTCAAAGACATCATCTATAATAGGCCATGAGCTCCATTTCCTGTGTGTTTGTGTGTGTGTGTGTGTGAGAGGAAGAGAGGGAGAAAGGAGGTTGTTGAAAGTGGGTAAGTGCTGTCATTATTCACCCTCCACAGTAGAGTGTATGCTGTTCTACAGCTTCCATTACTTGTGAGTGTTATATAATACAAGAGTTTAATTTTTTAACAGACCAGAGTTAAGAGACAAGAAACGCTAAGTCATGAGAGTGAGAATGAGGCACAGAGGAGAGGCCATAAGAGGAGCGAAATGAAAGGACGAAATGTAACCAGCAAGGTTAAGAGTCCAGGCACATGCTGAAGGAGACTGAAACAAAAAGTAGAAATGAATTGTCTTATGTTAACTATAAAGTTGCCACCGATAGTACTATTAAGCACCTGACTGACACTGCATTTTAGGAAATAAGAAATTCAGATTTTGATATATCAGCAGATATTACTTACGTATATATGTTAGGGCTACATTGAAAAGGATAAAACATGGTGTCGGTATTTAACTTTTTTGCAAACTAGTTAGCAGTTTACTGCAAAGACACTACTGGACTTCTCAGCACTATCTGCTCAGCTGTGATGCACCTCTGCTACATGTACTGCAGACAGTATGGGAATATATCAGAAACAAGAGAGTTGAAGCTACTCTGCTGGAGAATGCATGTGATGACGTCACTTTAAATGATCCCAAGCATCTTTTCTGTATTATCTTATGTACAATTAAATTTTCATGATTTATTTAGGACAGTATATCCACTGATGCCAATATGTTTTTGACAGACCAATATCAGCTTATAATAGTAGTCAATCAATGTATTTGTAGGTAGAATGAAAGAAAATGACTAAGACCACATGTTGTTATTGTTAGTACAGCAATTAATTACCCTGCCCCAGCAAAACCTTCCATTTAGACCTCCACTACACAATAAGCAGGATTCTATTCAACTAAAAACACATCTTTTCCCAAACAGTGTAAGATTGTTTAAAACAAACTTTATGTTGCCTTCATTTTTCTAAACCTTTATCTCTTGTCATCCTTGTAGAGTCTGTTGCATATTTAAAACTGCTATTAATGCAAACACAAAACCTCCTGCTGCTGCTTCACATGAAAATCTTTTCACTGTAGCCAACGAAAGAAGGGCTTTTAAATTGAAGCAGCTCAAGGAACAAAGAAAAGTGTGTCTGGATTTGCAGATCCGGGCATTGTTTTTGTTTGGCAGATCAGCTTTAATCAGAGCTATTTTGAAATTCAGTATTTAAGATGGAAAAATGCATGTTGAGTAGTTGCATTGATGATGCTGTTGGGGGAAAAAAAAAACTTTTTCTAGCTCAATGAAATCTTTTGTTTGAAGATGAATGAAGGCAGCAGCACTGTTTGCACTCAGACCTAATACAGGATTGAGAAGACTTCAGTGTGTGTAGCTGCATTTAGCTATTCAGTTAGCTTGCGAACCAACCATTGGAAATTACTGGAAAATGGCAACATTTGCTCTTGCTCTGTTTATATCTTCTGTGCCTTGAGCGAAACGCTATATTATTCTCCAACTTTATTTAAGAACTCTTTGCATATACAGTACAGTCATATCACTATGACAAAGACAAAGTAACCTAAACTCACCTGCTGGAAGCTGCTTTATTTAGGCACCATCATTATGCTGTCTGAAGCAGCTTCTCATTATGTGTTCTAATTCAACAAGCATTTGCAAATCAGGAATCACCAGTCTATACTGAATCCTGGACATGGAGATAGACTCCAAACAGCACTTTTTTGTTTAGCTTGGAATTTAAACTAGTCTTCTACTTTGAGGTGCTAGAACCAAGCCACCTTACATTTATTAAAATTGCCCATGCATATCATATAATCATAATCTTATTGTAATTATGAGAATGCTTTGATAAACTTGTTAACATGCATCACAAAGACTTTGATATGGACAATTTCATGCATGGATGGACAAACGCAAACCTAGCAGCGAATGAAAACAAGTGGAACTCGATTGGGGAAGAGATACACCTTGTGAAACTTCTGATGAGCAGGTTTATCTGCCAGGAGAACCCTGCTAGGAACAGCAGGAGAGCTTCTGGTGGTTTGTAGGGTTGTACCACATATGAGCGAGCTGGGTTCATTAAGTTGTTCACACAGATATGCTGAGGTGTCCTTAAGTCAGATACATTGTCTCGAATCTAAATTGTGGGTGTCTAATATGGACTGCATATGAATGAAGCCGCCGTGGTGTCACCCATAGAGTGGTTAGAAGCTCAGCGTGGTGGCTCTGACCAGATTTACAGTTTTGGCACTTCAACATTTGCTTCATTTTTGGAGGTTGCCGGTCAGTGTCAGACAAGCCATAAGAAGGTGTTTTTCTTTGAGTGGTTTAAAAAAAAACAACTAAATTTTATTCAGTCAAAATAGTCAACCCTCTGGCCAACTAGATGTTAATATAATGTCATTTATAGTATTTCTATATTAAATCTTTAAGAATAACACTACATGTGTGTTTATATATCGGGTTGCACTGTGGTTAGCACCCGGCATGGGTCTGGGATCTTTCTGCATGGAGTCTGCATGTTCTCTCTGTGCATGTATGGGTTTTCTCTGGGTTCTTCAGCTTCCTCCCACAGTCCAAAAACATGCTGAGGTTAATTAGTAATTCTAAATTGTCCGTAGGTGTGAATGTGAGTGTGATTGTTTCTCTGTGTAGCCCTATGACAGACTAGTGAAGCTTCACCTCAAGTCAGCTGAGATGGACTCCAGCTCCCCCATGACCCTGATGAGGATTAAGCGGTGTATAGATAACGGATGGTTGTTTATATATCATTTATTTCAAAGATTAATTGCACATTAAAAGCAACGTAATAGTGGATATGGCATGACAAACCCAAATAGTTCATCATCCCATTGTGATTCCTGCTTTTTTAACCATCCTTTTCACATTCCTGTCCCCTAAAATTAAAACACTGATAGTGATTTAGCGCTTAAATAAATTGAAATGCAATCCACAAATCATATCTACCAACATACAAGCAACAGGATCTAAAACTCACCACTGCATGAGCTGTTTCTGTCTCAGCTTCACACAGCAACAAGGAGACTTTATAACAGAATTGACATTTAAATTTGATTTCATTTCAACCTACAAATCCTATTTATGGAGCCTAATTGTCATGCCTGTGTTGTTGACCTTTATTCCACCTCCTTCATTTATCAGATTCACAGAGATTGGTCGTAATCACTGGCCAAAAATCAAGGAAACCGCAGCAGTAAATTGTGAGTTTTTGATAGCATTTAGCACCATACAGTGTCAATATGTATGAATCAACATTTTTTTCCTGTTTAATAAAGCTTGCAGTAATCACAATATGTATTTAGCGTTAAAATAATCTTTGGAAGTTTTGCATAAATGTTAATGCTGTGACTGAACTCTGCAGTTCAGCATTAATGTAACAGTTGGGTCTCAGTATTTTGTACACATAACTTGCCAGAAAATTGTCTTAATATGAACATTTTCTGCTAGACTGTTATGAACTTCGGAAAGAATTGCAAGCTCTTATACATGGTGGTGGGAGTGTTTAAATTGGTAGTTTCAGCAGGGACTGACTCGAGGTAACATGGGGCATTAGTCCAGTTGAACCAGATATGAGTAAATAAGTGTATATTTAGACTAATAAATTGTCCACAAGTCACTTCTGCCTCCTCTTGTAAAGCTTGCTTAAAAACTCACATTGTCTCTGTAAAACCCCTAGACCTATTGAAATGGGTGGAAACTTTAAATCACACTGAAGAAAACATTTTTTTTTTATCCTTTTCCAGCAATGTTTCTTTGCCCGTTTTCACCTCAACACATCAAAATTCAGCAGCTGAATTTCATTCATTAGCGGAAGACTAATTAATTGTTTTTATTGATCAAATACATCTTGAATTCTCATCATACTACGAGCTTTAGGTTTTGGCTGACCTTGAGAACTGCCCATCGACCAGCTTTTTAAAAAAAAAATTCAAGTTATCCGACAGCAGTAACTTCTTGAACTTTTGCAGTCTCCTGCGAGAAACCCTCTTTGTAGGTTATTTCAGGTGAGGCCTCTGGTGTCATATTGTAGGTCAGAAACAAGTCTGTTTATTTTGGTTGCAAAAAATTTTTTCACATTACATTTCTTTAGAGGCTTGGACATCTATGAAGTTTTATTAGAAAAAAACAGTTTAGTAAATTACCAGCTAGTAAGTGCTTGTAATGGTAAGAAAACTAGACTAAATTGAAACCAGAGTAAATATTTCCCTTATTTGCTGAAATACAAATTTGGCATTCTGTACAAGATATGGCTTCTTCCCATATATGTGTGTTACCAGTGATTGTGAGAGTTATTGGTTTTATTTGTAAGAAATCGGATGAAAGTGTTTAACAAATAGGAATGTCTGTAGTTCTGGTATGTACACTGGTTATAATCTACACAATATCGTCACCAAGTCAGCTTACCCAGCCAATGAACATCTTAAAACGGGAGAGAGAGACACACAATACAGACACACAAACACTCACAGTCCCTAATGCTTTATTTATTTATGTTTTCATTGCTTATGGATGCAGAAAGAGGGGTGCAGAGGGAGCTAGAGAGGTGGCGGGGAACCATGTTTTTGAACAGGTTGCCGATGATCACAGAGTCTGAGGGGCCAGTGTTAATGACTTATTCATGGGCCCTTCTGGCCCCTCATGGCCCCTGGGAATACACCAAACAGATGCAAGAGGGAAAGAGAGAAGGATAGGGAGGAGTGAAGATGCAAGGGAAGGGAGGAGTGATGTGGGACAGAAGAGAGAAACAATGTGCTAGGACAGTGGTGGTGGGATGCAGGAAGGAGGGGAAGGATGAGCTTTTGCATAAAACAAACACAAAAGCAGGATGAAAGACGAGTAATGGGGTGTAGAGCAGGAACAGACGGAGGGAACCCTCAGATTAGTGACTATGTCCTAACCTTGGTATCAGTCCTGGGATGCAGTCAAGGTAGCCAGAGGTGATGCAGGAGGACTAGCTGGCTTCCTGAGCAGGGGACACTGTTGGACTAGATCTTCACGCTCATTTCTATCTATATCTGCTTCCAATAGAGGAAGTGAAGAGTCTTTTTTTCAGACTTTTGTGAGTCAATAACATGTAGTCTGTTGTCTCTATTTCAAAATGTAATAATCCATGGAAAATTTTGCAGCTACTCCTGATCAAGTGTACAGTAGACTTCAGAGTCAAATGAGATCGAAGAGCCAGTCAGTGGGCGGTCAGACCATCATCACCAAATCCAAATGGCATGACAGGACAATTAACAATAAAAATACTTTCTAATAGCTTACAAAAGGTAAATTTGAGTTTTTGGAGAGAAGTATATGCAGATGTTCTACTTCAAAGAATGCTGAGCGCCGACAATTAATGTGTCTGATCAGTGCTGTTTTGCCATCGCCTCATTAAAACATGACCCTAAAATAGTCACTATGCGCCTCAATAACTTCTTCAGAAAGCAACGGAAGCATTTGAAATATTGATCAAAACTGCTTTTGATTCCTTTCTCCTTCTCCCTCGTCCCAGTGTAATAAAGAGACATCTTTATTATCAAAACATTGATGAGATCTTTTCGAAGGCTGAGTTGATTTCTCAACTCCCTATAGAATTGGAGACCTTGTGATGTTTTTTGCACTTTTTGTTCAAACGGTTGTTTACGAGGCTCCGATTCTACCTCAGGTTGTTTATCCGAGCCATCTGAAATCTGTCTTAATCAGAGTTGTGTTCAAAGGTAAGATAAGGGCTTGCCAAATCCTTCTTAACCCACCAGCGACACACTTCACAGCGAATTACAATGTCTGCTGCTCAAAAAAAAACAAAAAAAAGGAATGTCACAGCTTTGTCTTGATGGAGTGGCAGATATCCACAAAGAATTATAAGTCTTTGTTTTTTACGGAAACATCAGAACTTTACATTTTTGAAGCATGTGGCAAAATTTAGACTGCCTGAGATCTTTTTTGAGCAATAAAAGATGTCAGATGAATGGTTTTGGCTTGAAACTTGGCCCAGCATCTGCATAATTTAGGATGATGTTGCCCCAGTTTTGCAAACTCTATTTTTGACCTCGAGTTAAATATGACATAATTGTTTGTGGCATAGTGCTCCCTCTTTTGGACAGGTTCATAATTATCTCTGCGGTATTCCTTTTTCTATTTCCTGCATATTTTTTTCATTACGAGTGTTTGGGTGGTGCTCGTCTTCTGGTTTCGAAATGACTGTAGATGTGCAGCTTAAAGATATGAGTGTTTATTGGTAATTACTTGGTGAAAGATGTCCTGCTGTAGTTATCACTTTCTCTCCCAAATACACATATTCGTATGTGTGCACACACGGCACCCAGAACACCACTATTGTATATCATCTCATTATAAAATATGAAATGAAGCTGTTTAATAGATGCTGAGTGAGGGGTGAAATCACTCTCGACACACACTACTCCTCACCTCCCCATCACTGCGGCAACTTTGATGCAAATCCTTAAAAGGGCAGAACTGGCGAGTAAGCTGTGCATCGCCATGGCAATGCGGACTGGGAGAAATCCATTTTTCATAGACAGACATTGCCGGTTGGGTTACTGCAATGCATGTGATATCAAGAGAAAGGAGAGCCAAGGGGAAAACCAAACGCACTCAAATGGCCAGAAATCTGACAGAAAAAGGTCCAAGACAGGACTTGAAGAGGTTGTATTTTCTATTTCAGGACTGCCAGCTATCCTGTTTGGCTCACTGCACTGTATGTTAAAGCTGACGAGGAGCATCATGTGCATATGTCATATATGTACACATGTAGATGTGCAAGAAAGCACACAAAATGACAAGTTTTAAACCAAGTCTGGATAACAAGTTGTATGGCATTTTGACAAAAGGTTTTTTTTTTTTACCGTAGAGATAGGCGACAAGATTGAAACCACTCATGTTTGTGTGCCAAGAATAAAGCCATACGACGACATTAAAGTGGAATCGGACCACTTCACAAGAAAAAAGATGAATAATTACACTATTCTTCTACTAAATAGATCTCCTCCTTTCTCCATTTTTTTTTCAAATTATAATCTCTTTGTTGGTTTTCTAGGAAATCAAGGTTTGTATATCAGTCAGTGTTGGAATATGTGAGTTTATATTTTACTTGTTTACTCATTTTTGCTTTAATTCAACAATAAGATCAGTTTTTAATTTTTTCATAATTCTACAAACACTTGAAATGAATGTAAATGTGACATAATTTTACATCCGGTAGAGGTTTTGCAACAGTGATCTGTGAACACTGGTGGGGAAGTTGAAAACATTGTTGCACAATTTTTAAATTCCAGACATAGCATTTGGTGTTTTTAAACAAAACATATTTAAAAGGGCACTCAAATTATTTAGTATTGCAGATTATTAAAGTTGGGGAGTTGCAAAGAACTGATTTAAAAAGGAATCTCAAAAATCCCATCTTTTAGACCTAGTGTGAGTTGAGCTTCAAAAACACTGGAACTTAGTTTTCTGATGTAATGGAATGACATAACTCCGTTATATCTTTCATAGGACATTCCCTACCCGTTAAATGGCCCTTTCTAAAGTTTCCCAAATTTCTACAGTTCCCAGTGTTTTAATCCATTTTTAATTTTTTGGGCATGTTTTTGCCTTCAATTTGAAATGAAGGAGGATTTGTTGTTTCGGGCGTCTGTCCCATGTGAGACAGACTCTAAACACCCAGCCATTGGGTTGCCTCTGTGTATTGAGTTTTTAATTCAGCCTGTGAAAACAGTTGTATGATGTCTTCAAAGTTACTCAATTATTGATTAGTGTTCACAGATGGAATAGTGCTGTTGAATGTAATATTGAAAAGATTTATGCTTCTCTGTTTAATCCACCTTTAGCAGTTGTCCATTAAAGATCAAAACACAACATAAAGGTGCTAAAAAAAACTAGAAAAAAATGGCATATAACATTTTATTGAACTCTCTTCATTCCCTTTAGCATTGTGGAATAAGTACTTGTTGTTCCAACACACGGCATCTTTACAGCAGAACAGTTGTCAGGTAACAACTAAATGCATATTATATTGGAAATCATAATGTTCAGATAGAAACTGGGTCAGAGACCAAAAATTACAAGTCAATAAAGAGTCACTCATGAAGCTAATAAGGTTGTTGATGATGCTTGTGAAATGTTTTCCCACACTGAAGGGCTTAGTGAAGTTGGTGGATGTCTTTGGGAACAGGATGATGTTGTTGGACTTCCAGCGCTGTCTGAAATGAATTTGTAGATGACAAGTAGTGGAATTGTGGACATTTGAGTGCATCACTGTGGCCATAAGTGGCATCCCAGCATCCAACATGCCAACAGCCCATTGTTGTCTTTCTTTGTCGTCTGTGGCACCGTGTCATTGGAAAAAAAAATTGCATTTTAAGTTGTCTGTGAACTAGTCATGTTATCTGTTTATTTTCCTTTCAAGCTTCACCTGACTAGGTGTGGATTTACTCGATTGTGGAGAATGTATCATCAGTTGGACAGCCTAACAACTTTTTGTACACAACTTTCTTAATCTAAAGATTTTCTAACTGGAACATTAGAAATTAGATTTTTAGAATTCTCTGTAGGTCAGAAAACTCACAGAATTTGCAGGTTGTGTTTCTAATTTTGTGTAGTTTGTCATTGCTCATTTTTACCCCTGTACATACAGTATCTGTTTACAGTTTCTGTCCATATGCAAACATATTTATTTTCATTCATACTGCAAGCACACTTTCAACACCCTTACACCTGTTCACAAACACTGAATTCTCCCCAAATGTACACACACACTCCATGTAAACACACACAACACTGTAGCTGTTAACACCTGCTTATATACACATTAGTTTTGCATGGGTACCTGTGCAATGACTATAATCCATCATGGGCTGTGCCACCCTCGTATCACAGTAGAGCTACAACACAGGCCTGCAGATGTTGGGCAAGCTGCCAAGGCCAGTGGAGGTAGAGACGATCCACACAATCTCCCCCCACTGCTTAACAAATGCTGCCTCCTCCCTGCTCTTTATACACACAACCAAACACACAGGCAGATGCAAATCACAGACACGAGCACACAAACACTTACATGCGCGTGTGCATGCATTCACACATAAACTCATCCTTGAGATACACAAGCTGACAGTCACAGATGTGTCTTTATTATTCATTGTTAGTTTGCCCCGTAACAATGCTGGGTCACTTTGTGCTATAAATTGGCTAAGATTACTTGGAACTACTCTGAACTCCATTAGCTGTCAAACAACGTGCTTTTTGTCAGGCAGCACTAAAAGCTTTCAGGACAAATTCAAACTTTATGCAGTTATGGACCAGATGGGAAAGCTACCATTTTCTTTTCAGCCGTATGGTGTCACACTCATGGCAATGCTGGTCCTAGCAGGTTGTATGATCGTTGTGATTAAGAAGACATTAACAAAAGTATTGAAAATACAATTTAAACTTATTTTAAATCAAACTGAGGACAGAAATTTCATGTTTTGACTGCCATCTCTATAGTTTAAATGCCTTAATGTAGTGATGATATTCATTTTCAATGCACATTATCAATCAAACCTGACAAGTAGATGGTGTTTATTAAGAAACTACAGGAGACACAAAACAGGATTTCCTTCTCTTTTGAATTTTATGCATAAAATCCTGGAACATAAGCACTGTGCAGAGATCAGGTGCTGGCCTCAACTCATAGTGTATTCACTGATATCAAAGGGCGAGTAAAAATTTAATTGGTCTCCGTGCTCAGTCTCTATTCTTTCTTTCTCCCCTTCACATGCATGTGTATGCATGCATGCAGGCGAGAACACACACACACATACATGAACACACTGACACAACACTAAATTTGTATTGCCACCCACCAGCAAACTGGCACCAGCTCTCGTCATGCATACTCACACATGCGTATACACTTCTGTCACAATCATTTGTATGCAAAGTGGCTGGCTGCAATGGGTTGCTATGGTTGCTGTTACCAGGTTATGTGATGAGAGGCAGCAAGTTGCTTTACTACTTATTTGTGCCAATGTAAAGGTGTCACTGTGGGAACACACAGTGCAGAAGAGGCATTAATAAACACGAGCCGACTCACAGTGGGAGAAAGATCAACAGGGATAGAGACAGCACAGGAATAAGTGCATCAAACATTTAGAGTTTTGTTCACTTCAGGATATAATGGTGTTAAAACCTCCAATCAACAAGAGTTGACAGGAAAACAAACAAGAAGCAAATTGTTAGTTGTGTTAGTCGGTCATATAGGCTGTGAACACGAAGCTGGGAAGGTAGCAATCTTTCTAGCACTAACACAGTACTGTGAGAGGGGAGGAATACATTTGATAGCCAGCCAACATGAAGGGCTCAGCTCTGTAATTGCCTCCATGAGATTCGTTAGTATGCATATGTGTGTGTTTGAGGCAAAGTGAGTTTATGGGTTTGCTCATCGTGTGTTTGTGTGTATGTCTGGAGCAGATAACACTGACAGCTTAAGGTCATGAAGAAGGGAAGGGCACATCTGAAGACAGCGTATCTTTGATCTCTACACAACAAATGTATGACTGTGTGTATGAACCCATGTGTGCCGTTCATAGAGGAGATAGATGGCAGAGTCAGCACGCTGTGTGTGTGGGTATGTGGTTTGGCATGCACACTTGTGGATGTTTAATTCATGAACATGTTTGTATTATGTGTGAGTGGGGGAGACACTGTTTTATCTCCAGGTTTTTCTTAGCTTTTTTGAAGATTTCTCCATGTGAGTCTGTATAGGTGTGTGTGTCTCTCTCTTGGGCAGACAATGCTTAATAAGGCAGATTCTCAAGGTTACAGGTTCCCATGGATGTCACACAATCTCTTCTCTTTTCTAGCTTCTGCATTTGCAGTTAATACCTACAATTTTGTTTGCCCCAAGTTAAGTCGTCCAATGGAGATTCTCATGAAACGCACAGACTTCTTAACATGTGATCATATGGTTGCAATCAAAAACACTTGATTGATGTGGATAATAGAAGGCAATCAACATAGTGTCTCTGGCCATGCTCCTAATGGAACATTTGACTAATTGACTGAATCTATCCGTAAACTGTCCCCCCCCCCCCCCACCAGCTTCTCTGTCACTCCTTAATTGGCTATTCTTCTGTTATTACCAGTTCTCCAGGGCAGAACCATCTGCCAGCTCTAACAGGTGACTTGTAAGAGGTCCATGTGTATTTGTCTACATCTGTCTTAAGGTGTGTGCTGTGTGTTTATCTGCAGTTATAGTCGTCTTTGGCCATGATTACATCTGTTTCATGACTGTGTTTCTGAGAAGCTGCAGTTACATCATTAAATGCAGATATTTTTTAAATATTTCAACATTTTCCTATTTCCAGTTGACAATAAAAAAGATAGGAGCGCTGTAGCAGGCAAAAGAGAGAAGCAGAGAAGAGGAAGGAGCTGCAGAAGGAAGAGAGGGACCTGTATCATTCATCAGCAGTGTAACAGTGCATGAAGCGTGCTGGCTACGGTATTATTTTAACTCTCCCTCTCATTTGCCTTATTATCTCCTTATCTATGCGCATCATTACGGTGGATGTAACCTGTGTGATGAATAGCCTTTTTGATTAAGGATGCATGCTTCCTTTTGTTTAACACATGGACATAGCTTTGCATTTGCTGCTGCACTCTGGCTTCTAATGTTTATAATAATGTAGCATAATGGTGTGATCTCTGACCTTGTAATTATTCAGACTCACATTGTCTGAACATGCTTTTGCATATTTCTATGAGGTTATGAGGCTGTGCACAGGCTGAATACTTCTGTTTACTTTTTGGAATTTTCAGGACATTTGCATCTGTCTCATTTACTGTTCATTAGATCATTGTTTTAGGAAATTTAGCTGCCTAGACTTATGTACGACTGCTAAGAGTAAAATTAATACACATGAGAAGCTGAAGTGTTGCAGTGATAAAAACAAAGATGTGATCATGATGGCGTGAGTGCTCGGAGCCATAAAATACATGATAAAACAACCTTGCAAAAGCGGCCATATCGGTGCCACATGTTCTGTCCTTGTCAGGAGGAAATATCTGACTAGTCTGTCTCTCCAACTTCCTCCAAGTGCTTTGTAGTTTTACATAAAGCAAATTTCTTTGATTCAACTTTTGCCCAACACGTGATGAAAGGAATTCCAATGAAAATTTCTTACTCCTATAGTTTTACAGTATATTTGTTTTGTAGAACCTACACTGTACAATACTACATCAGCTGGAAGAAAGACATTTAATGTGACAAGTTTTCAATATATTTTTGGCACGTGTCGCTATATATTGACAAATAACTGTAGTAGGTTTCATTGCAAAGAGTTTTTATATTAGTCAGACCAGATTAATCAGCACTCATTCACAGATTATAGCTGTACCGAAGCATCTCTTGTGGACTGTACTTCATATTATACAAGAAGCAACTGATGCAGTAAAAGCGTGAGCCAGTGCTTCGCTTTTGGAAAACCAAATAAACAAATACACTGACTTGATACCTTGAAGCAGAATACTGCTGAGAGAGAAATATGCTCACAGGAAATAAGCATAATCTAATAAGGAATGACTGTCTGTCTTTAAGCACAATTTTTAGACATAATATTTTAATGGGATTTCACACAGTGTACCCCCTCCTGAGAAGGAGGGATGTGTTTATCTTTATTGGCAAATTTTAGCTTCTGAAAAAATAGAGAAGTATTCCCAGTTTGTCCGCAATATTATATCACAAGCATAGTGCACAGAACCTTAAAGTTCCTCTCCAGGTATTGTGTGTCAAACTGATATATTTAGAACCTTTTTTGCATGAAAATAATCCCTTCTTGAATTAGATGCAAGTCTATGCTGTTTAACTCTAGAATGTTCTAATCTATGGCATCATTGCCTCTCCCTTCAAACCAACCCTCCCTACTTGCTGGAGCTGATGACTCTGTTCAAACAATGTTAAACTACTCTACGCTACACAGTGGACACTTGAATTATATGAGCAATTCCGCCATACATGTTTGAACCGGAAACTGATTCTGCAGAATAATTATTTGGAATGTCTCACCTCATAAGTAGACAGGAGTGGTTCCTTAGGTTTGTTATGTATGAAATCCTGAGTGTCTGCACTCCTTTCCGTATTTTGATGTCGTCAAAATATGTTTGAATAATCCTTGTTGCTGTTATGTTAAAGTAGCAATCTTACTAGGTCAGAACTAGTCAATTTCAAGTTCAGTAACATTTCTGTATCATCTTGAACATCACACAAGTCTGAACTGCATGCAGTCACGTTTACAGACAAGTAACATTGTTCAAGTTGTGAAAAGTGATTTGGGGAATGCTCTTTCTACATATCAGCACTATTAGTCCTCAAACATCACTGAGAGCACAAAAGACACGGTTTGCATGCCAGAATTATACAATGCCTCTCTCTATTACAAACCAAAATGTACATTAAAAAAAACAGCAAATCCTCCCACCCTCCAAAAGTTTAGCGGTGAAGACAGGCTGTAATCAGACTAACTAGTAGTGAATGGAATCCAGGTTTTGAGAAATGTTGATAGAGCTGAAGTTCAGTTTGTTGCTTCCAGCTGTTTGTATTCTCTCCTCTGAGTTTATTAAATACCTGCAACATCAGACAGCAGAGGTTTTTTATGAATATTTGCAGACAGAGTTGTGTGCATTCATGTGAAACAATAGTATAAATAATCCCTGACATGGAGACTGGATCGATTAGGATCTAGTACGAAGTAACACTGTTTGTCTCTTCTGTGTCACACAGAGTCACGGTTAATAGCTGCAGTTAGATTGTTTGTTACATAGCGGCTGTCCTGAGATTGAATCCTGAGTTCCACCACAGCTTTTTTTGGACTGATGGTAAAATGTTAGAGCATCATCCCATATAAACAGAATTGCTGTGACTCTCTGTCAACATGGTGGGTGTGTCTGAATGAAGCTGTGAGGAACATGCACATAAGATTACCTATGTCTGAATGACAAAAGACAGTCATGGATGCTTGATAATGGACATCTCCAGACAGTGATCCAAAAGCACAAAGCTTTCTGAGTTTAGGTTAAAGTACGGTTCCATTATGTTAGTTGAATTAAAAAGGCTATGACTGATATTTTTATATGAATGAATGTGTGTGTGCTTGTGATAGGAAACCCCAAGAGATTTATCACCGGTCTCGAGCTTCCCTGAGGTCTGTGAAGCATTTTATCTTCTTTCAGCTCATTGTCCTTTCTCTTTTGGTTTACTCTCGCTGCTTTTCCAAATCTTGTTTGAAGCTGCAGCTGCCAGCATAATATGAACATTATCGTAATACTTTTTCATCAGTTTTCTGGAGAGGACAGTCTCCCTCCGTGAGTCTTAACCCACTGTAGTTGGCTTTTTAAGTGTGTTTTTATAGCAGCAACATGTATGTATCAAAACAGACTGTACCTTATATGTATTCCCAGTTAACGCAACTATAGTGCAAGCTTTAATTCAGAGGATATTCACAGACTCAAATTGATGTTAACCCATTAAAAAAGGCTACCAACTCTCTAAGGATGTCACACAACTGATGCAACACAGATCATTACAAGTCCTGGATGTCATCTTGATGAGCCTGGAATAAATGGGGGCTAACAATGTCTATTTAGCAAAACACTTTACTTAGCCTCTTCCAATCTGAGTCAGTTTGGAACTGTAACATGCATGCTGTGTTTCTGACAGGCTACAGATGATGTGTTGGAGAGGGGCTGTGCTCACTAGCCTGACTGTAATGAGTGCTAGCCACTAATTAGCTTGTTGCTGGATGCCAGATATGGCTGGAGCTAAAGCCCCGTCATGGAGCAGTGCAGCGAGGAGAGAGGAGAGCTACTCTAATGAGCTCTCAGTGGTGTGTTTACTGTTAACCAAAGTCATGGCTTTACTCTCTGTGTGTCTCCCCCTCCACGCAGCACACACACACACACACACACACACACACACACACACACACACACACACACACACACACACACACACACACACACGCGCGCGCTACTGGATTTCAGCAGTTGTGCGCACACAAATCTATATTCATAACTCGTGTGCAAATGCGTACAGACACACACAAAGAAGCACCTCACTGATTCAATCTGCAGTGTTTGCCACTGATGGGGGCCTAATTAATGTGGCTATGCTGCAACTTTTCATCATATCTGTAACAAGCAATCTCCATCCAGACATGATAGGCTTGAAGTATCATGCATTAGTAAGCTGTGGATGGCTGCTACACAGCAAAACAAAAGAAACCCCGTGTTTTCGGTCAGTAGAAATCTTTTCACCTGTCAGCTGTATCTTCTCGTTTCCTATTGTTCCTTTAAAGGAGATTTGCCTTTTAACAAGGCCAGATACACTGATTTAAAGGACACAGACATAGCTTTGTTTACCTATTTCTCAAGGACTGATCACCACAAGGACTGAGGGATACCGGTGTCACTACATGGCAGGCAATTACCTCGTGTGTGTGTGTGAGAGAGTATACATGTGTATCTACAGACTGCTCCATAGGCCAAGTCGCCAAGCAGATGCACAAACGCATACACATGCACATCATGTAGAGCAGGTGTGAGTCAGTGTGTGTTTGGCCTCTACCTTGAGTCATTGGCTGCAGCAGCTAGAGGACGTTTGCACAGCAGTGACTGGAGTGCGAGTGAGTGCCTGCGATGTGGTCCCCCTACGGTTCATTAAGAATACAGACCTGACAGTAAACTCATCTAGAATGGATGAGCTTAGCATGAGCACACGCATTTACACACAGATGGACGACACATACACCTGCCATGACTATTGAACTTTCTTAGATTTTCCTGTCGAGAGGTTCTCTAATGAAAAAACAAGTGCTTTGAATCCGTCTGCTGAGTCTGTTTATTGAGGCTGTGGTTTGGCTGCAAATGGCAGACAATGTGCATGTACAGGTTTTTTTCTTTTGTTTTACCAGAGGATTGATGTTACACACTGAAAAAAAAAAAACAATACTGACGACACATGAAAAAGATTCAAAGCATATTAAATTATAAAATGAGGTCAGCAAATTTTGCTTATAGTCGGATTTTGAGTGGAGCAGAAGATGGAGGGATGCCTGACATTAGACAGTGCAAAACTAATGAAAAATAAACAAAAAACAAAGCCGGATCTCCTAGTACAGCATTGTTTTGCTGTCACCATGATTGGGGGAAAAAAAAGAGGAAAAATAAGTTTTCCAAGTTATCCTTTTACATCATTTTTTTTTTAGTGTTGAGGTCTTCGGGACCTAAACAAAAAGCCAGTGTCAACAACAAAACAAAGATGCTCAAACTTCACATTTTTTTCCGAGTTTTCTTCAACACGGCATTCAAAATTCACAATTTCTATTTTGGTTTTTTTCATAGCACAATTGCCTCCCACAGTGCTTTGTTGAGGTGTTAAAAGCTCCAAGTTTTTCACCTCTTCTCCCAAATGTCCTTCACGTTTTCGGCCTTTATTGATCCATGCTGGCCTTCACATTTGTTTCCTTCCTGCTGTGTCCCGGGGTGCGTGAGGACAGATAACTGTGCTCAGTTATTCATGGGGCTGTCGGACATGGTGACTAGTGGCTGCCACAGGGAGCAACAAGAAATGAAAAGGTCTTTCACGGAGAAGGAGGATTGAAGAGAAAAACAACAGAGAAACAAGAAAAGCCTCATACTTGTCAAAAATGAGACCTTTTCGGTGACGTACTGTACATAGCCTTACATCACGTCAAGATGTCGGTTATCCCTCAGTAACACCTCCTGTATCTGTTTATTTCCATTTATATAATATCATTCTGACATTGTAGAACTAATCCTGCAATTACAGGTTGGGCAGCCTCTGGTGATGTAAGGTGGTGAGAAAGGTCAGGGGCTATGGCGTTGTCTGAGAGCTTTCACTCCTTGCTGTTCTGTTCAATAGCTTTTCCCTGCATGTCTCCAGTTCTCTGCCCAGTCACACTCCCCATGGCTGGATGAATGACAGGCCCCACTGTCTGCTGCAACAGTCAACACCTCTATGTGATGCCCCGATTACTTTGTTTGACTGTGTGTGAGGTGAATGTGAATAACTGGTATGTGTGTCTCCTATAACTTTGAGTAGTGCTGAACATATCTGTGTGCAGGTGGCGTAATGAGAGTCACAGTGTGAGACTGGAGGTATGTTTACGTTTTTCAATGCCTCACTTCTCAAATGCGTGCATACAATGCATTCTCATACTACAGCTTCCTGTGTGTCTGTGTGGGCATATGAAATGTCCTACCTACTGTAAATATTACAGGTTCTCATGTTGATGAGGTGCTGCTTCATGCATTTAGATTCCACATGCACATGTGTTTGTGTGTGTTCCTCCCCAGCTCTGTGTGTATCCTGCTCTACAGCTGGCAGTCTGAGACCTCCCGTGTTTCCAGCCAGGTGTGGGTGTGCACATGTATTTGTATTTGTATCTGTGTGTATGTGAGAGACAGACAGACAGGACTCTCCTATGGGCTCTGTGCTGTCACTGAGGAAAGCCGATTATGGGACATGCCAGGGTGTCAGGAACACCCCCACCAACATTATACAGGCTCACAGCTTTCCACTCATCTGTATGGATGCTACTGCAAGGCTCCCTCTCCTCTGCTTCCTCCTGCCATCTGGAGATGGCAGGAGGAAGCAGAGGACCTGCTTCCTCCACAGCTTGCTATGAAATTAGTCAGTTATTTGCCCTCATATTTTTTGGACTGGTTAACCAATGTTTGTTGGATTTATTTATTTTTTGTTCACATGTAGCTGACACCTGACAGGCTGATGTGGTGTTAGGAAGAAATCAGGTTCACTAAAATAAGGATTGGGCTTTTGGAATCACTAGATCAATTTGAATTTATTTTTTCTTTCAGCTTGATAATGGCCGGGAGTCTTGTGTAGGGACATCAGAGGTAGGTTTGAGAAAAAGATGGTTCGGTATAGACATCTTTGCCACAAAGGAAAGAGTAACATGTCCAAATTTCGAGCAGCAATTTTAGTTCTGACAGTGTGGTGGCATGACTGTCAATGTCTCCAAATCTGTCACTGTTCAGACAAAAATATTTCAGCAAATATCAGATACAACAGTGGAAAAACACACAATTTAACATATAAATTAGAATATGTAAGCATAAAGGAATTATCCCACAGTGAGAAACATTAAAGCAGCTAAAGCCTGGAGATGCATGGAGGAGAATGTGTCACTTAGGTGGAGATTGTGGGGTAGACCTTGTTGTAAAGGCAAATGCTACTCCCCACTGACCACCAGTGGAGGTCTGTGGGTGGAGGCAACATGAGTCTCAGGTGGCCACAGATTAGTGCCTTGCCGAAGGCCTGCATAAAACCCATGCGGAGTGACTGAGGGTGAAGGGGCTCCAATATTAAGGAATATTACAAGCTGTTTATGAGCCAGAGAGAATCCATGCAAAAATCTGCTGCAACTAGACTGGTGATTTACAACTAAAGCATAAGTTACATGAAACTACTGAACATTGTATCAAACAATTTTCTTATTGCTATTGATGAGATATTGCTGGGCAGAGGTCCTCTCTTCTGTGGAGATGCAACAAATTATTTTCCCACGGTAACAGCACAAGAGCCTGCCTGAGGTTTCCTGGTTAGCCAAATACACACTATAAACAAGTTTAGTTAGCCCCAGAAGCTACAATCAGGAAACTGCAAGCAAACTCTACAAGCAACAGGAGCAATGAAAACAAATGGATGACTGGTGCCCTCCAACCTACACAGTCAGAACACTGCACAGAAATAACTTTATTTACTGTTACAGTCACAACTCTTCCCTACATGGCTCACAAATGACTGGACTGACACACAAAGGAACCTGCTTCCCTTTCATGAACTAGTAACTGTCAGATGTTGCTGTTGTGATCTATTTTTGTGGTTTGGATATTGGGTAATTATCTCTGCCATATGACTGAGTTGATGCTGTTCTGCTGCACACAGATGCAGGGTCTTACATGCAAATTAACCGTCCTCTTTTCTAACTTGGTACCATAGTCCTGCAAGCATCACAGATATATGCTTTGAACTGGCCTCAAACATAGACACACATGTGGAGAGCAAACTCAAACTCCTGCTTCACGTGGTCTTCTGTTTCTGACTTAACACATAGTTTATGCCCCGTATGTGGTACATATGAAAGCAGAACAAAGAAACACATGTTCTTTCTGGTGTGCAGCTGACATGCAGGCACACATTAGCACTCATCACACATGCTTTTCAGTTCTTTGTAAGTACATGTAATTAGATTACATTGTATATATCGCATGTTCTGTTTTTAAAACCATTGATGAAGTTTTTCTATTATACATGCTGGTCTATTTAATGTTGCAATGGCTGCCAGCTTCTACAATTCAGAACTCTAAAATCCTTCAACCCGAGTCATTGATATGGAAACTTTGGTTGTAGTTATTATTTTAATATTAATTAAAGTACTAAAATAATGATTTAGTACATTTTATGAGACTTATATTTTGATTTGGCATTTTTTTCCTTCAATTGAAGGTGGTGCCTCAATTATTAACAAGACTGTTTTATGGAGAGTGTTAACCTGGTTACGCCTACACTGTAGCAAAACGTATGGATGCATGTTCTTGCATGTTTCTCCAACATCGCTGTCTTTAGCTAAAATACAACCGATTGTAAATGCTTAATTTTTGGGCTCGATTCATCTTGTTTTAAAGATGCAGCTCACTTAAGAGTTAACAAGTGCCCTACATTTAGAAACAAGTAAAGTTTGTACTTTTTCCGCATTTCTCTTCAGTTTGTACTGTATTATGTTCTCCTAATTTGAAATTAGAGGACATAACTAGTTCTTCCTACCATGTAATGCTGATGGGTTTGTCATCAGGTTGCCAGGACAGCCATGTCAAAAATATCAAACAGTAAGATGAAAGAAACTAAAATGAGACGGGCAAACTAATTGCCCATATTATGAAAGGGTTGTCTTTTATTCATAGCACTAATTTACTCCTCTAATTGAACGTGTTTCCCTTTGAGGACCCAGCGATTGAATCTGTGATCCCTTTTGTGTCAAACCTGTAAATGTGTTTATCAAAGATCTGATGCCTTTCCAAGTTTCTAAATTGTGTCAAGAATAAACAGATCTGAGCTGAGCCAAAAACCTCTTCCATAAGGTGACCGCACACAAACACTTCAGTGACAGATACACACACACACACACACACACACACACACACACACACACACACACACACACACATAATATAGCCTTCACATTACCGATGCAGTGCGGCCCACTGTCAGCTGTGCTGCCAGGGACATTTGGTGGTGGGGAAAGTGACCAGGCTCCCATGAGTATCCAGTCCACCCGGGACTCTTCAGTACCCGCTAATTATTCTTCACACCTAATCTGAGAAGGAGCGGGAGGAAGGACAGATGAGTGGAAGAAGATGGAGAGAGAGAGAGGGTGAAGGAGAGAGGGAGGAGTGATTGGAGACCAGCGGGACTTGTGCTTTCTTACAGGAACAATGAATCACATGTAGCCACCACCTGTCTTGTGTCGTCCCTTCTGTTGCTTTCAGCAATGCCGACAGGACGACTGTGTTTGTACAGTATCAAGCCAGCTGGGTTGGTATTGGCTAGAATGCCTATCACTGGGCATTAGGCATTAATAACAGATTGGACAGCCGTTGGCAGAACAATGTCTATTTACTTTTTCTGTTGTTATCAGGCTTTGTGCAAAGGAGCTCGATCTATTTATGTAGTGCTCACAAGTTGCATTTGTTCCACTGTAACTCTTCTCTTTTACCTTTGTCCTACTCTAGACCACATCTGTTCTTAATGATACTTTAAAATGTGAAACTTCACCTTTCATGGAAGGACAAAAAAGGGAACCTCAGAGTTTCACTCTCACTGTTTTTTATCCATCCATCCATCTTCTGAAGCGTTTATGGGCTCATGTCACAGTACCAGAGTAGACCAGACATGTTTTTTCCAAGTATTTGTATTTTTTTCAGATTTCTCTGTTATCCCATGGCACTCCCAGACCAAATTAAATACATCAATTGTCCACCATGCTGGGGCTCAACTCCAGGGTCTCCTGCCACTTGAACATGCCAGATGCGAAGGCTGAGTCCAGAATACTGTGGAAGAAACCACTTGTATTCGCAACGGGTATTGGATTGCCGGGTAAAACAAAGGCCTTAATTTCTGGTTCAGCTGCTTTTTCACCACAGTAGTCTGGTGCAATTTCTGCTGATGCTATATCAATACCCCTGCCAGTCTTATGATTCTATTCTATTCTATTCTATTCTACCTTCATTTGTGACCCCAAGACAGTTCTGACCTTCTCAACTCAGACACACTCTCCTCACTGGCCCAACCTTGAGATCCTGTGCATGAAAATCACAGAGTCGGTGCTAAGGGGCATTTCAAACTGAGGGTGTTCAACTTCCTATGGAGGCTACAGACGTCTTTTGCTTTGGTGTTTTAAAGACTGTATGGCTCTTATCCACCAATCCAATACTCCATAATTCCACAGTACCCCCCCATAAGACTCTCCGAGGGACACAGTCATTAGTCTTACTCGTGCTGCAAGCGTAAACAACCTTCCAAAGAGGACATATTGGCTGGGTTCTGGTCTGGAATTCCTCAGTGCACTGTCAGACTACGTGTCAAGTCAGTCAGCTCTTTTCCTCACTTGGAGAACATATTTTGCACCAAGCCTCGTTTTCCTCCCAGACTGGTCTGACACTTTGCCAGAATTTTGTTGGACTTTCTCCTCCATAGACTTCCCAAATCTTGATTGTTAGATCAACTCAACATTGTTTGATCCTGGAAGCAAAGTTATTGTTTGCAGATGAGATAATCTGAACTTACTCTGTTTTTGCATAATGTGCAAAACAAATGATGTTTAGTTCTGTTTGGGTCAGAAAGATCAACAGAGCCTCTTTCAGAATACTTATACCAGAGTCCAGAGTGGCTGTGTTCAGGACATGGACGAAAGCTATATTAAAGCTTACAGGCAGTATTATAAAGCCAAATGGTTACATAAATGCTAAAATCTAATGAAATGGCATGAATAGCAGCTTTGAGCTTGGTTCAAAATGAGTGTTGCAGCTCACATCTGTGAACCCTTCTGTTTCCCAGATGTGAGCTTTGTACTTGACCCAACCAATCCAATCACATCTAAAAATATTTCATTTAAAACCCTCCATTAACTTAATCCTGTACACATTTTGCATTTGTTTCACCCTATTGTCGATGGCAAAGTGGCTGTAACTTTTATTTCATTGTAACTTTAACATTGCTTATAGAGTGCTCATGGAACTTTTTACTTAAATTAACCACATTTTTGAACAATAAGCAACACACTTAATGGACAAAGAGCCTGAGAATTAGCTGAAAAGCTGTATTCTTGTCTCCCAGCCTTATAAACTGTGACAAGATCATGTACCAGTCTGCATACATGTTTAAACTGTGATTCAATGTCCTATCTTAAAGAAACAGTGGAATAAATATAGCATTTTCAAGTTCGAGTTCTGTAGTTTCTGGGTTAATTGTTAAGTTACATTGTGGTATCTGCCAAATTCATATATATATATATATATATATATATATATATATCGAACCCGACCATCATGTAAACAAGCACTTTATAGCTGGTTTATATTTCTGTCTCCAATGTCTTTGAAATGGCATTGATTCATTACATGAAGCAGCTTGTCATCAAGGATAATACAAGAAATGTCATGTGCACGGTTGCCTAAATGATTGACATTAGATTGATGGTTTTTTTTAATCAGCAACACTGATTGGTGTAGTGTCAAAATATTTGTCATTTTTACTCATGTGAAGGAGATGGTACAAAAGAGAAATTTACAAAGTTACACCATCACAACCCAGCAGTCTTTACCATTGGGTGGTTGATTAGGATGTCACGTTTTTGTTATTACTCGTGATTTCTTAATTTCTCATTTGTTCTCTGGCAGACAGCGTTAGGCAGCCATGAAGGCTCTCCTTCTATCCCTCTGTGTCTGTGTGTTGGTCTTTGTCACTCCGCTCAACCTTGGACAGCATCCCGAGGCATCAGGGAGACTTGGCCCAGGTTAAAATTCCTTTTGCAGATTCCCACTGTCCCAGCAGCATATGGACACTGCTTACACTCCACCTCTGCTATCATCCCTCATCCCACCCCATCCTCAATCAAACCTCACACCCCTCCCAGCTCCCCCATCTGACTCTTGAGGAAAGCTTAAAGCATGACTGTAATTACAATCAAGCACACAGCCTTTCCTCCTTTGCCACACACCGCCCTGCAGCCTGAGCACCAAAGTCCCTGCACACCGGCATCTCCATTCAATCTCTGGCTGCACTAGATTGATCTCCTCCTGCAGCATATTAAAGACTCTATGACACGCTCACATCAACCCATGCTTGATTCAACTTTCATTTAGCGGGCCGCCAGGATGGAGCGGCAGTGTGCGGTGTAAGGCAGCTGGAGATGCCAGAGAGGGAGGTTGGTGACTCAGGATGGCTGAATGGGTTGTCCCAGTATTAATTAAACTGGAGCAGGTTCTGTAATCTGTGGACATTAGCTAACACTGATGCTGCTGCAAGCTGCTGCTGGCTATGGTTAGTGTACATGAGCAGCTGATGTCTGTAGGGTGCTGGCTGTGCAGGGCTGCAGGATGTGGATATAACTGGCAGTATGAAATACAGTACTGAATGTGGAGCTCTGGCAGTTATCCACAACACAAATGTGAATGAATGTGATTAGATTTATGCTGAAAATTTGAACAACTTGATAAATTGATGGTAAATTGATGGCAGGCTAATGCCTCACTCCCTAAGCTCAGGCATAAATCAGATGTCATTTGGATTTCTAATGCTGCCAGATGGTATGTATTTAAGTTACTGCGTTTTGCCATCTGATGAGTTACCAGCTTATTTTACTGCGCATGTGTAATGTAAGTCTGTGTGTGTGTTTATATGCGTGTGTGTGTGTCTTCTTTAAATTGGCTGCAAGAGAGAAAGTGACAAGTACAGTAAGTTTCACATTAACAGTCTCTACAATGTATCGTGCATCTGCATGCAGCTTGGAGAGCATGCTGCAAGAATTTTAACACATCTCCAAAGATCCAGTCATCTTAAAATTCTCAAAATATTCAGGCTTCGTATCTTAGTCTTTATCTTTTCTGTATATCTAAAGTAGAAACTACAGAAACTTGGCACAGTGTGGCTTTCTGATGTACAGCAGGCTATGAAAACACAAGGCAGCAGTATACACAGTACATAAATCCAATCTAGCACAGACTCCACTGCTCCATCCAGCAGTGGAGCCATTCAGTACTGTACACAGACCTCTGTTTTTGTACAAGGGGAAGAAAAACGCTTTGGTTTATGCTGACCCAGGTCTGATCAGAAATGATGTATAGCAGGCACAACTAGCAGAGAACTATAATCGCCTGCCCGGGGCTTTTAATACTGTTTCTCCCTTTCAATTCGGAGGTCAATTACCGGCAGGTTAAAGACATCATTAAACTGGTGTTTCCTGAAGTGCCTCTTGCTCCCTGTCAAAATAACTTATGATGCATTGACAGGATTGATTTTAAATGGAGACCAACAGCGTGCCCAGAATGCCTCGGCACGAGCATCTATTTTCATTATGCATCACATTGCGTCTCCAACAAATCTTTCTCTCTCCCTGGACCTAACATTGGTGATTTGTCATTGTGGCTTTTTTCCCTGTTTTCTTTCATACATTTTTCACAATCCCGAGGCTCATTGGTGGACTAGGCTGGAATTCAGCTGGCACACAATTTTTGATTTAGATGAAGGTTTCCTGCCCAATTATCTGTTGGTTGTACGTGCACTTGAAATTGTCTCTCCGTGTGTCTTTCTCTGTTTGTGTTTTTATCTGTGCCTGTGTGTAAAAATTAGCCAAGCCACTGTAGCCCCATCTATATGTGGACCCCACCGTGCAGCAGTGACAACAGATTACACTGACAGACTGACCTATGATCTGTCCATCCATGATGAGCTGGTTGTAAAAATCGTCTTTATAAAAGGTAGTTTGTGCGGGTGTCATATTCTCGTCTCTGCACCGCTATTTCAATTTTCTGTCTTCCGGATATAAACTCGACTGAGCTGCAACCCCTTCTGCCTCCACATATCCCTCTAATTAGCTGATTTTTAAGAGGCATAGGGTTGCATTTTAACTTCCTATTAGTTGGAGGTCTTTTTTTTTTTTCTTATGCTTGGTTAAGTCGTGATGTGCCAGACCCCCTCTAGCTCTTTCCAGACAAAGGTCTGTTTTGGCCTCCCTAACATGAAAAAAACATATCAGATACACCTTGAGCTATCTGATTCGAATTTAGGTTGGAATAAAGGTGCAACCACGGGCAAGAAAAACCAGGGAACCCAAAGCAGATATTTACTGATAATAAGTGCTTGTTTTTGGTATTTAATTGAATGTATCACACCTCTCCAAGCTGTTTTTAATGAAAATAGAGTTTTCTTTTTCTTTGTGTAGGAGAGATGGAATCAGGCTTGATTAAAAATGGCCATGCATGGAAGTGCATGCTCTGAGCTTTTCTGATGGCAACAATTGATCATTGACATTGGTGATATTAAATAAAGCTTAATGAATTTTGCAGCACAAAGTGCTTGAGATTAGAGACTAAAGAAGACACGCATAGGAACAGTAAGTGAGAGGAAAAAATTAGAGCTAGGAGAGATGGAACGAGTCAGGAAGGTTTAGGGGAGCACAGAGGTTGGGGCTATTCGAGTGAAGGATGACATGGTATTGTTCCTCTTTTCCTTCTGGGAGTTTTTGTGCCTTTGTGAAGCTACGCCAGATCGCTGAGCCCAAACCTTAGACGGTCTACAGCCCAAACAGTGTGATATATACACACACACCCACTCACCCCCATAGCACACTGTATATACACACACACACAAACTCACTGTGTGTATATGTATGTGGAATACTAGCAAGACACAAAATCTATGCTAAAATGTGAGATGCAGACATTTTTGAGGGAGAATAATTCCTCTTTGTGTGTGTGTCAGAGGACAACCTTAATTATAATTGCATAGCAGCTCAAAGCAGGGATTCGAGCCAAACCAAAGCCAAGTCATGCTGAACTAGACTAAACCAAGCTTGGACCTCCTCTGCTCAACATGCTTTGCGCTTTAAGCCCTGGCTAATTGGGCCAAAGGCAAGCAAAAGCCCCTTCCCAGCTGTGACGGGCACTGGACTGGGAAAAGAGAGGGATGGAGAAAAGAGGAAGAGAGCAAGAGGGAGACAGAGAGAAATTAGTTTTGTTCCTGCATCAATTTAAATGAGCCCCACTGGATCAATACCATTTCGTATTCTTCCCACTTTTTGAGATTCTCTCTATTCTGTATGCACAACCTTTTTTTTTTTTTTTAATTTATTGGCTCAACTGGTGGGGAACCCCAGATGTTGCATTTGCTCAGTTGCTCTCTCAGAGCTAAAAGTGATGTCAAGAGACTATCAACAACCAGGCAATCTGGCCAACTAAATGGGAGGGCCATGTGGAGAGGCCTTCACTGGTTATTGCAGCATGTATGTCTGCCAGTCTGTCAATTTAAAGATAGGGATTGGATGACTCAAGTCCACCTACCAGCTGTTTTTAGCAGCAGCCCCCCCGACCTCCCCTTAGCCTTGCCACAAGGATAGCAGAATATCGGATGCAAAATAATTGCATGTTTGCCCGGCAGTAACATGGATTTCATCATCCTGTTGGCTGCTCGTGGCTCTGCTTCTCATCTTCCTTTTTGACCCTGATTTGTGATCTTTGTGTTTCTGCTATAGAGAGACTCTCATATATTATGTAGTGATACCATATGCAATACTTACTGTCAAGTGAGGTCGGTGTCTATTGGGCAAAAATTTGTTGCATCATAGAGTGGTGTCTGTTGCGAACTCCAACATTTTGGAAATAAACCGGAGAAACGGTCCATGGAGGCTAGTGTTGTTGCAGCCGATTACACGAGCTATGTGCATATTTGTGAGCGTATATGCATGTATGTGTGGCTGCGGGGTAGGGGGTTGCGCCCTCCAGGCTAATCTTCAGCATGCAGACGGATAGCCCGACAAACACACACCAGACATACGCACACGCACATATGTATTCACCGCAGGCCCCCTGCTTCTCACTGGCTGAGTGACAGCATGACTACTGCATGCAGTCTCTCCATTATTCAACAGCATTAGAGGGAAAGAGGAGAGAACACAGATGAGAAGCAACAGAAAACGAGAGAGAGAGAGAGAAGAGGAAAAGAATAGGGTGTTTGTGCTCACACATGGCGTTCGATGCCAGAATCTGTTTTCTAATAAAGGAAGAATCTGTCTATGTGGGCTGAAGATGCCATTTGCTCTTCAAAAAAATGAGACAAATGAGAAAGGGAGCATTGCATTACAAGCGAGAGCAGACAAGGATAAAGAGGAAAACAGACAGAACAAAGCAATTTACAAAGAGGAGCACTATCAGTCACAAATTACAAAGCATACAGATATTAGGGTCAGGAAGGACTGGTATGAATTAAAAAGAAGCGGCATCGGTGGAACATGTGCGTCTAACTGAATTTGCAACAAAGCAACATTCTCCCGTTATTAATCTTCATGTGTCTCTGCAGAGTTGGAGTTATCTCTGACCTCAACTCAGGATATATTTCAGACAGGAAAAGAGACCTGGAGACATTGTGTATGACGAGAAAAGGCACTATATCAGCATCATCTGATATCCTGTCTTAAATGAAAGATAAGCTGCGGTGATATCCTCCTCTGTTGTTGATCTGGGTGATTAAAAGGTTGTCTTTAATGAGTTGCCTCCAGATAAACCTTTGCATTTCTACCTTGGGGGGCAACATTGTCTCTGTGTTTTTTCGAGCCATTGCCCTGATCTTGTTTTTTTTGCTTGGATCTCAGAAACAAGGAAAGATGGAAACATTTGGCACTTTAGAATGAAGTGTCATTCGAGCCATTGTTAGAGCTGCTGCTTGGAAACCTGTACCACTATATTTACCATCATGAACACATCCTCTGTCTGCTTGTTAAGTGTTGTGCTCTTTTGCTTCTCAAGTGCTGGAACTGATCGGCACATGGGTACAAAAACAGAGAATACTTGTAAGACTGATTATCCCTTTGAGTGTATGTTGAGTTTTATCTAACCGTGCAAGACCACAATGCTGGGCTCCCCTCCAGTGTTCAGGATGGGGAATGTTTTGGCAGGCTGGTTGGCGCTCTGTGCGTAACCTGGGACTCACCTGGGCTGCAGCTCACATAGAACCAGACACTACTTTGATGGTGTGGAAACTAGATAAGGACTTCAAACACACGTTATCAGCGCAATGCTGCATCTGTTGGTTGTCGATCAGAGGATTTGAAAACAGATTGGTGAGGTTACAGTGCGGAATGGAA
Organism: Acanthochromis polyacanthus; assembly: GCF_021347895.1. NCBI lineage: Eukaryota > Metazoa > Chordata > Actinopteri > Pomacentridae > Acanthochromis > Acanthochromis polyacanthus. The sequence continues at coordinate 19,915,872 of NC_067117.1, forward strand.
GCATTAAAATGTCTTAAAGGATTACTGAATTGTTGTGCTTTTACTCTCAAGATTGTCAGACTCATAAATATGAGTTGCACACTGGTTAAAGTTTCACGCTTAGTATATGGAATAATGTGTGTAAAACTATGAGCGTGGTCCTTTCAGAACATTTGCAGTGTCATGCTTACTAATACCTTGATTGCTTGCAGGGATGTGCACTTTCTTAATAAGAATTCTTACTTTCTAAGAGTGCTAAAATGCAATGTTTACCAAACTTGTGATAAGTTTTCTTGTAACATGACTTTCTATTTTTTCCCTTGTTTATCTTTTCTCCCTCATCATTCACTGTATTCTTATCATTATTCCCCTATTTAGCTCTATAAAACAACCACAAACCATTTATGCTGAACACTGTTAGCCTGAAATAGGCTTTTGTGTCTCTGAAAGGCCAGTCTGTAATTGTGTATAATTGAGAACACTGTACACAATACATTTGTGTGATTTCATATTAGCCCCCTTGAATACACAAAGCTCCAAGTGTGAGTGGTTTAGATTGGATCGCAACAATAAGCCCTACTCTACAGTGCTGTAATTATGCAAATGCAATGCATGTTTCAATCAAATCGTGTACATAAAGCACACTCATGATGATTTGAATTAATCACAAGGCATTTAGAAAACTTACCACAAATGATTGAGTGCAGTGAAGAACGGTTTGGGTGTTGTTATGAGGAATAGTTTAGCTAGTATAATCAAAGAAGCAAAACAATGTAGCAAGATTAGTTAACAAGCAATAAATCTATCTCATCTGCCTGATTGCACTTTATCTTCTCATCTAATGAAAACTCCTGCATTAGAATATAAGTGGTCAAACTTTGTTACTGCTGTGACACACTGATAACTCCCTGCTTTGACTTCTGTTCATTAAAAGGAACACGAAATATCAAGCTTCAGATCCTCAAAGTATTTTAAGTCTTTGTTGATGGTAGCTTGCTTTTCATCAAAAGTCTTTAGCAAAGGTGGCAACATACACAATAAAACCTACATCTATGAAGTGTCGAAGACAGCCACGCACAAGCTGTTCTGCCAAGACTTGCAAGCTGTTGTCACATTTCATACAGAGAAGACCGTTTTCTCAGAGGGAAGTGTTATTCACCTGAAACTGCAAGGAGAAGTCGTGGTTCAGAGGCCCAGTGTGTGTGTTGCTCAAACTAATAGGGCTGCCCACTGGGACCTTAGCAACAAAACGAATGCTAATGGATATCTATTAATATTCATTTATGTTTATGCCGTTATTTATGTCTGTGTTAATGGTGGAGAATGCCAACTGTTCGGTTCAGCAGGACATGATGTGGATGGTGTAATTGGATAAAATACAGATGAGTGAACCTGCACCGGGTTTTCAAGGTTCAGCTTCATGGTCACTGAGTGTGTGTGTGTGTGTGTGTGTGCACTTCATTTGACAGCCAACATATAAAATATAAACATTAATGAGATAAATGAGCAATAACTAGATTGTTTTATCTGCCTAGTAAATATAAATCCAATGTACACAATCTTTCTGTTTTGCTTTTCACTTTCTCCTTAGGAAAATATCTGGCTCTTGACTTGCTCAGTGCTACATATGTTGACCAACTAGCCGCTAACTTTATAATAATAACGATAATAATAATACATTTTATTTGCATAGCACTTTTTAAAACCCTCAGACACTTCACATATGACCCTCGGTGTCATGCCATGTCTCCATACAGTCGTGGTGAGAGTGTGTGTGTGTGTGTGTGTGTGCATGCATGCGTGTGTCTGTTGATATATATATATATATATATATATATATATATATATATATACACACACACGTGGACAAAATTGTTGGTACCCCTCAGTTAAAGAAGGAAAAACCCACAATTCTCACTGAAATCACTTGAAACTCACAAAAGTAACAATAAATAAAAATTTATTGAAAATTAAATGATCAAAATCAGCCATTACTTTTGAATTGTTGATTAACATAATTATTAAAAAAAACAAACTAATGAAACAGGCCTGGACAAAAATGATGGTACCTCTATAAAAGATTGAAAACTATTTGACCAGAGTGACATGATTAACTCAGGTGTGTCATTTAATTGACATCACAGGTGTTTCCAAACTCATAATCAGTCAGTCTGCCTATTTAAAGGGAGACAAGTAGTCACCCTGCTGTTTGGTGAAAAGGTGTGTACCACACTGAACATGGACAACAGAAAGCGAAGGAGAGAATTGTCCCAGGACATCCGAAAAAAAATTATAGACAAACATCTTAAAGGTAAAGGCTATAAGACCATCTCTAAACAGCTTGAAGTTCCTGTGACAACAGTGGCTCATATTATTCAGAAGTTCAAGACCCACGGGACAGTAGCCAACCTCCCTGGACGTGGCCGCAAGAGGAAAATTGATGACAAATTGAAGAGACGGATCGTTGGAATTGTATCCAAAGAGCCCAGAGCAACCTCCAAAGAAATTAAAGGTGAACTCCAAGGCCAAGGTACATCAGTGTCAGATCGCACCATTCGTCGTTGTTTGAGCCAAAGTGGACTTCATGGGAGACGACCAAGGAGGACACCACTGCTGAAAAAAACTCATAAAAAAGTGAGACTGGAATTTGCAAAAATGCATGTTGACAAGCCACAAAGCTTCTGGGAGAATGTCCTTTGGACAGATGAGACCAAACTGGAGCTTTTTGGTAAGGCACATCAACTCTATGTTCATAGACTCAAAAACCAAGCATACGAAGAAAAGAACACTGTCCCTACGGTGAAACATGGAGGAGGCTCAGTAATGTTTTGGGGCTGCTTTGCTGCATCTGGCACAGGGTGTCTTGAAAGTGTGCAAGGTACGATGAAATCTGAAGACTATCAAGGCATTCTGGAGAGAAATGTGCCGCCTAGTGTCAGAAAGCTTGGTCTCAGTCGCAGGTCATGGGTCTTCCAACAGGACAACGATCCAAAACACACAGCCAAAAACACCCAAGAATGGCTGAGAGAAAAGCGTTGGACTATTCTAAAGTGGCCTTCTATGAGCCCAGATCTGAATCCCATTGAACATATGTGGAAGGAGCTGAAACATGCCATTTGGAGAAGACACCCATCAAACCTGAGACAACTGGAGCTGTTTGCTCATGAGGAGTGGGCCAAAATACCTGTTGACAGCTGCAGAACGCTCATTGACAAATACAGAAATCGTTTAATTGCAGTGATTGCCTCAAAAGGTTGTGCAACAAAATATTAAGTTATGGGTACCATCATTTTTGTCCAGCCCTATTTCATTAGTTTGTTTTTTTAAATAATTATGTTAATCAACAATTCAAAAGTGATGGCTGATTTTGATTATTTAATTTTCAATAAATTTTTATTTATTGTTACTTTTGTGAGTTTCAAGTGATTTCAGTGAGAATTGTGGGTTTTTCCTTCTTTAACTGAGGGGTACCAACAATTTTGTCCACGTGTGTATGTACATACCCAGGGTGGTAGGGTACGATTTACTTGTTTTTATTTCAATGTTTTAATGTTGTGAAGCACTTTGTGGTGTGATTTCATCGGATGAAAAGTGCTATACAAATAAAGATTGATTGATATGAAATCAACAAGCATTAAAGCTGCTGTCCGGAGTTTGAATCGCAGCGTCTCCCAAAACACTGGTGGTCCCACCCTCCCTCCCTCTGATTTCGCCCCTTTATTTGTGCATGCGCGCAGTACATGAGAGGAGTGGCCGGAGTGCTGCAGCATCTTGCCTGTTTTGCTGTTTTCCCCTCTTCTACATTTAGTAAATAATAAAGGAATTACGTTAGAATGCTGTAATTGAGTCTAACTTGTCCTAATACCAAAATAACATGAATCTGCTAGGACGAACGAGTAAAGTTTCAATATGTGATTACACTCGTGTATCCCTCTCGATGACGTTGTTTATCAAACTTTGTGCATTTACGCGTGTATATGTGTTACATTGTTTATTTATTTCTATCTAGAGTTCAGAATTGCATGACTCCTCTGACGAAGAGTATGTCCCAGACGCCCCAACATCTTCCTCCAGAGGTCGGGCATCTAAACGAAGCAGTCAGGCGGGCTATGGAGGCCGTGGTAGGGGAGCGACGCGAGCACCCTGAGCCAAAAAACGTCCTGCAGTCTCTTGGCCTGACAAGCCGTGGGATTGGTAACTTTTCTGGAAGTTGCTGAGCCCTGATGCTCTCTCCTCCACAAGCAAAACAAATGTGCGCCCGGTTGCGTAGTGCGTAGCTCGCCCACCTCTGCATGGGGTTGCTTGCTGTGCGCGTAACCGTTGATTGACAGCATGACAAAGCTGAAGCTCGAACTTGATTGGTCGGCAGCAACCGGCGCTTTTTGGAATAACATGGGGGTCTATGAGAGGAAGGCGGAGCTCAGGAATAAATTTTCATATCGCGTTATACTAACTTTATATTATAGTATCGAACTAGACTAACACATTTAAGCTTTGTTAAAAAATGATACATAAATTGAAAACAAACGGAAACTCCGGACAGCAGCTTTAAATTACAAGAGCATCATAAAAACTACTTTGTCATTTGGTGCTAGGCCTTACAGTAGATTTTTTTTTTTAGAACATTTCTCTCTGAAAATAACTGCTTACTTTATCTGGAAAGACACCGTTGCAACAGAACACTAAAATCCTGGGCCATAAAGTCAGAAAAGTGAGCTAAGAGACACAGTGGCAACACCTCTCACATACGGATTTGGTCCAGTGTTGGCATAGAAATACAGATTGTAGCTGCTTAACTAAAGTAAATTTCTAAAAACACAAAATGAATAATACTAGACAAAGGTAGTTGTTAAGTGTCTGTTGTGTTTCTGCTACTTAGCTTTGCATTGAGACTGCAGCTTCTCTTTTTGTCAGGGTTTGTCATATCTTCATGATTTTCTGAGAACCATCCATCACCAAATAATCTTACAGGAGGCTGGAGTCTATCCCAGCTGAAATTGTGCATGAGGAGGTATACACCCCGGACAGGCCGAGGTTAAAGGCATTATGGAGGATGTTTTTTTTTGTTTAATTTGTCTGATTCACATAAAATGAATATACTGACCTTTAGTGGACTTGTACGTATGGTTTCTAAAAAAATTAAAAATTAAATAAATAACTGTGGACATGGCAGGACCTGAAAAACATCAGCCAATCAATGCGCTCGGACCGAGGTGTTTGGTTTGCTCCCTTTCCTGTCAATCGAAAATGTTCCGGCTCAGGTCTAGTTACATAGATTACGTACGCCTTGGACTTATGTGTTTTCTGTATGTGTTGCTTTGGTATAGCTTCGTAGTTAGCTGGCGACTTGTTTTGCTCATCTTTTTTTGACATAATGGCAGATAAAGATCCAGGGGGACCCAGCCGTAAAAGACAACTTCACGAGTGCTACGCAAGTTTCTGGAGGGGGTCGTTTCTTCGTAAATGTTAAGAGGGGGCAGGTTAGAGGGGGGGTGAGGGAGAGGTTGTATGTGCGCATGCTACGTTCAAAGTCGTAGGAAATTAAATCTTCTCTAATGCCTTTAACACAGAAAGGCAGACAACCAGTCACCCCCCTCCCTACACTCATTTTAGAATCACACATTAACCTATCATGCATTTCGTTGGACTGTAGGAGCAAGCTGGTGTACCCCGAGAAAACCCACCCATGAGTTTTGAAGGAATATATTAAATAGTTTTGTTTTTTCAACCTGTGCATTGATCTACCAAAATCTATCAGAATTTAACCCATAAATTTGGTTTTTGCACAGGATTTAAATGTGGGAAAACCTCCTCTGAACAGTGAGTGGCTGAGAGTTGGTCTAATCAGAGAAGTTCAGGGAGTAGAAGATGATGACTTCACTCAACACTTCTCAAACCTCCTCAACCACCTGATCACTATTTATAGTAAATGTGCAGATTTAAAATTAAGCCCGATTCTGCCACTGTGCTGCAATTTCAAAATCACCAAATAAGTAATCCAATGACAGTTTGGATGGACAGCTTTAGGAGAGGGTTGACAAGCACTGTCAGTCATGTGTCGCACAGCCTGCTTGAAATGATGTCTTTCCCAAGCCAAATGCCCAATAGTGAGCTTTTGCAAGGCTGCCACACTTCTGCATCTAGGGAAGAGGTGATTTGAGTTCTGGATTTGTGTGAGCTGCTCCCTTATAAAAATCAAACTTATAACACGGCTGACAAAACGTGTGTGTTTTTAATTGTGACAAAGCCTCTTCGAAATTACAGCCGGGCTTTTTCTATGTTGGTTAGACGAGATCGACTGAGATTCCGGTGTCAAAATATCAGAGGAAGAGCAAACATTTCAACAACCTGAACCTCAGGGAGAACTTAAAGGTGTAAATCCCATATACCCTCCTCGCTTATCTCCCACGTTTGCACTCTAACTAGATCTGGTATCACCACAAATCCAATATTGTATATCATTGCAACAGATATCACATAAATGCTGATTTCTGATAGTGTAAAGGCAGCTTTGGTTCACTATAATCATTTTATCTAGTGCTGTGGCATAACATGATTTCTTCCGAGGGCACTGAAGTTCCATTTGTCAGCTTTTAAAAATGCTCCACTTTGTACAGTTATCATCAGATATCTATCTTTTAAATTCTCCCCCAGTTTTCATGATATTAAAAACACAAAGTGAAAAGTCAAATCTCATGGAGGTTTGTCTTGCCTAACCAGCTCCTGAAAGAATTACGTCATGAAAATATTTCCTAATGAAAACATGCCAACTCCTGCTTAGCGCCGAATGATGTAAGATTAAAAATGCAATAATGAGTTTTGTGATAACCAATCGCTCTGTCTTCACAGAATTCATGCCTGTGACACTTTTTCTAATGGAAAGTACAGCAAAGTCATTTCAAACAGGACCCGTCCTTAGCTGAAATCCTGGGGTGCTACGATTGGGTGACACACGAAGCTGGTGTCTAAACCCCTGATGTGTAATTTATGGAAAAAGCAGAAATCCTTTATGCACTCAGGTGTCTAGCTGTGTGTACTAATCAAAAGATGTGCGGTGACAGAATGGAGCAGGACGAGGTGCTTGATGTTTTGTCAGTTGGAGTGGCACTGGGAGACGCTGGAATGCTGTACGATTCATCATTTAGGTGCTTTTATCAAAGAGAAAATACTGGTGCTCCAGAGAGGGGAGCAACAGACACCCAGAAATACAGCAAGTGTGTCTGTGTGTGTGTTACGTAAGCACCATTTCTGAAACATCCAGAGGGAGTCAAAGTTAGGGAAGTTTTTTTCTTGCAGGGTAACGCAGCGATGGATAGGTTATTGGGTGATTTTTACCAGCACTTTATTGAATTCTGCTATCTGCGATGGCCAGACATAGTTGTGCTCATCATTGCCCTTATGAGTCAGTCACCACAACAAAAGGCAATGATGATTCATTGATTTTCTCCAGGACATCAATCCAGGATTTTCAACAGGGATGTATTGCTTTTAATTAAGACTCAGATAGTGTTTCCTGTCACAAAGGGAGAATATGGAAAATGAGATGAGCGAGTGATGTCTGCCTCAGACTACAGGATTTTTGAAATCCAAAAGGATTTTGAAATTGGGTTGTCACAAACATTAGGAGAAATGTTACAAATTTTCTTCTCTTTAATCTCAGATATGCTCATACTACAAGATTTGAAAAGAACAGTGCCTTACACTCTTTAGGTTATTACCATTGTGCCTGAGGGAACAGTCGGGGAGCAGTGCACATCCTCTTGTGAGCTCACAAGGAAACGGATATCAGCAGAAAGAAGACTGGTGTACACAGTTTTTCTGTCATTCAGCAAGAACTAGAAGTAAGATTTTAACTGCCAGTTTTAAAATTGCTCTTGTCATTGATTTAACACCTAGAAAAATCCCTGTGTATCGAAGTTACATATTTACATACATTTTTTCATGTGGACATATTCCCTTCCTGCCTTCAAATAACTGAGACATAACTGATCAACATGGATATAGCCTATCTTTCCTCTTTACTCACAGCAGCTGGTTTCACTTTTACCTACAGCTCTGGTCGAACGTTGTACAACTTGTCTGCTCTACACAATGGCGAGCTGTAATATTGGATTAATTCCACTGTACATGTTCAAGCCAGAATCTGAAAAAGAATGATAGAAATTTAACTCTGCAAGTTAAAAATGTGTGCAGTGGCCAAAAACTGATAAGAAGCATTGCCCATTTTCCCACAACAGAAGTCAAAAGTAGGCACAGTTCGAAACAACCAGTCAGCATTTCAGTGGCAGTAGTCTGACACCGAAGGAGCACAGCAACAAGCTTGAACTTTAATGGAACATTTGTTGAACTTAAAGCAACATTCATTGATTTTTAGCCACTAGGGGGCAGCATAAATCAAAGATTAGCGTCTGATAAAGTTGTGTGTAGTATCTAGTAGATGTGAAGCAACATCATCACTAATTTGGAGTCATGTTTGTCTGAACCTGACAAATCAAGGTTCAGTATTCAGGTAACATCAATAAAAATAGTTTTTAATTGCAAGTCATAAAACCAAGGCAATTAATTGAGGTGCTCCACAAAGCCAGAGGAGATGGCAGACAAATTTTATAAATTAATTTCTGTCTTCTGGTTTGTCATTTGACCCACAGTTGTAATTTGCAGGTTTAACTGGGATGCAATTTAATATTAATACAGCACATTCATTCACATGTATCAAGCTATGAGAGTGTGGGGAAGATGTCTTTAAGTTTTGGACAGCATCAGCTCCATTGAATTGGAGTCAAGACCCTCACCTCAATTTGATAGCATCTGCCTCACTTCATCAAAGGCACCAGACTCATGGGATGAAGTGAATAAGTTCTGGACAACAAAGCTCAGCTCCTCTACTTTCCTCATGGTACCACAATTTTGAAATTTCCCAAAAGAGCTTCTAAATGACAACTGCATTACTTCACCGTCCCGGTTTAAATGATTGCACTGTTATTAGAGACATACCTGGGGGACAGTATTGACTGGAGTTTGACTTAAACCTACTAAAGGATACAATATTTACCCTTGCAGACACAAATAGATGAACTCATACTAAGTATTTCATTAGAAACGTGGATGTGAATCTGTCAGTTTGACCAAGTATTTGCAATACCAGCTGCTCTGGAATCAATGTGCTTAATAAATAGCAGCTTACAGAGCCTGACCTCAAGATCCAAGCTGATGAGTGCATTTGTCTGAGTGAGGAAGCACACAACAGAAAAAGCTAATCTCCCTATCATCATCGGCGCATTGAATCAGATAGAGAAAACGAGAGAGACAGAGGAAATGAAGAAAGAAGACCATGGGTATTTAGGTCATTATTTACACCAACTCCAAATAGAGCGATGAATGCTGACATGGTAGAGTGACCATGGAGAATACATTTTCTTTGCACGCTCTGTCATGTCAGACGCAATACATTCCAAAGACATTGGTTTTCATTGTGAACATAATGAAATCAACACAGTATATCCTTAGTAAATGTTCAAATGAAAATTGGCTGTATCTCCAGTCTCTCTTTAAGGCTCTCTGAGGTAACATCAGCGTAATTTGTTTGAAGATGGGCCAAAAATCTGATTCAGCCAAAAGCAGCAGAGTGTCTCTAATGTAAGTGAATCATTTCCCTGAAGGAGCATTCTAACGTCATAAAGTTTGGAGTTGAACACTCTCCTTCTGCTCATTTGTCACTCTTTAGTACGATTTGTGTTAACTAACTTTACACATACCAAACTCCAAATGAGTGGTTTTCTCCAGATGTTTTTTCATATTCAAAGTGTTGTTTTGAGAATTCTTGACAACTTGGAAGAAGCACATAAAAATACAGCCAGATTTCAGTCTAAATTTCTGTAGAGACAATGATTTCAAGTCTGGTGGGAGATGACAGAGTCATTTCTATTTTGTGGAGAGGGGTGAAAACAAGACAAGTCTCATCTAACTCATCAAGTTGAGATTACACAGCCTGGGTAACAAGCCTCACTTTGTTCACTTGATAGCTCTTATTGAGAGAACTGTAATATCCTTTGTCGCCTCTCATTCCCTGGTCTATTATGAAACAGAAAAAGCTTGCCCAATTAGGTTTTGGAAGAAAAGGGTATGTAGAAAAAGCAAAATGTAATGCAAATGTTGTAAATGAAAAAAATCCATCTGTTAATAGCTTTCTTTCAGTTGTATCTCCATTTATGTGAACCAAATGGCACATAGGATATTTTACCATGATGTTAGTGGTTCCAGAGTGCTATGTCCTTCTCTATAAACGATTTTTTTCCTTTCAGATTTGGTAGTAAGGACTTCATTAAAACAATTTTCTCTTAATTAATCCTTTGCTGGAGAAATAAAGTAAGCATTTGTCAGAATGTGGCTTTTGATTCTGACATTACCACGTTCAGCAGTTTTAATGGTTGGATCCGACTCCAAAGACTGCAAAGGGCAGGTTCCTGATGGTGGTTGAAAGACAAATAAGCAGTCTCGCACCGAATTTTGTCAATAGCTATATTGAGCCACATGATTAGGATTTTTTGGGGGGGCATTTCTGTTCTATTGACCTTCTAATAACACCTACAAAGTGTAAGCATTTCTCCTTTTTAGAGCCTTTTTTTGTGAAGATATTGCATTTAACACTGAAGAACAGTGTAGCTATTGCATTTTTTGGGGTGAGACTGGGCCATATGAACTGTTACACACTGGTGACGGACATGTTTCTGAAATTTCAAACAGTAATCTATCAGTTGGGAACATTCATACAAAACCATTCTATTAGATTCAACTGTTTGTTGTCTTTATTACAAATTCCTCTGGCAGAAGTTTGCAGCACTGTCTGACATTTGGTTTAAGATGTGGCTTAGAGCATAGCAGGCAGCTTAGAAATGATGTCTGTTTAAGAATTAGTACAATAAAAAATAAAAATGAACACATATTGCTCCTAGTGTTAAATATTTCGCAAAAATCCAAGGGATCTGTTTTAATAACTAACTGGCACATAAATTATTGATTTGTGCATCAGAATCATTTGCACAGCTGCAGGGAAGAAAGTAGGCGATATGAAGAGGGGGAAACTATTGAGCTACTCTGTTACGTGCAAACACTGATTTATTTCAGAACAAGAAGCTAATTTCTCTCATCTAGATTTAGGGTTGTGTCCATTTTATTCTGGTGCCAGCGATGCAACTGAAAGCGTGCATTAGGTTATGGAGACAGCGCACGTCCCAGTTACGTTATTAATTTTTGCCAACAGTTTGGCAGAACTCCAAAAGACAAAACTACATTCAGCAGAGCATTTTTCAATATTTATGGCTCATCATGTTAAGTCTTCTCAGCTTCTCTTCTCTTCCAGTTCTCAAATCAGTATTCAGGCTTTCAAGTGTCAAGTAAGTCAGGTCTTTTCGTTAAGGACTTGCAAGTCCTGTGTCAAGTCGCAAGTGCTCATTTTACAGCTCTTGTTCAACGTTAAGGGCAAGTCTCACCTAAACAGTTCTGGTAAGAAGTCAACTTACTTGCCACTTAATGGTGCATTAAATGAATAATAAAAAAAACAAAACAGCGTCATTGTCCTTGAATGGAAAGTTTATGGCAGCCCTTACATATTTTTATTGTGACATGAAAAGAATTAAATACTGGCATCAGACACTAACAAACAGATCCTTAAAAATGAGCCTTTTCTTAAATGGTAATGTTTATATAATGAACTTGAGAAGATAGAGGAAAAGGTCTGAAGTGACTCGTCGTAAGAGCCGTCCAGATTTGTGATTAGGAGTCATTAGGTGATGACAATTCAGCCCCTGACAAATTGTCTGACTCTTCAAACCTTGTGGAAACACTAAGCAACCCTCAGCTTCTCTAAGCAACCGAGTGAGGGTCTAAAAATTAAACTGATTGATGTTGTAAAGCAAAGGAAGGCCATACAAATCAAAGCATTTCCAGTTTGCAGTTTCCTCTGTCCAAAAGGTCATCAGGCTGTTTAAAAAAAACCATATGACTGCAAAGGAGCTGCACGAAGAGTTCACTGAGACGGGTGTGGTGGAAACTGTTCCACTGTGTAGTGCTTCAGCACAAATATCCTGTCTCTACACTCAATGCATGTTCCCTTTCCAATCATTGAATATTTTCTCCAACACCTGTCAGCTTACATCCCCAGCCACCAGTGCAGCCTTCTTCTTATTATATCAGCCTTTAGAAATGCCCTACATCTGCCCTCAGGTACTTCTTACACTCAGCCACCCTTCTAGCTCCTCTGAGGCTCATTCATCTGTGTGAGTAATCAAGTGTTTGCACAGGAATGAATTTTGTGATTGGGATGAATTCTGAAAGATAAATCAATTTTCAAAGTTTAATATTTAAGAGAAGAGAGGGCACGGTGCATTGTTGAATAATGCATTTGGTTATTTAGAGTCGGAGACATGGGGAGCGTCTGGACTGGCTGTAAGCCAGAGGATATGAGAGCTCCAAAATAGTCTGCTAATGAAAAGGAGACATATTCCTCTGCCCTCTCGTTTAAATTTCATAACACATAAACACAGCTTGTTCCTCTTAGCACGAGCATTCTCTCCCTTCTTCTTCGCAAATACACACACACATGCATTTGCCTATAAGCCAAATTCCTATTTTCATCACAGCTGACTCTTTCTCATTGTAAGTTTTGCTTCTCTTGGGAAAGAAATTTCAGTAAATAAATTATGTTCCAATTAGACTTTATAGTGTCATTTATAGCTCAGTTTCAAACCAGCTCTCATCTGTGATGTAAATTGCTTCTTTTAATACTGTGTACTACAAAAAATATGAGTTACCATGAAGGAAACCAGACTTTTGTTGGAACTTTCTATGATTCTTCCTTTCTTTATATTGGAAATTCTGAGCTCCTGATTGTCATTTAATGCTTTATTACAAAATGCAGAGATTAGACTCTATAGACTGGAATTTGCATTCAGATTTCAATGTATTTTTTTAGGTCAAGGCAACAAATGGGTTTATATAATTGCCAATAACATGAAGGTGCTGAAGTCACTTTAGACTTCATTCATATTTACCAGTGAACACAATCTTTTTCTAAGTTGAACCAAGCTGAATTGCCTAAACATAACCATAAACTATTGTGTTGTAAGAGTGGATGTTGTAGGAAAACTGCTAAAATGTGTTGTCACCAAACATTTGTGAGGCCATAACATGTTGCGAATTGTTTCCTTATTTTTTGCTCAAACCTATGATTCATGTGTCCTTTAAAATGCATATCTTGTAATTTGACCATCCATCCATCATCTATATACTGCATAATCCTCATTAGGGTCGTGGAGGGACTGGAGCCTATCCCAGCTGGCTCAGGACGAAGGCCAGTCTATCACAGTGCTACACATAAAGACAAACAAGCACTCTCACATTCACACCTACAGGCAATTTAAAATGACCAATTAACCTGAGCGTGTTTTTGAACTGTGGGAGGAAGCCAGAGTAGCCGAAGAAAACCCACGTATGCAAACTTCATGCAGAAAGATCCCAGGCTGGCACACGAACCGGAGATCTTCTAGTTGACCCACTGTGCAGCCCTGTAATGTAACCAAATCACTTGTATTTAATTGTGACTTCTATGAGACTGTGTTGGCTTCTTACTGATCATCTAGTCTCAACCTCACCATCCAGTCCGCCCTAGCTTACCTCTGTTCAGCTATATCCTTTAGTGATTTCTCTATCAAAATTACAACCTAAATTGGTTCCAGTCACCAAGTAAGTCACTTGATCTTGTAACTGCTCCTATAATCAGTAAGTATTAATTACTTGTCAAACGACAATTGAGCTGTAAATGGAATACAACTGAATAATAAAAAAACTGTACAAAATACGTGCGCTCACAATATCTCGCAGCAGGCTGTATGGTGCACCAAATGGAACAGAGAATATCATGGTGTAATTGTCGCATCTGCAAAGCTCCCCATTTCTCTGTAGAGGATGTTGTCATGTGAATAGAGCTCAGTTTTGTTTCTCAGCATGTATCTCCCCTCTAATTTCTGTCCTTTCACTTTATCTCTCACTGCTGATCCCACTGTGCAATCAGATATGCAATTGTTACTGTTTCTTTAGACAAAAACATGTTTTCAGTGGAGGCGGCGGCGGCTGCTGAAGAGGAGTCCCCTGAAAATTAAGCAATTGTGTTTTAATTGCTTCTCTTCTGCTCCAGCACCTACGGTATGCTGCTCCTCTCCTTTTAATTCACCTACCACTCCCGGTTAATACAGAGGAAGAATAGAGGCAAAGAAAAATTGAAAGTGCTGTCCTTTGACCCTCTTTCCTCTGTCCTTTCCGCACTGCAACTAATGCAGTTTAATAGGTTTGATTCACCGTGACATTATAGGCTCAGTCTGCATGTGTATGTGCTCGTGGCTATGGTGCAATTTGTATAGCCAAGATAAATCCACGGTGTCTTGTTAGCTCCGTTTCTGTGGGATCATCCATTTTGAACTTTATGTCCTGTTGGGCTCTTTGTATTGTCCAGTGGGCCTGGTTAAGCTATAGCCTGTGGAAAATCAATACACGCCTTCGGAACCCTGCAGGGAAAATGTTGCAGTCTTGGGATAGAAAGAGTGAAGAATTGGGTAGAAATAGTAGAAATCATTTGACAGGAAGGTGTTTCTGCACAAAACTTATTGTATTGCATCTAAACTACCTGACTAGAAATCTGAAAAGATTATAGTCTAGATTAAAATGGACCCTTTCACATCTGCAACAAGCTTGTCCTCCATTTACTAGGTTATCAGGGTGATGAGTCCTGTCCAGTCCAAAAGGAGCGAAAAACTGTGGTGGTACCTTCAAGTGTCACATAATGTAGTGAAGAAGAACATGCTGTACCTGCCTCTAAAATGTGGTAAAGTAGCTTAAGAATAAAACACTCCAGTAAGCCTCAAGTGCCTCGGAGATAGAGCTCAACTGCTAGCGGATCTGTTTTTAAGGCTGATGCCTCGATTTTTCTATTTTTATATGCCATAATGTATGCTAGTTAAAATGAAAAGGCAAAAGTAATTCATTTTCCAGTAACTTTAAGTAAAGACGCCACTTGACTCCACAGCACCTGTTGCTCAGCTGTGATGTGTGCTCTGCAAACAGGGCTGACAGAGTGGTAAACAATGGAGTTGGAGCCTCTAGCTACATGTTGGATAACACATACACTGATACCAATAGATAACTGGTTGATGCTACTGCTACTCCATAAATTGTTGCTTTCAGCCACTGTTTTCTGGTTTAATTCAGCCTATAAACCAGGGATCGACCAAATACAGGGTTTCCGAGGCTAATGATGATCAGGTGAGGCTGATAACTGATATTTGGTATTAAAGGCATTAGAGGAGATTTAATTTCCTACGACTTTGAACGTAGCATGTGCATGCGCACATACAACCTCTCCCTCACCTCCCTCTAACCTCCCCCCTCTTAACATTTACGAAGAAACGCCCCCCTCCAGAAACTTGCGTAGCACTCATGAAGTTGTCTTTTACGGCTGGGTCCCCCTGGATCTTTATCTGCCATTATGTAAATAAAGATGAGCAAAACAAGTCGCCAGCTAACTACGAAGCTATACCAAAGCAACACATACAGAAAACACGTAAGTTCAAGGCGTACGTAATCTACGTAACTTGGCCTGAGCTGGAAGATTTTTGATTGACAGGAAAGGGAGCAAACCAAACGCCTCGGTCCGAGCACTTTGATTGGCTGTTTTTCAGGTCCTCCAATGTCCACAGTTATTTTTTTATTATTATTATTCTTTTAGAGACCATACATACAAGTCCACTAAAGGTCAGTATATTCATTTTATGTGAATCAGACAAATTAAACAAAAAAAACATCCTCCATAATGCCTTTAATTTACATTAAATGTAATGTTTTAACAGCGTGTTAGAGCACAAAACCTTTCATTCACAACTAGGCTTCTTCATTAATAAGGGTAACCATAACTGCATATGTAAATTGTTGTGAGATAAACTGAGATTGATCAATTTGTCTCTTGCAGTTCTGTCTGCTGTTATCTTCTGTTTTCTTAATCTTTCAGTGTTCGGTCTCTTTTATTGCCCACATAAGTCCGTGTTATTAAATACTGTTTTCCAGACTCTGTTTCTGGGTATTTTGTCGCTGTCTTCTAACTTGGCAAATAGCCGTTACCATCGCCTTAGCCACTTTGAGAGCAGCTAATTTCCTCATTTGTGGCAGCAGCTTGTGTTTCTTGTTTGCTTTTTGTAGTTTCTACTTGAGAGACATTTCTGAGAAAACAGAGTGACATAGACGGAGAGAGGTTGCATCAGTGAAGTTGCTCATTTAATTTATCAATAGTCGCTCAATAGAAATACAGACACTGATAATTGGAAAAATGTCAGCCGTGACAATTAGTCAGTCCGATAATCGGTCTCTCCCAACTGTAAACTTTCGTATCTCCTCACCATCTCACCCAGCTGTAAAATATGTGTGTTGTTTTATCCTCCCTGGTCATCAGCATGTTCATCTGGTACCAAATACACATCACCCACTTGTGAAAAATATCTGACAGACAGGCATCCATCTTGTGACATTGTCTTCCTCTGTGCTTGTGCGTCTCACATGTCTCTCTGTGTAGCAGGTGACTGAAGATCGCAGACAGTGAAAGCACATAGAGATTGCTCTGCTCACAGCTCGACTGATCAGAAAGTCCCTGGTGGGTGCCGCTAGATAAAGTGAAGAGGAGGATATAAAGGAGTGGGAGTGAGGCTGGCTGCAGATGGATTAGCAGCCGTGTTTACATAGTGGCTGATTTAGTCTGCTGGAGCTGCCCAAGAATGTTCTATTGATACTGAGCAAAAAAGATCTGATGAAATTAGAAAGTGTGACGTAGAGGATATAAAGAGCGGGAAGGGAGAGTCAGGTGTATTAATCCGCGAGAGGCATAAGGAGAGATATATAAATACTTCTCGTTGTGCATAAATACCCAAGAAGACCATTTGTTGATCCTCTGCAGCAGGAGACATAGCAGCCCTAGAGGAGGTGAGTAGGAGAAGACAACCCAGATCTGTCATAAATACACACCATTACCCATCATTCAGTGCGCCTTTCAGGGTGAACGGAGCAAGAGAGGGATGATGGGGGAGGATGAATGGAGCTAAAGAAAGTTCATATACGTCTCAGGGCCTCATCCTGCCATTCTGACGACTGACCTTATTGTGTGGAGCTGGGGACAGGCTTTTAAAGCATGTCAGAGAACCTGAGACAAGTGGTTGGTGCGACACAGGCTACAATTGAAGAAATGTGGAGCGCAACAAAAGTCTGTGTTGTGGACCCATAAGTGCAAACATCACAAAAGTGTATTCACGTTCACCTCTTGCACTAACATGACGCACCAAAATTAAAACGGCTGTAGCTTCTTCACCACTCTGACTGTAGGTCTTGCCAGAAGGAAAACTCCCTGAAGTTCCTCGGAAAAGTGTCAGCAGACCTGGAGGAAATCAATGAAAGGGTTCTGTTCACTGAAAATCAAATATTGTATATGTCACTTGCAATGCTGTACCTTTTGCCATGAAAATAGACCAAAAAGAAAATCAGTACTATCTGTGCAAAGACTTTCTGAATCTTGCAATACCAAACAGATCCATCTTAATTGGTCTCCTGTTTATGTCATGGGCAAATCCTAAGATAGGACTGAACCGCTGAATATAGGTGTCTTAGGGAGGTTTGTGGGGTTAGAAATGGCTTGAAAATTATAATATGCTATCATTCTGGCTTTTTATGTCATGAAAGTATGAACCCCTCTAACAGTAGAACCAGTAGCTATGGGGCCACTAAACAGACTCTGTAAGTTGAACTGCAGTCTCTAAGTTCCTAACATCAGCTACCAAATGGAACTTACCAATGTATTGTTGCTGGAGTGGGAAAGCAGCTCATGCAATTCAGAATATCTTATTTTGTACTTAAATATGTTTCACCAAAGAATAAATATTCGCTGTTTTTCTAATAGATTCAGAATTTTAATAAGTCCCCATTCAGTATTTTAAAGAGACAAGATTCTCTTAATAGAAAACAGGACTGCACATTTATAATCAAATTTTAGACTGCCTTCGAATTTTCCAACAGGTGCTTTTTTTTCCTTCATTAATGTTACAATGCCAATCAGCCCCTTCATTTAAGAAAACAACAGCATTAAGGTGGTTGTGCGGCACAAAAAGTGAGTAATAAATGATAGGGGGAAAGAATGACAGATAATCAGACGGGGATCATGTAATTATGTAGCTGGTATTTATTTCTCTTAAGATGACACAAAGTTGTTTTTTTGTCGCCTACTGATGCAGCTTCATTTCAGCTCTATGGAGCCAAACACAGACAGCACCTGCTTTTATTAGCTTCACCCTCAAAAGACCTTTTTGCACGGGGCTAATATTACCTGGGCACCTTGTGTATTATGCAAAATTGGAGAGGTTGTTTGTGATCTTAAGCCTGCGCAAGTCAGCAATGTCTGTATTTTGCAGTGTAAAAATTCCCCTGTAAATTACGCACCAAATCTCGCCACACAAAGATATCCAGTGAAAGTATTGGTCCTCTGCAAATCAGCATATTTGTGAATTAGGGTCATTTTGAATGTCTTTGCCAGATTTTTTTGTATTCTCCACACCTTTCTTCTACCCATTTCCTGCTTGACAATTATGGAGGCTGCACTGACAATTGCAAGGAAAGTTTGAACCATTTTTGTGCGCAGATTTAAGAAGCTCACGTAGCTACAGTACGGAGACCCGTTCACAGTAAGCTCAAATCCATCAGAGCAAAATCTCAAAGGATGATTGGATGGATGACCTGTAAGGCAGCGTGCAGGAAGGAACATTTTGCTGTCTTTCAATGGGCTCAACAGTTAATATATGGCAGCTTAATAATATCAAATCTGCAGATATTGTCAGTAAAGTCAGGTGAAATACAGACCTTATCCTGCGCAAATGTGCCACATGAAACACGCACATGAAATGGTAATAGCTGCATCACATGAAGCCCTCAGGTAATTCTAGTTCCGTACGGTCAAGAGTTTCCTCCTTTGAGGTTTGTAGTTTCTGTTTTTTCTATCTAACACTATTTTCCCCACTCTCTCTCTCTCTCTCTCTCTCTCTCTCTCTCTCTCTCTCCTATTTGTGGCCATCCTCTGGACAGATGATGGTGTGTACAAGGAAAGGCTGATTAAGGATGGTTTTAAGCCGGAGCTTTTCTGCATTAACACCACCTGATTTAAAATAAATGCAGGCTCGAGGTACACACACACACACACACACACACACACACACACACACACACACACACACACACACACACACACACACACACACACACACACACACACACACACACACACACACACCATTCTCAGTGGGGATCTCTTTATTATTAAAATGTCTGCCGGTGCCCTCTAGGCACTTCTCCATCACATCACCTGGCAGCCGGCACTCTCATATCCCTGATGCTATGACTAGTGCTCATTAGTTGGACTAATATCTCTCTCTCTCTCTCTCTCGCTCGCACATGATTAGCCTATTTTTGTGTAATTATTTTTTACAGCTGCAAGGTTTCCTTCACAATAAGCCCTTCTCGTTATGACGCATTTAAATGTTGAAATTACTATAAACTTCCTTACGGATTGAAATTTATGTAATACACAGTGGAGGTTTGAGGTTTGACATATTAGAAATCAGAAATCGACTGAGGAACAGTCAGAGGTTCTGTATGTTTAATTTTCTTTTTAGGATTTAATGGTAAAGTTGGGTTCCACTCAGCGACGCTGGACTGAAGAATGTAAAAGACTTCACTGTCACATCCCTGTTGGTAAATATCAACTTTTTTGTGTTAGAGATTTTGTCAAATCAAACTACCACAAATTCTAGTCGTAGTTCCTTATATTTTGCACAGATGTTACATCTGTGTGTTTGTTGGGGGTGTGTTAGCACACCTTAGCGCAGAGCCTGAAACAAGAAGGAAACACCTAGTTTGAACACTAGCAACCTTGTTACAAAAAAGAGACTTCTGACAGCTTCATGAATCCTAAATATTTACTATATCGCATGTAAAAACTGCAGTTTCAGAAGCATTTCGATTGAAACTTTGTGCCACTGTTGAGTGCACACCCTAGTGAAACTCACTGACCTCGAACACAAACACTGTTTGAACTGTCTGCTGCTGGTTTTGTGTGCAATGATAAAAGCATCTCTTTCAGTCTTATAATAGAGTTTACAGGAAATAAATCATTCCTATAAAACACAAATGCACATGTCATGTTCACTGTAACAGCTCATTTCAAAAACACACAGCTTTACTCCCATTTATCATCTTCAGCAGCACCTGGGGCATTTAGATGTTGTTGAGCATTTCAGCTGGCTGCAGTGCAAGCCTCCGTCTCACACCCCTTTTAGCAAATTAGACCGTTTAATTAGGAAAAGCTCATTTGTATCAAATCATTTACATGGTGCAGCCAGCCTTTGCCAGGATATTCTAATTGATTATTGTTGCCTGAGGTGCTCTTGCCGTGTGCGGATGAGCCTGTGTGTATTTTTGTAAATGAGGAAATGACTTTGTGTTAATGATGTAAAGAAAGAAACTTTATCACTGTGGTGATTGCTGTGATCATATAACCATGTGCCTACAGGTGGGTTAAACCAGTATTTTCAATCGTGGCAAATGTTTGAACTTGTAAAATAATTTTTTGCTGTTTTTTTTTTTTTTTTTTTTTTTTTTTTGCTTTTGTTTGCACAGATCTGTTTTCGTTCCTCTTAGCGCACTCTTGTGGTAACTTAAGATATTTATTCACTTCTGCAGGAACCCTTCACCAATAGGAAACAAAGTTCCTTGATTCCATAGCTCTGTCTCTTAAAGGTTCATTTAGAAATAAAACCCTTTCCATAGTCCCTCCAAAATGCTTCTGTTGAACCGAGCCCCATTAAGGAAAAGAGCAAGCCCACTTCCCCATTGAGACTCACAAATGACCCTTTGATGAGGCTGCTCTTTGACCCTTTTTACAAAGCTTTGTGAACAAGGGAGAGCCGAGTGCATGGGGCTTTGAAGGATACAGGATAAAGAACAGAGAAAAAGAGACAGCAGATTATTAGAATTCATCCAGCGGCGCAATGAGCAGCCTTTCAGCGGCGAGTTCCTATTTCTATTCAGCAGCTACACAACAAAGAGACATTAAATTATAACTAAATTGTTACCATGGTACCCAGCGTGAGTAAATGCTTCAAATCTCTCTTTGCATCGCGGTTGCTTTTTATGGACATTCTAATAACTGCAGCAAGAGAAAACTAGAAAAGTTTCCATTGATAGGAAAGGCATAGCAGGCAGTAGTAACTTAAATATATCACAAGCAGGTATTTGGACATTTTAAACAAAACTGGGCATTATACGCTAATGTTTCAGTATTATGCAATTATTTAAATTCGAGTGATTAGCCCAGTTTTGTAGAAATAGAAACAGCAACAAGCAGCTAGCCTGACTCTCTACAAAGCTAAAAAAAATGCCTAGCAGCACTTCTGAAGCTCCCTAATTACCCAGTTGTGGCTCATTTGTTATCCACAAACAGACATGTAGAAATAACAAGCTGCCATTTGCGGAGTTCCAGTAGATACAGAAATCATTAAGACCACTTAGTAACCTATAATGACTCAAATGAAAACAAGGTTTCGAAATTTTTGCTAATTTTCATGTTGTCACTGTGAGGAATTGATTGAGTGTAGATTAATGGACAAACATAGTTTTACCTTTAAGGCAAAATTTACAACACAAATGCGAAGTTCAAAATTCTGAAAATTTGACTCCAATGTGGATCCTTACAATATCTATAGTATGATGCTGTATTTCAATTATTAGAAATACAGCAGGATTTATTATGTCCTAATATGTAGTATGCCAGAAAATACCAGGATGTCCTGTTACATTCAGTCAGATTTTGCAGGTTGCAATTCTGCACTCCTTTCCCGCCATTCTGGCCCACAATAGCATGAAAGGAGTTGTCATTTCGCACTACAGACTATCGCTGTCAAAGTGATCAAAGTTTAAGGTACAATTTCATGATGAATTGGTATGTACCAATTGTATGCATAGTGCCTGAAATAGCAAGGCAATATATAGTAAGGTACTGCTGTACTACAGCTGTAGTACAAACTCAAAGGTGAAAAGAAAAAGTATGCGATTTGGATTGCAGTTAATGTTTTGTAAAACTGCAGCTTGTCATTTACTGTTCTATTTGCATATGAAATATACAAATATGGTGTAAAATGGTAGTCGCAAAGTTTTAAGTTGTCATTTGGAACCTTTTTTTCTGGACTCTTTGCGCTCATTTTACAACAACTTAAACCATACTGGCCAGAAATATAACAAAATCCCAAGTTGTGAAATATCTGAATTCCCCTGTAATGTGTGCCTCAGTACTGTGAAACACAGTAGACAGATATGAAGGCATTCTGCTTTACATTTGGCTGTTGTGTGTTTAGGCCACGTGATTGGAGCCTGTGCCAGGGGACAAGGAATAATTCTACAACTCTCCCAGCAAATCAGGGAAATGACAACATAACCAATTTCACTCTGCCTCTGGACACTCGGATTTACATGCTGCAACAAACAGAAAATACTTGAAAATATGTGAATATTATTGGCTGGAAAATGCACAGTTTAGAGAACTGTGGTGTTACATGAGGCCAAAATGGGATTCAAGAGAACAGAGAGACGGTGAAAGAGAAAGACGGTATTTGTTCTGCTCTCGCTCCTTTTTACACCTGAAAACTGCCTCCAACAAATGTGTGTGTGTTGGTGATACCAGAGACCTAAAAGAGATGCCTTATCACATCACATGGATATGCTATGATTTACTAGGGTTGGGAAAAAAATCCATCACCAAACAGCCGGGTGGTGTTTTCAGAGAAAGAATGGTAAAAGACAGAGAGCAAGGGTTAGGGTTAGGGCTATAATTTAAAAAAAAAAATCAACAGACAGAAATGATTTGAGGAAGTGCACAAATTGAGAGTTTAAAATTAAACATGAAAGAAAATGGGACTGAAAAAAATAAGTGTGACTTCTAGGGCTTTGAATACACTTTTTCGTTTGTGACTGCATTTTTGGGGGGGCAGATTTTTCGTATGCACACTCGTAGCCCAAAAGCTCTTTGCTTCCAGAAACCCTGCTGTGAATCAAATTTAGCTCATCTATGACAGAACCAACAGGCTCCTTCTCTGTTGTGCACTTTTGATCAGATTATTCGGACCAGAGACAAATGGAACAAAGCACTTCTTCCTGTCTCTGATGTATCTTTGTCTCTTGTTGTCTCAAAATGCCAGAGCCAGTGTGTCAACAAATCCAGTTTTTTTCCCCTGTGTGATCCAACCCAGATACATCTGTAGTCTGATCAGTGGGAGGGGGGCCGCGGGTAGAGCGAAGGGGTGCTTGAGGTTCCTCTCCCTTCTGGTAATGGATTGGGTGAAGATGAAGGGAATGTGGACAGAGATAACAGCACTGTTGTTAAGGTTTTATGAAGACAGATGTGAGAAAATGCTGGGTTCAAATAGTCAAACATCAGTCATGAAAGCATGTTGACTCATGGTGTAAATACATAGTTTATTAGACTCTGTATCAAAGGCAAGGCAAGCTTCCAGATTAATACTTCCTCACTAATTGAATTCTGATGCAGTGTGGTAAGCTTGCAAAATAATGAGAACATAACCCAGAGACAAAATAGATAAATTAAATACATCATCACTCTTTGCAATTTTGCATTTTTGGGGGGTATAAATATGGATAAACTGCTGTATATACGTATCTATTGTGTATCATAGAGCGATAATAATCTGAAAGTGAATTAATAATGGTTGGTGAAATGCTGATATTGACCTGAGGTTGACAAATTTTGACGATCAACTGAAAGACAATATCAGTCACAAAATATTTATATTGTATTTATCATGGCCAACAGCAAACCTATTAAACCTGCAAGAAATCAGTGAAAGTCAATCCAATCTGATAAACTTATTTAAATTCAGTGAACTGGTAAAACCTGTCTGTGTGCCCACTGGCAACTGACGGGTTGAGGAAGTGCCCCGCACACTGGCAGTCCTCTGTTACCATGGATACGGCCCCAAAACCGTTGCTCTAAACCCTTTCAACATAACACTACAAAAGTAACAAAGCAACACTTCTGTGTCTAAAAATAAATTCGAAACTGTGAATGCAAAACAGTTATCACCTAGCTTGTTAATTAGCACCTTGGTTTTGGTGACAGTAAAATACCATAATAACAGTAATAAACTCTATTTAAAACAAAGATACGAAGGACTCTACTATACAAACATAGAGCCTTAAATCTGTTTTAGCATTTTTCTTTTGGCCAAATGGGGCAATGCAACAAACTGTACATTATAACACTGACGTACGATCATCTTATAGAACTGTGGTGGCAGACATGGGCAAGCACCGACTTTTTATTTACACTTTCAGGAGGTATGGTGCAGCCCCAGACTGTACAAAAGATGCCCCAGCCGCTGGGTCTGAAAAGTAAAGCAAATGCTGAAGTGCCTTAAACCTGCATTCTTTCTGATGGCTAGCAGGAGGCAGATAGAAGTCAGATTGGACAGAAGTCTATGAGGAAATGACCCAACTTTTCACTTTCAGTGAACATTGTCCTTCTGAATTTCATGGTCTCATTTCCTAATTGAAAGACTTTTTGAATGTTAACTTTGTGAATTGTGGTCTCATTTAGAGTAAACAGCTGATAAAGTGGGTATTTTTTAGGCGGGTGTCCTTGTGACTGACAACTACTACTACTACATGAGAATGCATGGCAATGGGCAAATTCCAAACTTGAGGCTTCAAAACAATAGTCCATAATCAAGTGGTTGATGACATGGTTGCTACAACTATCTTTTATATACAGTCTATGGGTGCAACATTGGCATTTATTTGATCGGTTTGTGTCCTCCTGTGGTTTACTAGTGTTAGCTGCGTTTTGTTCTCTGCTACCTTTGCTGAATGCTCTACTATATTCACCAGCTAGCTGATAGCTTTGTGTGTATGAGTGTTTTTTCCCTAAACATCTCTATGCTATGACTTGTCGGTAATTCTCTGCAGGTTTGTCACAACAGCAGGTGTGTCCTTTTTTATGTAGTTTTATATATACTAAAAGAAATAACCAGTTTTAACACAATGCTAATAAAGCCAGCTCTGCAAGTTGCATGGCTATCATCTGTGGCCTGTGGTCATTCTGAAGTTCATAAATAACTGGCAGTGACTTAGAAACATTAAAAAATAAGCTTGCAGTCTTTAAGGCCGTGTGCGCAGGCAGAAATGCACTAAACTGAAGCATTAGTTTAGTGCAGATAGAGCAAAGCAGGTTTCACCCATCTGCATCTCATTCCTATACACTTAAACAGGAAACTCTTATTTTTCTGGGAGGTTGGAGAACAGTTTAATGTGTGTCATGTAAGGACAATCTAGAAAAATCTGAGAATACCAAGCAGCTAGTAACTGCTGTAGCTTTAGTCATCAAATTTCCTGCAACTTTGACGATCAATTTTTTTGCCATTGTGAAGGCCACAGTAGTACAGCAGCGCACAGTTAGGAAACTATTCTTCCAAAACAACCTGCTGCCATCTAAACACATAGCAGAGGAAGTTCCAATAGTAGCTGTTAGAAGATCTTGTGCTGTCAGTGGTGAGTGGAGAGATGAGAGGAGCTAACTGACCAGATAATGAGGACTAAGTTTTGCGTATTTTCCCTCGATCACTGATGGTCTTTGGAGCTCAGTGGAGCAGACAGTGTGAGCTCACAGGTGGAAAGGAGAAGGTAAAGTCAATACCTCTGACTGGCCTGAGCTCCTCAAAGAAGAGACCAGGAAACAAAACAAAAACAGAGGCAGGGATATTAAGAAATCTACAGATGAATACACAGATCTGCACTGAAAAATATAACTAATCGATCAGTCACTCGCTAGAATTTTTATCATTTAACTATTCATACTTGTCAAAAACATCAATTACACATCCAATGTCTCCTTAAACTGCTTTCAGACAGTCTTAGATCCTGTGTGGTTTGAAGAAAAACTAAATAGCACTCAACCGTTTCTGTTCTGTCCTTGTGTCTCGCCACTGTTGCTTTATCTTTCTTTACCGTGTATTCCAGGTACTGTCTTTGATTCCTTTTTGAGAAACTGACAATGGCCGATGCACAGAGAGGCATAAAGAAAAATCCATAAGCCTCCTCTTTGTCTCTGATCCTCATTCTCAACAAGGCATTATTTTCAAGAAGCGCCGGCATCAAGCGCCTCCTGAGCCTCAGTGGTTTCAAACGTGCAACAGGTGTGCTTCCTCCTCCACTCCCTCCCTGACTTTCTCCTGCACTGACAGCGGTACAGGTGATTCTCTCCTCATTGTCATTCGCCAGTCAGCCGAGTATGAAGGTCAACACTTTGAAGGAGGGCATGAGAGGAGCAAGCCAATCAGAGGAGAGAGATGAGACGAAAGTGTGATTGACTGGCTTTGGGGGTGGGTTGGGGTGGGTGAGGGGTTGGGGTGTGTGTGTGTGTGTGTGTTGGGGGATACCAAACAGAATATGCATACCCAATGAGGAATCAGGAGATGAAAGGTCCTTGTTGCTATGGAAACACACCTGCTGTGGTGGAATATCGGTGTGGCTTCATTGATATGAGGGCTACGGGGTTTAAGGCCATGGGGGTTTGAGTTGGGGGGGATTGTTTTTGGGGGGGAGAGCTCAAGTGTGTGTGTGTGTGTGTGTGTGTGTGTGTGTGTGTGTGTGTGTGTGTGTGTGTGTTGATTTGCGTACTGGCACATGTGTGCAAACAACCTGCCATGTACTGACTT
The DNA here is from genome assembly GCF_021347895.1 of Acanthochromis polyacanthus. NCBI lineage: Eukaryota > Metazoa > Chordata > Actinopteri > Pomacentridae > Acanthochromis > Acanthochromis polyacanthus. Next base: position 19,942,703 of record NC_067117.1, read on the forward strand.
GAAATGCACCTGTGAAAATACCTGCATCTATTAGTTTTGCTCCTGATAATATGAACCAAACTGCAGAGCCTCACAAGACATTTAGAAACGGTTTACCTTTAATGCTTGTATCTAACAGTAACACACACACACACACACACACACACACACACAGACACACAGACAACATATTTATTGGTACAGTGTCATGAATGTCATGATAAGATCTACAGTTTACAAAAACATCATAAGACGTGACAGATGATCATCATTTTCAGAAGTCTGCTTTATCAGACCATCTCCAGATACTGGCCCGAGGGCTGAACAGATCGTCTTCTCACTGTCTTGAGTCTGCTAAATAATTGGTCAGATTATTTGAATTGAGTTGTCATTTCCTTGTTGCTTTAAGGGTTGTAGACATTTAGCAGATTTACAAACACAGACGCCACCAATCAAGGACATATAATGCGACTTATTTTACTGTAAATGTAGCGTTGTTTACTGCTGATAAGGACATGATATATGTGTCTGGCTTTTTAACATGTTCATTTTTCAATTTGCTGGTACAACAGTAACGTGTGTACTGTACGAAAGATAAAATCACCCATAATGGAAATGTATTATACTGAATGTATAGTATGAGATGACCTTGTTCCGCATATGATGCAGAAAACAGATGTTTGATGCAGACAGATTTCCATTTCTTGAGCCATTTTCAGGTTTCAGCATCTAATCTTGTCAAAAGTGTCAATAGAAAGACAACTGATAGCCTGGTCACCTCCGATACAGATGGATGAATGACTGGTAAGAGGAGGGGAAGACTTTTGACTGCCATGTGACAGAAATGCAGAGATATTAGAAAAATACACGTTATCCTCCCCGTGAGGCCGTATGGAGAAAAGGCCTCATCGTTGTCGTCCTCCTCCTCCACGTCTCTTCTACTCTCTCCCTCTCTCATTTATTTCAATTTGTCATGCTTTACTTTTCCCTTAAGAGAGCACGCTTGCTGGTGAGCGGCCCCATATAGGCCGCGAAATTGTGTCTGCGCCTTGGCTGTAATGAAACATTTAGATGCAGGGAGAGTGATGGTTGTGCATTAATACAAGTGGTGGTGTTGCCAGAGCAAGCCTTGGCTCTGAACAGGCCGCCGGCTCAGCTCGGCACTCCAAGCAGCGTGGTGGTGAGAGATGTCTCATCACTTAAGTTCATGTAGGTTTTTTTGTTATTTATATTTTTCTTATCTATGGAATGATTAAGGGATTTGAAATGGTGCACATGGGTGAAGAGCACCAGTGAAGTGATAATGGTGTGAACTGACATGAAGCACATGTCAAAGATGCTGATATGAGGTGATAGAGATGATTGATTTCATTGAACTGTTTTGTGCAAACTGGATATGTGTGTGAAAGTCTATTTTTATAGGTAGCTTTGTATAGTGTAAGAGCATGTCTCTCTGTGGTAGTTATAGTTATGTTCTCATGTAAGTACTGAATTCCACTTACAGTGACTCTTATAGATTCTGCCATTTGTGTTCATGTCCACAACCTGTTTTTATCTTATAGAAGCATCCGCTTATGAAGATAGTCAGAAGTAGCAATGCTGCCATAGAAAAATCTTCCACTGAAGGTAAAAGTACAGCATTGAGAATGATAAACTTACAAAGTACATAGATAATGCTATTAACATACACTCTAGTTATAATTTTTTTTAAATACCTGTGATTTTTTTCTTAAACAAGATTATTAATGATGTCTTAAGCAAGACTAGGTCTCTAACTAGCAATGAAAAGCTTAGTGAAACTAGTAACTGTAGTCAGATATATGTAGTGGTGGTGCTTCAGCAAATCATAAGCGTTCCTCTATACATTTTTATTAATCCGTCAGGTAGCATTCTTGTTCATGCAGTCATTATGGCAGCTGCAGATGAAATACAAAACGCACTATCAGAAACAGATGTGTCGCTCTTCTATTTTTAACCGCTGTGAGGAAGATGAAAATAAATGTGTCACAAAGTGAATGGTGCTCACTGGAGCTTAATTAACCTCTGCTAGCCCCAGCTGTGTAAAATCCATCCTCCAACCACGGAGCTCCACAGTCGACATTCCAGCACATGTTGCTGCGTACCGTATGTTGTTAGCTTTGTAGGTGTTAAAATTTTAAAGTAATGCATAATTTCACTTCAAACGCATTAGCATTCATCTGCATGCCTAAGCCTACTAAGGGGCTAACCCTTGCCTTAGGTTGCAAACTAAAAGAAAAGCAACAGACACAGCTTTCACTTACTTATGTATGAGTGCTGTACACAGATTTTGCCTTATGCAAATAGCTCCTCTCATCTCTCCACGCAGATCAACTGGAACGGCACTGTTGATAAGTGAATATGAAAATGTTTAACATGTATATCGTATTATGACGTATCTATTATTTATAACACTTTTGTTGACATAATGCGGCTTAATTTTTCTGTTCTTTGTGAACAATTTCAAAGCAAGCAAATACATATCCCTTAATGCACCTTTTATTTATTTCTTTATGGTGCACAAGGCATGCAGCTGCAAACATAACCATCAAAATTTACCTTCTTCACATTCTGATGCATTTGTCCATGCATGCAACATTTCCTTTGATATAAAGCCAGAGTTTTCACATTGCTGGTCTTCATTCAACATTTCTGAAATACATAAAACCAACAGAATACCCAGTGAAGTTGACAGTTTCTTTTTTTAATTCAGTGTTGGCTGTGGCTTCAGGCACACTCTCTCTTCATTACATGCATAGCTCCAATGAGACCCTGTGCATTTTCAGAAGACAGATCTTTTGTGTGTGTGTGTGTGTGTGTGTGTGTGTGTGTGTGTGTGTGTGTGTGTGTGTGTGTGTGTGTGTGTGTTTCAGAACCTGGTTAAGGGCCTGACATTGTAAGACGGGGAGAATACACTTCTGTTATTGAGAGATCAAAGGGAGGCAAGTCATTGTGAATTCTTACATCTCTTTGCTGTTGGACTCAAGCTATGGTCTCTTGAGCACCACTTTGAGCTTTGCAAGAAACTGTGTGAGGAAAACACGCTCAAAGATGGAGGAATCACCAGCAGCATCCTCCAAAGAGCAGGGTTATATTCGTTGCCAAGTTCTATATGGTCACCGTCTGGTTCACAAAAATGACTCTTGCCAAAACAGTACTAGCTAGGTTATTTAAACCAAACTGTAAATCACTGTCAGGTTTAAATGGGGGAAAAATGCTGGACATGAAATGCAAGTGTTGGTTGCTACCCAGACATTACAAACAGTAGTGAATGGCTGATCCAAACTGACTTGACAAATAAATCAAAGCCTATTAACTTTATTTAGCTTTAAACAAGGACCAAAGGCCCAGTGCTACCTACACAAACGCAAAGAAGTAGGTCTTGGATACACAGACCGTGTGGGCCAATTTAACATAAATGCTGTTTTGATTTGTGTGTTACGGTATACGAGGTAGAGCTCAGGTGCAGGGAATGAACAGACTTCACGTGAATGCAACACCAACTTTATTCACAAACCAAATTAAAGAACGTACAGATCGGGCTATGAATAAAAACGGAAAGTAAAGCGAAAACCAACGGCTTGAAAAACTATAGCGTTATAAAATAACAAAACTTGGAACCTCTGTAATTCTCCGCGGCACGGTTGCCGCACTTAGCAGACAAATTAGACACAGCTGTTCCCTACTGAGCAATACTACTAGTCACTTTGATTCTACGGCGGTCTCTAGTAGACCAAACTAACAAACGGCTGCTCTTACGTGAGCAATGCTACGGTTCTCTACGGTTGCGGTCTCAACCAACAATACTACGATTCGACAATACTAGTCTTTGCAGGGGATGCTCGGGAGGGGTCACAGCTGAACTGGAAACCGGTGGGAACGGCGTGCCGGGTGGAAGATGGCGCAATGACTGCCAGGTGGGTGGTCGCCCGACCAGATAGTCCAATCGAGCACTGATTACGATCCAGCAAAGGAGGGTGGGTGGTGTCTCCCTTTATGCAGCCACGGTTGCAGGTGCGCCACCTGTCACGGATCCCGCTGATGAAAGAGATGGTGATCACCTGTCACCCAGCCACAGGAAACACCTAAAAAGGGCATGAGGGAAGGGCACTATCTAGACCTGGCAACAGCCACCCTGACATTGTGCCCCACAAAGTGGTCAAGATTTAGCTGAAGTTTGAGTTTGTTTCGATGAAGAATTTCACTCTTAGCCAGTCGCTTCTTTGTCTGATTACTCCAAAAACAGCCCTGCCAATCACAGTGATGCATGACAATAGACTGTAAATGGAAGGAAGCTTCCTCGGGAAATGTATCAACCCGGTCTCACAAGGATTCGTGAAACTGTCACGTAAATTAATCTATGGTTTCGTGCCCACCAACATGATTTTCTCTTGTTTTTCGTGGTGCACACAACGAAATTCAAACCAATGTATTTCAAGCGGAGGATATTTCGTGCCACTCAGAACGTATTTAAAACTACTGCAACTACGGGTTTGATTTTATTTTCATATCTGAATCTTAATCACACCTGAATAGAACTTTTAATTAATCAAATATTCCTCGTGTGTCATATTTCTCCTCTGTCAGATTTAAGCGAGTTAGGGCATTTTGAATGGGCATATTGTATTTTTAATATAAAAGCGTTGCGAATCCAACGCTATATTTTGCATTACATTGTCCCAAATTTATAATGTAATGCAGGGGTCGGCAATTAGATGTGGCTTCGGGCCAAAATTTGTGTAAACAATCCAGGGGCAGATTGAACATTATGTCATTCAGTCGTTTGACCAAAGGGCTGGTCCACATGTGGGCCGGTGCGCTGGTATTTATTAAATAATTTTGTTTACTGGGTACCTGATGCCCGTATAGCTCAGTGGGTTAAGCAGGTGAGTCCTGTACAGGAGCTGGTCCCCGACGCAGCGGCCCAGGTTTGATTCCGGTCTGCGGCCCTTTGCTGCATGTCTTCCCTCTATTTTTCTCCCCTTTTCCTGTCACTCTTCACTGCGACTATCACAATAAAAAGGCAAAAAATAAATAAATTTTTGTTTATTTGTCCATATGCAGCCGAATGGGATGAGCGTCCAACCATTCATCAGTCCTGTACAGGTACGCAGGCCCAGATGCATGCCTGCGTTTCAAGATGCATTTCAAATGTCAACACATAGTCCACCACATAGTGGGTGGAAAGAAGCATATGAATGACATAATGTTCAATCCGCCCCTGGATTGTTTACACAAATTTTGGCCCGAAGCCACATCTAATTGCCGACCCCTGCATTACATTATAAATATGGGACAATGTAATGCAAAATATAGCGTTGGATTCGCAACGCTTTTACATTAAAAATATAATATACCCATTCAAAATGCCCTAACTTGCTTAAATCTGACAGAGGAGAAACATGACACACGAGGAATATTTGATTAATTAAGCGTTCTATTCAGGTGTGATTAAGATTCAGATATGAAAATAAAATCAAACCCATAGTTGCAGTAGTTTTAAATACGTTCTGAATGGCACGAAATATCCTCCGCTTGAAATACATTGGTTTGAATTTCGTTGTGTGCACCACGAAAAACATGAGAAAATCGTGTTGGTGCGCACGAAACCATAGATTAATTTACGTGACAGTTTCACGAATTCTTGTGAGACCGGGTTGAATATATACTTATCTGGTGCAAAGCACAACCTGAACACCTACCACCTAAAAATCTGCAGCCAGTGGTAGGTGTTGCAGATTTTAATTTAACTTGTCTCACATACTACATGGCAACATTATACTTTCAAAAGTGACACGAAAAAGGAGACAGTAATGCACACGTTTCATATACCTCATAAACAACAGAATCCCGAGTCATAACGAGTTAGTCTGATATGTGTAGTATTGACTGGAGTGACTTTATAGCAGCCTGATGTCATTTACATGTGAATTTAATAAATGTAAACAAATTCAAATCTCAGACCCAGTAGATTTATCAAAGTCCAGTATTTGTGCTGCTGCTGTTTTCTAAGGGCTGCAAGGATTTAATTACGAGAAGGAGAATCTTTTCTTGCTGTTTAAAACAGCTGTTGAGAACTGATATGCTCAGAATCACTTCTACTAATTTATAGATTAATACAGACTTTACCAACAACCTGCTTCAAACGCATCACATCATGAAAATTTTTCTTGTGGAGGACTTGAGCCCTATATCTAAATTCATTGTGATCCATGCCATAATAAGAGAGACATTTCACTAAAAAACAGAAACGCCAACATCATTTTAGCTTGGAAGAAAAGTCATGGAATCGCAGATTCAGGAAGATTCATCTAGAGATCATGACTGTACAAAGTTTCATTCATAGTTGGTCAACATTGCCATTCTTACAGTCATGTTGCTAGTGCTAAACTAAAAGCACATATGAAATGAAACGAGAGAAAATAGTGTGCAATGTGTTTGGGGTCTGCATTCTTAGATGCAGAACACATTTCACTCCTAGAAATGGAGGCTATAGCAACTGAGGACAAGGCCAAGCTCACAAAAGAGAATATTTTAATGTAAGTATGGCAAAAATGAGGGAGAGACAGAGGGTGAATTAGAATTTGATAAAATACACCAGAAATGAGCTTGCGAGACATTAATTTGCTCACATAACTAATGCCCTCATAGTGGGTCCAGTCTGTATGATCATCACTTGTGTCTGAGCCGTAACCTCGAGTCATAGCATAAGTTATGCTCTTGAGGCTTATACATTTGCCTTATAGGTTCCCAGAACCAATTTAAAAATGGCTCAGATCTTCCCGACTGAATCCATTCATTTGCACTATGCAAGCAGCACGACAGACTTATGGCATAACCATCATGGCTAATGTAATTAGTCTATAGTTATAAAAAGAATGGTGGTAATGAATTGCTTAATTCTGGAGCGAGAGTAATCCGTTTTCCTGCTAAGTTCTAATATCTCACTGTAACACATCCTCTGTGAGAGGAGATGTTCGACTTACTTGTTGAGCATTGTAAGTGTTTGTAGCACACATTGTGACGGACAAATCCTGCATTAACACATGAAAGCACAGTGGTAATAACAGTCACAGAATAATGCACACACACACATACACTAGCCGCATCATAACTCTCACATCCTGTTTGCCCTGTCAGTCTGATCTTCCCCTCAGTTGAGGAGGGGGGCAGAGGTGGAAGGACTCTGGGCAGGAGTGCCTCAGGTCTTTTACCGAGGGGCCCATATAGACTCTCCTGTCCGCTGGAGGGTGAAATGAGCCCAGGTAGAGCATACTGAGCAGTGGCTGGTGTAGCGAGACTAGATAGGAGGTTCTTCCACCTTTAGCCCTCCTGCATGTTTTCCAGCTGATAAATTGCATATCTGGTCTGGGTGTGTGCAGCGGGGATGGTCCGTCAGTTTTTTGAGTTGAGAGGCACTCAGCTGGTGTGTAGGATGATGGTGATGCTGTTGGTGGAGGTTGAGGAAGTGTCAGCTGAAAATTCACAGATTCACTTGCAATGGATGTTTGCTTGGCCGGCCTCGAGTGGCACAGAACCAATCAATCAATAAACCTCAGTACAATATGATTAATAAAACACAAATAGCTTTTATATGACTATTGGTGAACAGATATTGTATATATATATACTGTATGTTGTTGCTACACACCATGGCTAATCATTGAATTGGGCATTTTGCTTGTAAATATAATGTGAAGGTAAATATAGCTCTTATAGAAATGTGGCGTATTCATTTTAAGGCTACTTTAAACAGCACAATAAACTGTAAAACCTCACACTGTTTAACAACCCAGTGCATCACCTCTCCCCGAGAGCAAAAACCAACAACTTTCATCAGATTGATTTAGATGCAAATGGTGTACTCACACATGGTAGAAAATGACACTTGTTTCCTATTTTCTTATTTTCTCCCCCCTGTGCGCTGCTTTGCAAATTAAGTGGAGTGTTTGTGACAGCTTGATGCTGGCGGAAGCAACAGCAAGCAGAGCTTTGGATTGCAAATGTTCCCTGAGGGGGCCGGCCCTGGTTTGATATACTTAATAAACTTCAAATCCGACAGGCTGGCAGAGGCAGCATGCTGCTGCTTATTTCTCTCCCTTCCCACAGTGAGATATGGGGCCCTGTGGAAATGGGAATGGGGAAAGTTTAGACACTTTCTGAGAAAGGATCAGCAAAGAAAGGTAGGTGTGTGTGTGTGTGTGACCTGTATGTGCTTATTATGGAAAACTGAACGATGCACTGTAGAAGTATGGGAGTGAGTATATGTACATCACTTGCATTGTCTGCCTTTCACAAGGGGGTGGACATAATAATGTGAAAGTCTTTATAATATATTTCAGCCCAGTACAATGCCTTGTAAAAAGCTTTCCCTCAAAAAGCTTATATTGCGATATTTAATACTTGTTGAGTTTTGAGCTTCGAGAGATGCTGATTCAACTTTTTTTTTAGATATATTGTATGTGATGCTGTTTCTGCATTAAACCACTTGTTTGTTTGTGCAAGTGTTTATGCAGTCTGTCTGTCTGTCATAAATTGAGAGTGTATTTTCACATTTGATAGCTGTACAAATGGTGATACCAATTATTTGAAACTTACTTGACTTATTATTTGACTAAGACTCTGCATCCACGATGGTGGCTCTGTGAGGCTGTGTTCTATCACAGTTGCGTCTTTAGCTAAACGCTTGTCAGCATGTTAACATGCTATGGCAAGTCGTTTTAGGATTTAATAGTTAGACTGAAAATTTACTGTTTTTTTTCAAAGAGCACATTTTAGATATCCACGGTGATATTCTTATGTGGACAAATGAGATCACATTTCTCCATGTTTATTGGGTTTCTTGGGGTTACAGCTGAGGTTTGAACATTTTTCAGGTATTTGACATTTATTTATTTATGACATTATTATATGTTCATAGTTTCACTTTCAAAATTAAAGCCAGAGATGCCACCATTATGGTAATGTCAGAGGTAAAGTCTAAAAATCACCAAGGTGGTGTTGGGCACCATCGGGACCTGTATCAAATTTAATGGTGATCCATGTGATAAGATCTTTCTGCAGTGGATCACCAGCATCAGTAAGATTTATTCTCAGGGAAACACAAAATTTCATGGGCAGACACACAACCGATAGATCATTATTGTTATAATACAGCCATGCAGCTAGCATGTCTAAAAAGGAAATTGCATGCACAGATAGCAGTTTTGTGTGGCATTTAGCAACAAAACATTGTGCATTATCCATTTGCTATGGCATGATTTTACTTATGTGTTCAATTTTACATTCATCTTTTGTAGAACCATTTTGGTCCAAAACAAGACATATCTAATGGTCACAATATTTGGAGTTTTCTTGGTCTTGAGGTGATAAATCACAGTTTTAGTGACCTTCTCTGATGTCCTCTTGCATTATACTTCAGCAAAAATGACAATTTTTAAATGAGAAATACCTAAATCTAAATAAATTTCAAGAAAATTGTCATGCACTACAAAGGAAGGAGTCTTGTCACGTTCTAGCCTCTATCAGCCTTTATCTTGCAAACTACTGGGTCACAATGAAACACTGCATAGTATGATAGTATGTAGAGACTAAATGACCAGCTGGTCTTTTCTGCCGCGTGTTTCATGTTTCCCTGTACTCTTGGCATTAGAAATGGAATTGATCCATTACAACACTGTCAGCACTGTCAGCAGCACATGTAGCAGAGTGTGTATCAGAGCTGAGCGTACAGTGGTGTGGAGTCAAGAAGTGTCTTTACAATAAATTGCTGAAAGTATTTAAATTTTGTCATTACCTAAAATCAGCACTGTCATCTGTCCCAAAAATCCAGTATCAGTTAGTGTCAAATAATATGATTGTAACATGTTACAAAGCAACTTTACTTTGACAATGCATGAATATGAAATTATCTTTGGAATATAACATGCAGATTTTCAATAAAACTTTAATAAAACTCTGTTTTTAAAAGCAAATTTACTTTCTCTAGGTCCATGTCAAGCTTGATAGCTGTACACAAACAGTTACTGCATTTTCTGTATCGCACCATCCTTCCCAAGTCTCCTCTACACCTTCCTCCAGCTGAAAGCGCTATCTGCATGCCCCATTCCAGAGTAAAAACTTACCAGCAGGAAAGTGCCATAACATAATCCTGCAACATCTCTCAGGAGTTCCTTTTAATCCCCCCCTAGTAAATTAAAGTGAGAAATTGAATTAGAAGCTTTTCTTGTCCAATAATACAGATTTAGAACAAAGTATCTGATAGAGAGCAAATACGTAGTCTCCTCTATTCTGACATATCCTCAGAAGTCTAATCTCTCACGTACATGCAGTGTTTGATGTCCAATTAACCAGAATGCACACAACCGAATATCCCATTTAAACCCCATTATCTAGACAGGGGAAATGCTCACAGCTACCTCAGAGTTTCCTGTCAGAATGCCCATGATCTGCATTTCCAATGATGCCAGCTATTTCCCGACTTAAAGAAGAGATAAGGGAGGAAATAATGCTGGCAGTTATAGATTTACATGAAGAATACCAATCAAGGCAGACTGAATTTAGGCTTTACAGGTCTTATTCCATATTCTGAAAAGGCAATGACCATCAGCAATGGAGATGACAGTGATTTTTTGTTTTGATTTTGCATAGGGAGAAGGGAAAGTTGAAGCACGTGAGGAGTATTTGTCATGTAGTTTATGTGCATAAAGGTTAATTGTTCCATAGGCTGTACATGAAGAGGATGCAGAGCAGTGACTGAACTGATGGATGAGATGTGCAGCAGAACTTCTGATGAGGTTAGTGAAAAAAATCTATGGACGCTGTCTTCTGATAACAATTGAAAAGTGGGCATGTGGTGGATTGGACAGTTACCCCTGTCACAGCTCTTTCCTGTTCACTGTAGTAGTTTGTGCACTATGAAATTATACACTGTAGTTGGTAGTGTTGAGTTTGATGCCAAATTGGCAGAGAGAGTAATCAGACCTAAGTCAGATTTAGCCAGATATCATGATCATGTGTTGGTTCAAATCCCTTACTTATATAGTACATCATAAATAAGACTTTGCACTTGAGAGAGGCCAGATTATGAGTAAATGTCATTTTTCTTAAAGCTTGTTGAGCTATGGTACACGCTATAATCTTGACACTAGATTTCATACAGTGCCATACCAGAGCTTTAGAACAAAGTTTGTGACCACCTATGTATAATTAATTCTACAATTTCATTTAGCAGACGCTTTTGTCCAAAGCGATGTACAACACAAGCAAGAATTCCGACATAAGAAAAAACCTTTAGTAAGTGCAAAAAGTGCTTCAAGTGCGATTGGTCAAAGGTGTTGCCATCAAGTTGCAGAAGAAGTGCCAACCCCCCTTTTTTTTCAGCTTTGTCAGTGCTAAATAAGTGCTGGGTTTTGGACCACCTGACTTATTCTACCCCTAAGGTGGAGTCGGATTAAGTGCCTAATCCTAAATTAAGGAACAGTTTGGATCCAATTTTTGTTTTTGTCTTAATGCATCACAGAGCAAACACTAAATTGATTTTAATCGGATCTCTGAGAAAAAAAGAACTTGATCAGGACATCCTTAGTTTTAATATGTTGAAGTATTAACCCACTGCAGTTTGTCGTTACTTTTATGCACCCTTATGGGCTTTTTTATGGGATCTTTGTTGCATGTTATCCCACTAGTCTGCCCTCACTCATGTCAGTCCCTTCCTGTCAATCTTTACTGTTAAAAAATGACAAATACTCTCTCACAATCAGTTCCATAACTCATTTCCTTTGTCAGTCATGACAGACATCTACGGATTTTGCCATCAGTTTGACTCCAGGCTAACAAGACTCTGACAAATTGCTCTCTTTTCATAGGCCCTTATATAGTCATGTGGCAGTCACAAATGTGGATTACACTATGTTCTTTAGGATTAGAATCTTTGAAAACAGAATTTCAAACATGCCAGTGACCTTTTTGCTCAATGCAGCAGAGCCACTGCAGTGAGATTGTGTCTGAAGTCTGGGTGATGTGAGCTTGGTAATTGTGAACCTATCTGCCGTTTCTCCGCTGGCTGTTGTTAGGGGAAGCAGCGAGCGTGTGCTGAGGTTGTGAGAAGCCCTACCATTCCCTCTAATAAGCCCCTGTGGGACCTACACAAGCACAGCTGCAAGTACATGCAAGCCGTCTGCAAAGCGAGAACACTAGCTACTTTTAGGGGGACTCTTAGCGAGGCAAGTGTGAACATTCACTGTTATAGAATAATGACCTAATATCGCTCTCCGCTCTGTGACAGGTTATTGCCAAACGCAGTGGGGTTACAATAAGATGTCAGATTCAATGATACTTCAGCACTCAGTGCAGCATAAAATGGTTCCTTACACGAGAGGTGGACTGGTGAGATTCTGATGCATGTGATGGAGTGATATTGGTCAAAATGCTGGTCCAGTACACAACTTCCTTCAGTTGCTGATGTTTCTAGGGAAGTGTCATTTTATTTCCAGTGAGCTTGACAGAGCGAAGCAGTCCACTTTCTCAGAGTTTTCATCAATGCCTGACTCACCTTAGTTTGCTCTGGAACAGCAGAGTGGTACATACTGTATGTATGCCCTGTGTATTGGTGAGGGTACCATAAACATAATAAATATATTATCAGTTAAAAAATATTTTTTAAAAAAGAGTTTGTTTGTGTCAAGCTCACATAGAAAGATGGAATAAGGTGATGCCACGAACCTGGACACCCTCCAGAGATCTGAAGGAGGCAAACTCCAAATCCAAAGTTTTCTCTAAGTGTTGATTTAATCCCTTAAACTCGTCCTTGTCTACAAGTTACATATTTAGAAGTGAAAACATTCTCTTCCTACTTTAAAATGGCACCATGTCTGTACCTAGCAGTCCTTTCCCCTGTCTTTCCCAACCCTTCCTAACTCACCGCAGCTCAAACACACCAGCTCACTTACAACTCTACTCACACATCATAAAAATACTCAACACAATGACAAATGATAATATTAGAGTAAATCAGACATATGTTTTTAAGCGGGAAACCATTTCCAACAAACAAAAATATACAAAGCCTCACTTTGCAAGTTGATTGGTTCATTAGATTTGTGACATATGAATTTCTTGAAATCTGAATCCACATTTTTGAGACGTACACTGCAGATACATGGTAGAACTCTTCAGAAATGGAGTTGACTAATTTCACTCATTATGTGTCTGCCAGCATTAAAAAAACACCAGAGAGCTCTTTAAACTCACTTTCTATGATTTGGCTTTGTCTTAGCTGATGGTAATTGTTACAACTATTTTATATTGTTGCATCTTAAGGTCTTTTTATATACTTAAATGTTTTTAGTTTAAAGCACATTGTAACTTTGTTTTTGAACGGTGCTTAATAAAGAAAGTTAATTATTGTTACTGTAAGAGACCCTCAGGTAGATGCAACTTACTTGCATGTTCACATGAATTCCTGACAGCTTGCTTGCACCACAGGGACATTTCTAGCCAACCCTGCCTGTTGACACACAAACCTCTCCAACCAAGGCACTTGATGAGGGTGAGCAGAATGCCACCAGGTGCAGAGTATGGCTGCATGGGGGCACTGGTATAATTAATTTTCTGGGAGCTTTCGCCCCAGAGCTTCAGAGCCTCTTCCTTTCATTTTCTATCAGGTCCAAGGATCTCCCCTCTCGCTGCTCGTGGTTCTGCTGCAGGGGTCTCCAGCCTTATCGGTAGCCCTGTCTTATCTCCAGCTTGTCCCTGCAACCTGACTGTGGGAAGATTAGCTCTGCACCTCTTGTCAGCTCCTGATTTTTCCTTCAGTGAAGACAGAAAAGAGCCCAACATAAGCCAAGATTAAGCTGATACTGTGGGTGCGCTAACTGTGTTTTTCTGCGGGTCTTCTCGAGCTGTGGTGGCTATTGTAAAGGGCAAACCTGTTTAGTTTGAGCCCTCGCCTTTTCAGAGTAATTACATGGAGAAGAATAGCAAGAAAGATACGGTTCTTCCTTAGAGGCCATGAATATCTATTTATAACTGCTTTGTCTACGGTTGAAGCTTACACCGTCCTTAATGTATATTTCGCTGGGATTTCTCATGTCAGGCTGTAATAAAAATACTAGACAAGGAAATGTGTTCTGTTTAAAGCTCAGCTGTGACCAGTGCTACAGTGCTGTAGATGTGGGTCAGTTGCTGGCTCTGAGCTGTCACAAGGAGAGGGCTAAAAGCAGGAAGTTGAAGGCTCTTATGACGAGACCTTGTGGGAGAGATCTCAAGCTCAGCCAATTAGCAGCTGAAAGGCCGGAGTTGAACTGTGACCCCGACTGCTGTAATTTTTTCCTACAGAGACATCTCATTTTGTTCATTAAGCCCGGTGTGGTATATTCTCTGCCGTCTACAGCTTACAATTACACACGCATCAGAGGCAGGGCAGAGCCATGAATGGTCCAATTAGAATCTGACTTTCAGCTTTTTGACATAAAAGAAGAGAGGTTTTACAAAAGAAAAATATGATTGTATGTTCTGTTAGAGATTTAAAAAAAAGAGCCCAGTCCAATCTCTCAGACCCTCTTCTAAACTTTTACCTCTGTGCTCATCTTCATTTCATTTCTATTATTATATTCAATGTAGTGGATTGTGCTATAGATGTTTATATAGAATATAAAGTTTTTTTAGTATCTGATTTGGAAATAATTCGTCAAGGCTTTAACAAAACTTTTACTCCAAAGACACAAACACTCTGCCCCCATTTATAATTAAGCCTTGACAGAATTCAGCTGTTCCTGTTCCCTGCGCCTGCTTTCTTTTACATTTTCGGGATATAATTGTGCGTATGTGTCAATTAAGTGAAACTGAAAACCCAAAGCTGTCTGCCTCCTCATCTCCTACCAAGAAAGCATTACATCCCATCATAAATAACTGCTGGAGTTTAGTCAATAAACATACGAAGGCAAATTCTACTACATTATACTGCCGTTTGGATTTTTTATTATCACCATCGCCCATAATGCAGCTTGAGAATCTCAATTCTCTCACTATTGAGTTCTGTCTGTGGAAAACAGCCTGTTACACAAGCTTTTGTATGAAATCCCTTTCCCGTATTCGCCTGAGATGTAGTTTAAATGTAGAGATGTATTAACTGTGGACATGTGTAACCTGTGTTTATTATGTGAGAGGTTATTCGTAGTATTGTTTTATTATAGAATAGATTTCTTTAGGAACACATTCATGTGACATTTAAAGCAATATTTTTTGCCATTTTTCTGTTGGTCAGAAATCAATCTGCCTTTAATCGGAACATTTGTGCTGCTTCCTGCACAAATATGCAAAATGCTGTCGAACCAGAATAGCATTTCATAAAATGTTATGCTGTGACTGTGGGAGTTCCAGGTGAATTTTCAGAGGCAGCAGGTGTGTGGTCATACCAGAGCTGTCAGAGCGGTTACCAGGTCAGGAGGAGGGACATTCTCTACTTAGTAGGCAGATTTTATGGAACTCATGCTCCTTATGCCACTTCCCCCCGTACCAGTGTTCACCACACCACAACAGTGTCGAGGAATTAAAACTAAAATAAACATTGTGAAAAGAATCTGTTGACTGAAAATAATATTTGACTGAAAAAGACTGGCGGTAGAAATGAAAGAAAGACTACTGAAGAAAAGGGAACAAATGTGGCATTAATCGGTATTTACTGAAAATGCTTAGCTTTGCCTTTTTTGTAAATTGTCAGCAACTCAATTTTCAATACCTATACAAGCTTTTCAGTTGTTTTCAATGGCAAATTCTGTCATCAGTGCCAAAATCTAGGTCTAAGTCACTGTCATGATCTCCTTAGTCACTGTTTTCAACTTCAGGTCTCAAACAGGGTCAGATTTATCACTTGGCAGTATTACTTTCCTTCAATTTCTTGCAGACTTCTCATTTCTAGCCAACTACTCTGGATTTTGTCATCAAGAATCAAAAGCGAAGACAATTTGTAGCTTTTTTGTAGATATTTTTGTAGGATGATCTCAGTATGGTGCTAAAACTTAATGAGTTGGTTGAGAAGTCTCCATTAAGTAATAGGCTTTAATTAACCATCAAAGCCAGCAGTACAATATCAGCTTTAGAATTACATATAGTTTTTGTACTTACTTAGCCTAGCCACGCTATACCCATGTTTCTGACGGCACAAGGGTCTCGGGAAGCTCGACAGGGAGGGAGGCGGGCTAAAAGGTTGTCTATCAAATCCCTCTGCAGCAATTGGGTAGGTATGCAACCAATCAACGCAACGAATAGGCTGACGTAGTTCCGAGAGCACCAGCGGATTGTGGCTAAGTCCCATTAGCTTCCCAACCAGCGGAGCCGTGGAGCCAACTGGTATATTAAGGATTTGCCATATCCCGTCGGCATAAGTCCAAATACGTCTTTCTTCTCAATGAAACACTTAAGTGCCATCTTTTGTTTATCTTTCAAGTTGAATTTTAGCTTCAAATCTTTAAAGGCTGTGGCCAAAGCCGAGTCGAAAGATAACTGTTTATTGTGCGCCGGTTGTTTCTGTCAGAATCGTCACGCCTCTGTCGTCACTTAGTTACACCCGCCTTCTGACTCTACACTTCATGGTGATTGGTCCGGCCAGTTTTAGGAGAATCCAGCCTCGAGCCTTATGAAGGGTAACTAGACCCACCCTGGCAGAGAATTAAATTCGTTGCCGTGGGTTGTCTAGCGCGGCTAGGCTAGTACTTACTCTGATTTTGTCTGAACATAGCTATCTTGTTTGAATAAACTTCACTGGAATTGTCATTGTACAAACCAAGACGGTGTTGCTGCTTCGTTTCAGTGTGAGTGTTTGATTGACCTGACAAGTCATTGATCTGGTTGATTGGGCGGATTGAAGCTAGACTGGATTAGAGATGCTCTGGAGGGACACTGTGCTGTGATTGGTTGTTACATTTTAGGCAACTGCTGATGCTTCAGAAGGAACAACAAATTAGCAACACAAACTAAATTAGCACCTTAGCTGTTGTGGTTCAGGCAGTAGTTTGGATCGTCCACTATTTTCAAGGTTGACACTGACCATTTAGAGTTGAGTTCTTAAAACCTATCAAGCCAGCAGAGCACACAAAGAGTCAGTTAAGGTTTGAGGCAGGCCTTAAATTGGGCCAGAAGCCACCAGAATTGACCTCTACCTCCTGATATCCAAATTGCAGCCTGCCAGAGCTCCATCCCCTTCAGTGGGCTGTCACAGTATCGCCAACATGCATGCAAATCATGAAATGCGCCATCTGAACATAGAATGTCACCTTCCTTTCTTTGACTTCATCAAACAGCTTTAGTATCACACAGCACCAGAATCCACAAACAGAGAGGGCCTGTGTTCAATGTGACACATCAGTTGGGGCAATTTTTTAAATTTTCAACAAAACTTCAAATGTAAAGTCACAATATTTTTTTGGGCATGTCCAGTATTTATTACACAACTATTCAGTTTTTCTACTTGAATGCAAAATATATATGCAGTGGTGACATTACTGCACATATGGACCTGATCTAACCATTTAGGTATGTAGAAAGGGGGGAAAAGCACCAGGTAGTCGACTTAATAATGAAAAAAGACTTTATTATACTCAGTTTATAAGGTACAGGAGATGTTTTAGTTGGATCTTAATGCAAATAATGATGTCTTAAAAATATATATGCAGTATACTACTGCAATGCATTTGGATTTAGGCCTGTTTATTGGTTATTTAATTTATTTATTGGACTTTGTAGAGCTTCAGTGAGATCATGTTTTGTTTTTGTTTATTTACAATGTTGCCTTACCCAAATTACGAGAAATTTACAAGAAATTACAGAAAGCAAAATATTACAATATTAGAAAATGAGTATCTTAGACGTAAAATTGAAATTCTACCAGCACAATGAATGTGACCAGAATTTAGTTTTTCTTTTTTTTAAGTTTCAAAAAATGTCACTTCCAAATTTCAGATGCAGCATCTCTTTGCAGAAACTCTCTCATTCATTCACACTCTGGACAAGCCACATCCACAGAAAACAGCATGTACAGATTTCCAGAAACTACTTTCTACTGAAGAAATACTTTCTATGTCTACTTTCTGCAGTCTGATCTGAACCTCGACCTCAGTGGACAAGGGCTTCACCTCATCACAAATTCCAATTTAACCCCTGGTGAGGGGTCATAGTTCAGGTTAGTAATATTTAGGGAAGCAGCTTGCTTTTGCCTGTTGGCTGTTCTTCACATGACCCAAAGCTACTGACCAAAAAAAATGTATCAATTCGAATCTTTTTACAGTTTGTCGGAGAAAAAAATGTGTTTTCAAATCTCAGTTGGTCAGATGTGGCTGGAGCATCAGCAGAGTCCCTCACACTGATCCACTAAGTTATAGATTCTGGTCATGCCGGAAGGGTGATTCAAATATGCAGCGTGGACATGCTATGTTCATCAACATTAATTAAAAATCACTCGTCTGCCCAGCTTTCAAAACTGAGGCTTTACACAATAAATTGCAAATGTGCAGGCAGATGTAGCCTGACTTTAACTGTTGGGATCATACTGAACTAAGGAACATCCCAAACCAGACGTCATGTACCAAATAGTTCTGAATGAACACATGTACTGTCACATCCCTACACATGATATGATGCTAAAAGACTGACACTAAATCTCTACATCACAGGCAAAAAAAGCAGTAGATTGTCCATCAAAGCATAGAAATAAGTGTGTCTCCTCATTTTAATATTGAAGAACAGACCTTGTATTATCCTATTGCAGTCAAGTTATTGGTTTAATTGTAATTAAAATGTTATTGGTTGTGAAAGGCTTGAATTGAAAGTTGTTATTTTGTTTTTTACAATAAGCTTGTAGTTGTACTCTTTGACTGCAGAATGTCCCTCTGATTTAAGCCCCCAAAACACCATTTTGCAGATGGAGAAATCCAAAGCTTAACATATCGGCTGATCCATGTATGTTTGTTACTCTATGATGGACAATCGCTCTTTGAGGGCAGGGTTCAGCTAACAGTAAATTACATCCGTGTCAGTCAGTTATGACATTATGCTATCATGTAAAGATAACTGACATGGAAGTGTTATCATCAGGCATCCTTTACTTTTTCATTAGCTAGTCTGTAATGATAACTGCGTTTCCCCTTCTGCACCTTATCTTCACCACATATAGCTGCACTGTGTGTTTGATTTGGCATTTTACATCTCAGATATGCAGCACAGCCTCACTTGTTTGTACAGCACATGTGTGGCTCTGTGTTTGCATGTGCTGAGCACACAAGGATATTCACAATCCTGTCATCAGTATGTAAATTAGGAATATCTTGCATCATTTCAAAATACTTGACCATCTGCGGGCGTTTCTCCGCCCTCAGAGGGACTTGAACAACATGGTGGTGGCTATGAGTTGGCCCGCTCTGTTTACACAGGGAAACAGTCTGAAATCTGTTGGGGTCTTTGTGTATACCAAGGAACTGTGGTCGCATCTCAACCTACTTATGAGTGTGGGTCTGCTACTTCCATGTGGAGGCCTCATTAAACTATAATTAATGTTTATGTAGCATCACAGTCCTTCAACAAGTGAAATCACTTGAGATTATAAGAAAGCCACCAGGCCAAAATAATGATCAAAATAATGGACTATCATCTGTCCAACTCTGCTTCTTTACTGTAAAACTACATGTTGAGTAACTTGGGAAGGATTTTCTCGCAGCCACATTAGTGAAGGTGAATCAGGTGTTTACTGGACCAGAACAACTGCTGTGTGAACAGGTGGTACAGCTACCGAACCTCACACCACACTGTGCCCAGTTTTGCCCTCACTTCAAATCTAGGAAGCAAACAGAAACAGTTCAAGCACGAAAGAAGCTCTCAAAAGTAATGAATCATTTTAAATTCTACAGTGCATATAGAAAATTATTAACAGCCTTATAGAAAGTGACTTCTTTGGTAGGTGACATTTGCAAAATCACATACACCCCCTGCCAAAAGTTTAAGGACACTGTCTCATCCAAATAAAATAGAACCTGTCCTACAACTTTTGACAGGGGGTGTATTTCATCATATGGATGTGATCAGGGCAGGACTCTGATCATACATGTAAAGTTTCAGGCAGATTGGAGCATGTTCAGGGCATTTACACAGCATTTGAAATTTCATGGCGAAGGATCAAAATTCCAGAGGACGCCACGGACACGCCCTTTGACTTTGGAAAATGATTTTAATAACTTTGGATCATTAAGGCCTCCTGTATGTACTGGCCGAATTTGAGGTGAATTGGAGTTTCCCCCTAGGAGGAGTTTGCTCTAGAAAAAAATGAAAAATGGGCAAAATCTGACATTCAACGCAAAATAGCTCACTGCTGGGTTTGGAATGTGGCTGTCACTGACTTTTTTGTTCAGCCTGATGTGCTGCATATGTGTACCAAATTTGGTAGATACACCCCCTGTCAAAAGTTGTAGGACAGGTTTTACTTTATTTGAATGAGAAAGTGTCCTAAAACTTTTGACAGAGGGTGTATGTATGTTTTAGTGTTGTTGTTTTTTTAAAAAGCATGCATGTGATAGTTGATACAGTGAATTACACTGTTTTTTATCAAGTAGACAAATTCTTGGTATGCATTTAAAAATCTGTTAGATATCTCAATTTTATAATATAGTTTAGGTGATGGGGACAAAAGCTGACACATGACCAGCTAATTTGTTGTTTGACTTAATGAAGTGTAAGCTTTCCCAATACACCAACTTCACAAAAGCCCATAAACCCAACTTGTCATTGCTTCCATGGAAATTCCCTCTGCACTTTCTGTGCCAGATCTAAGACAGACAATTTGAATATTTTTTGATACTAATGATTAATTGAATGTTTTGATTATTGTATAATTGAATTGCAGATTTCCATAGGTAGTCAAAAAAAGAAGAAAACCGCTGCAAGTGCAAAAGGAAATTAAGCATACAGTATATCCTTCACTACCACTTAACGCCACCAAATAGCCCATATAGCAGTTTCACACGTGGTTCTGTTTTGAGAGACAGAGACAAGAGATAACTTTGGGATGACTGACAAGCAACAGCTGGGAAGGAGGATAACACGAGCCTCGCATACAGTGTCACAGGAACTCTGGTGTCTGTCACAACGGCTAATTAAAACAAAGCCAGCCGTGTTAATGAGAAATGATTAGTAAATGAGCTGCAGCTCTCATTTCTGTCAGTTTACCTTTTGACAAACTTATCACTAAAAAAAGGCCGAGTGATCTCAAGAAAGTTTGTAGACGAAAGAGAATTAATTGACTCATAAAAGCAGCGTCCTCCTTCTTATGCAGAGTGATGTTGGATTAGTATGAAGTAAAACCACATTTCACGGCTATACACTGTCCAATTTGCAACATGAATTCCTGTTTTTGCTTTTCATGCTCATTTATATGCATGTACAACGCAACAAAGAAAATGCTGAATGACTCTTAGAAGAATTCTGTTTTGGCATGAAAGCTTCTCTGCACTCCACTCACTGAGTGCCATCTCCCATGCGATGCAGGTTGCCTTTGATATACGAAGAGAGCCCCAAAACCTCATTTTAGAATTCAAATTAAGCAATTAAAGTTAGCTCAATAACAACCTTTGTGGCTTTTGTGAATGTGGGTGCTCTTATGGGAAGTGTATGGTCTATACAGATTATCATGGGTCACACCCCCTCGTTTAATTTACCGCATTGAGAGGGATCAGAGGAGGCAAATCACATGCAGAACTTAATGAGATTTTTTTACTTGCATTGTACTTTTTTGATCATAACACTGTCTCTGTTGTGGGACTTACACGGTGAAACTGATCAGACAACAGCTGACCAGTAACTCATAAGAGGATGTGAGTAAACCAAAATACCAAATAACATGCCTTAGCCAACTTCTTTCACTTCTCTTAGCTGCAGCAAAGAATGATGCGTCAAGACATCTGTCCAGCCAAGTTACACAACCCTTTTAGGCTGAATTGAAAGTACGAAATTCTGGATAATCTTTAGTAGATAAAAACATCCTGTTAGGAAAAGGATTATCTTTTATTTTGGCAAGTCATACAGAAATAAAAATACTGAACAGCATTTTAAATATTTTCATAAAGAGATTTAAATATATGTAATTTTGAGGTTTGCTGCATTATTACACTTCATACTGATATGTTCACCTGCATTCATTGTTTTTAGTTTTTTAAAGATAAGATAAACTTTATTGATCCCACAGTGGGGAAAGTTCAAATTACAAGAGCTCAAAAGACAAGGGTGTAATGGCAGTTTAAGATTACATTATATACACTTTTTTTTTAAATTACAAAAGATGAGATTGCAACACATTAGTACATGTAAGTTACAGTAGCAGTACAGTACAAACAAAAAATACAATTTGGTAATTGTGGTTGGAATCTGTTGCTTCTTTTTGGTTGCCTTGAATGTAAAATATAGGAATTTATATGTTTGTGTCCACCTGATGAATGCAAATCCAATATTCTCTGTCCTTTTTAGCTCAGGTATTGTCTCTGCCAATTCCTTAGGGAAATATGTGGCCTTCTAGTTGCACCGCTTTGTTCACCATTTACTACCCAGTTTGTTTTTTCCCTCATACTTTGCTGATAGATTCAGATTTTCGCTTGCCTGCCTCACTGTGGCCAAAAACTTCACTGATGTGAGTCAGTGAGGATATTTTAATATCCAGTACCAACATTTTAATATACAGTATTTAAATGTGTTTTTACAGACTGAAGTTCACACAAACTGTACAATAAATATATGAATGTAAATAAATGTAGCGGAAATAGCCTCACACGTAGAAATATAGTCATATGTAGCAAAAATGTGTAGCCTAATGTGGCCACACCACATAATTGTAGAAACTGCTCTTTATGATTAAAATTGCACTCATTTGTCAGGGACACATCTTAGGTTTTGTTGATCAAGGCCACCTAAGAGACCTTTATCAAGAATATGTCAGGTTCAACAATCATTAATTAATCATATCTACTTATATTGATCAGTCTCATAAACAAATGTCGGAAACTCTGCTTCCATTGACTTCTAGTTCCCCAATCAAAGACATACAGAACTGACAATAATTATACACAAACATTTATTAACTAATGAACACATGATAAACAAAAATTATGTAATAACAGACAATGAATAAATGAATGAATAAACAAACTAATTAGCGGTGATTGTCTCTGGAAGTAGTGGGTAACAAATGTGATGACTTTAGAATTACTCTGGAATTGGAAAACCATTTGTAATTTGTCATTTTAACTGATCGCTGTTGTTCTCCTATGTATGAAAACCAAAAATATAGCATCTCATCTAAATAGAGAGTCTATTGGTCTCCTGAGGTTCCACAGTGTGAAAACAGCCCACAAGATGATGGCACTTGGCAAATAAGGTCACTGATAGCATACTGTCCTCTTTAAGCTGGCCACATGATAAACAGATGAACCCAGCAGTGGATAATTTGCTGCTGAATGCTTGAAGCTGAATACTGTTGTTTCCATGCATCCATGTGGCTTGCACTGTTGTTCAACTGTAGTTATCCTCTAGGAAACCAGAACCAGATCCAGAGCCTTGGAAATCGGCACCCTCAATAGTTGTTTTGCTCAGTTCACTGAGGTTGTCCAGTAAAAAGTCTCTTTCTGTTTTGAGGTTCTGATATTCCCTCAGTAGCTTTCTCAGCAGGTCGTTGCAGCAACAACATAACTCGGTTGAATTCTGTTGAGACTGCTCCATCTGACATAAGTCTGCTATCACAGAGACGTTGAAAGAGAACTGATCAACGTCCTCTTTTGAATAAACTGGAAGAAAACAGAAACTTTTATTAGAACATTTTTCATTGAGGAAACAGATAACAGTATTGATTGCCAATGTGGTATCTGACATTTTGCACGGAGAAGTAATTTTGTACACAACTTACAGGCAGCTCGTAGGGAGATATTAAGAGTGGCTTGTATGATACACAACACTCCTAAAGTTAAAATCCCTATTCTGAGGAGTCTTCTTTCTGTAAACACAAACACAGTATAGTCAGTCCCTCTGGAATTCATGATTATGACACTATCTCATCAAAAAAAAATCAAAATCACATTTCTATACGTAATGTTTCTTGTTAAATATTTATGATTTGAACTTCTTGTTGTGTGACAATCTCAGCAGTGAATGTGATCATTGTCGTGTTGCCTAATCATGCTGATACTGATTAATGAAGCCTCATTCAGAAGTGCAATAAATCTGTTAGTATCTGAATGTGTCAGCTTCATGTTTGAATGGAAACTTTGGTCACTTTCCTATAGAAATTGTCAAGGCAATGTTACAAGGTAGTAGGTCACTATTAGTATTTATGTGTCACATCCAACATAGCTCGAACATGAGCAGCATGCAGTAGTATGATGTTATGGTTTTTAGAAGAACGATAAGAAAAATAGCCCAGGTGACTTTCTGTGGCAGCGTTACTGACTCTATTAAAATGAACACTGTAGAGTGCTCACTGAGTAGTAAACTTGTTGCTAATTTTAAACTATTAGCAGTTATTTGGCCAGTTTGATAAGCTTGCTTTTAGCTTAGGTTAAGTGTTTTGTTTATTAAGTGTGCCTTGAACCTTGACTGTAATATCTAGCACGTACATGCCATGACTCTCCATCATTGCCATGTCTGAGTGAGACTGTGACTAACATTAACATAGAAATGACCCATGTCTGAGTGACAGACAAAGATTGATGAAGCCAGCAATTATGCATATTCCCTGTCTGAGAAAGGCTTTGAGATGCAGGAAAAAATCATAGATGTAATACTCAAAATTCAAAAATATCTTGCACTAAGACATCTATTAATATACTTTCTCTTCAGTCAGCATTAACTCGTGCTGTTACCTGATTGTTCAGTTTTCCTGCTGGTGGTTTTTTGTGCCGTGTTGAACCCCCCAAGCTCATGTATGGTGGCGTAGTCCGAAAGGCCCAACTCTTCTGCCATGGTGGTCAACTTACTGTGAAAAAGTTGAGGCTGAAATTCTACACTGACTGATGTGTTGCTCCTCTGAGGGTTTTCTTCATGTGTCAAAGTAAGGAAGTTGGTAATAGATTTGAGGAAATACCCAGACTAGAATTAGATCTTGAGTCGGCTTCTGAGAAGACTGCATTTAGATATCAAAAATTTTCCATTTCATCATTCATCTTCTATAGTATGTAAAGCTTAATTATTGGGTCTATTTGATTTATATCTCATTCGAAGAAATATCAAGAGGCTTATCAAACCCACCTTTTAAGGGCTTAAAGTCTTTATGTGGTTCAGAATTATTACAAACTGAACAGAGAACCAATTTATTAAGGTCTTGAACCAGGTTGGTCAAATTTGTCGTAAATTGATCTGCAACACCGAGCATTTAAGTTTTTTCTGCGGCTTCTGTCAATGTTGTGATCCGACAGTCCTCAGAGTATGGTTAAACAACTTAAATTGTTGTGTAATTCTATGTTCATAGTATTATATTGGCATGCAGGTCATATCACTTACATGGAGTCAGTGCTGACATTTCAGACTCCTTTTTTAACACCATTGGCAGGTTAAAATGCAGCATAGTTAGCAGCCATTTGGTTAGCATGTCTGTCTGGAGTTGTCCTAAATCAAGATTGTGTTTAAAAAAAGAAGCATAGGCTGGCATGGTTATCTATGGTCCACAGAGGATGGTTCTTTGACTTCTCATCAAATGCCTATAAATGGTATTCACGCTCTCCTGGAAATTTTCTGTTCTTTTGGCTTTTCAACATTGATACATGATCAATTTAATTTACCTTTTTTGACATGAAAAGTAATTTGTGTTAAAGTGAAAACATGTTTCTACAAAATGTCAGGTAATCTGTAAGTTAATTTCTTACACACGTGGACAAAATTGTTGGTACCCCTCAGTTAAAGAAGGAAAAACCCACAATTCTCACTGAAATCACTTGAAACTCACAAAAGTAACAATAAATAAAAATTTATTGAAAATTAAATAATCAAAAACAGCCATTACTTTTGAATTGTTGATTAACATAATTATTTAAAAAAACAAACTAATGAAACAGGCCTGGACAAAAATGATGGTACCTCTATAAAAGATTGAAAACTATTTGACCAGAGTGACATGATTAACTCAGGTGTGTCATTTAATTGACATCACAGGTGTTTCCAAACTCATAATCAGTCAGTCTGCCTATTTAAAGGGAGACAAGTAGTCACCCTGCTGTTTGGTGAAAAGGTGTGTACCACACTGAACATGGACAACAGAAAGCGAAGGAGAGAATTGTCCCAGGACATCCGAAAAAAAATTATAGACAAACATCTTAAAGGTAAAGGCTATAAGACCATCTCTAAACAGCTTGAAGTTCCTGTGACAACAGTGGCTCATATTATTCAGAAGTTCAAGACCCACGGGACAGTAGCCAACCTCCCTGGACGTGGCCGCAAGAGGAAAATTGATGACAAATTGAAGAGACGGATCGTTGGAATTGTATCCAAAGAGCCCAGAGCAACCTCCAAAGAAATTAAAGGTGAACTCCAAGGCCAAGGTACATCAGTGTCAGATCGCACCATTCGTCGTTGTTTGAGCCAAAGTGGACTTCATGGGAGACGACCAAGGACGACACCACTGCTGAAAAAAACTCATAAAAAAGCCAGACTGGAATTTGCAAAAATGCATGTTGACAAGCCACAAAGCTTCTGGGAGAATGTCCTTTGGACAGATGAGACCAAACTGGAGCTTTTTGGTAAGGCACATCAACTCTATGTTCATAGACTCAAAAACCAAGCATACGAAGAAAAGAACACTGTCCCTACGGTGAAACATGGAGGAGGCTCAGTAATGTTTTGGGGCTGCTTTGCTGCATCTGGCACAGGGTGTCTTGAAAGTGTGCAAGGTACGATGAAATCTGAAGACTATCAAGGCATTCTGGAGAGAAATGTGCTGCCTAGTGTCAGAAAGCTTGGTCTCAGTCGCAGGTCATGGGTCTTCCAACAGGACAACGATCCAAAACACACAGCCAAAAACACCCAAGAATGGCTGAGAGAAAAGCGTTGGACTATTCTAAAGTGGCCTTCTATGAGCCCAGATCTGAATCCCATTGAACATATGTGGAAGGAGCTGAAACATGCCATTTGGAGAAGACACCCATCAAACCTGAGACAACTGGAGCTGTTTGCTCATGAGGAGTGGGCCAAAATACCTGTTGACAGCTGCAGAACGCTCATTGACAAATACAGAAATCGTTTAATTGCAGTGATTGCCTCAAAAGGTTGTGCAACAAAATATTAAGTTATGGGTACCATCATTTTTGTCCAGGCCTGTTTCATTAGTTTGTTTTTTTAAATAATTATGTTAATCAACAATTCAAAAGTGATGGCTGTTTTTGATTATTTAATTTTCAATAAATTTTTATTTATTGTTACTTTTGTGAGTTTCAAGTGATTTCAGTGAGAATTGTGGGTTTTTCCTTCTTTAACTGAGGGGTACCAACAATTTTGTCCACGTGTGTAAGTGTTAACCTTCTTTAAGTCAGTATTTAGTATAATTCATCTTTACCTGTAATTTCAGCATTAATGCTGTGTGGACAGATTTCAGTTGGCTTTGCACATCTGGATACTGTAATTTTAGCCCTTTTTTTTTTTTGCACAACTGCTGTCAGGTCGCACAGGGAACATGAGTGAACAGAGCCTTTTCAAGTCCAATGACAAATTCCACAAAAGGAATTGAGATCTGGGTTCTTACTTTGCCACTCCAAGGCGAGAAGCATGCCCAGACCATTACAGTAATGATTCCAGTAATGATGCTGCCACCACCATGCTTCCCCATGGAGATGTGTTTGTGATGATGTGCCGTGTTTGGTGTCCTGAAAACATAGTTTCTAGTCTGATAGCCAAGAGCTCAATTTTAGTTGCATCAGAGCATAGAACTTTCTTCCAGTTGACTTAAAGTCTCTCACATGCCTTCAGCTGAATTTAATATTAACTTTTCTTTACAACTTCTGAATGTTGTGAATACCTTTCATTGGCACTGTAATGCCACACTCAGCAAAACATGGGCACATTAACAAAATAATTATGTAACAATTAAATAACAGACTAGTTTCCTGAGCACATTCTTGCGTCCCAGAGCATGAACCCTTTCTTTGAGTATTCCAATTGTTCCATCCAGTTCCACCTTCAAGCCAGTTTTCATTTTCAGTACTACGGACAGAGCAGTCTTAAGATATGTTCTAGGATATATATTTTTGTTTGTTCCAACGTTTTTGTCCATAATATCGGATGCAGTTAAAATTGGAGCTTTAAGAGAGATTTGTACTTTTGGTCATAATACAGTTTTAATCAATTGCTTACATACATTTTTCAAAAGTAAGGTTCCTTTTCTCCGTATTAATACTTAAATCGAGACGAACTTCAGACCCTTCATTCAAAATAAGCAATGGATTTTCATTTAAAGATAGAATATAGTAACCAGAACAGCAGTACAACAAATGTAAAGAGACAAGAACTAAGATTTGCTTCTTCAATAATGTAATATGTTAAAGGTATGTAATAAAAAAGATAATACAGCAGGTCTATGCACTGTACAAAAAACAGAGAGAAAGAGAGAAACAAGGCTCTAGTTTACATGCTCTTTTTGTCTATCCAGAGGGCCTCACAACGTCGTTTTTGACCAGACAGCAGGAAAAGTATTGCCTGGCACGATGAGTCCAGCCTTGATAGCTTTCATCAGCTGTATCACTACGTGCTTTCTCTGTGGCATGTATAAACGTGGTCCAGGCGACAACAAAAACTTAACCGACTATTTAATTCCTGAAGCCTTGATTGCTAATTGAAAAGCAACATGTAAGAAATCAATCTATTGCCGAAACCAAGCATCTGAAGGGGAGCAATAACCTTTTGTACTGTTTTTGTTTTTGTTTTGTTTTTTTGCATAATTTCTTGTGATCATTCGGCATCATTGGAACCAGTAGAGTCAATATAATTGTCTTTGGGGCCAAGTGTAGATGTTTGAGTGTTATATGTACAGTATTTTGAGAACTTAAGAGTTCTAGTGACCTTTCAACGAGAGTGTAATATGGTGAAAAAATATGGGTCATTATCCACCCAAAATATTTGGTTGTCGGCTCCATAAAGCTGATATCTTATAGAAATCTTGTGTTTTTATTTAAATTCAGGAAATTAATTTACAGAAAATAATCAAAAATCTACCAATGTCTATGCATGATACATCTTGACAGTAATAGAAATTAGGCCAAACATGTTAAAGCAGAGTTTTTCTTGCATTGTCGGCATTCCTTTAAGATGTTTTGGCCAACAAAGAAAAATTCTTGAAATTGAGAATAAAAAATAGCCATTGTGTTTTTTTTAACCTGTTTTCTTGTTGGGGATTTAATTTGCTCAAGCATAATAGAATTTTTTGTTTACCAATGAACCAGAAACTAAACAGATTTCTGGCAAATGAGGTAATACATACTCAATGTCTTCTACCTACAACCCTTAGTAATCCATAGTCAACCCCAACGTCCCATTGTGAGCCTGGAAAAGCCTTGAAGTGGTAAATAAATCAAGATACAAAACAATTATTAGCACCAAAAGTTTTGTAAGTTAATCGAGCAGCAGCAAGGCGTCTCTCCAAAGTCCGCAGGCAGCAAGAATCAGGAGTACGGTAATATCCACAGGCTGATGAGCTAACAGGCTAACATACACTGAGTCCACTGTCCGTCTCTGGTACATGAAGCCCTGAAGCTCCAAAGCAGTTTGTTTGGTATTCTACAGCATTCGGGCTCCAGTTCGATGTCTACAAGTGTTGAGTGCACAGCTTATGTTACAAGAACTAGAATCAGCACCAGTGGAGTTGAGGTGAATGTACAGTTTTGCATGGGTTTGTAGTACTGAACCATCTCAGCAGCAAGCAAATGCAGCCTCAGTAAGCCTGAGGGGAAAACATGTGTACAGCTGTCATCTCCTGTGCTGCTTAAAGCAAAGTAAACACAGCATTCAAAGGAGATTGTAACACCATTGAAGACTATAATGCCTACATGTACATGGCTAGCAGTCAGTTTGGTAACATACAAAATGTAATTTGGTGATAGATGGTACTCGGCTAGTATACCAGAAGGAAAGTTGTGTTTGGTCCTTTTTGGCCACACAGCAGTCGACGACAAGCCAGCTGCTGCTAACCAAAAACTTCACAAGTAGAATCTGCCAACATCAACATCTAACTAGAAGTAAAGCTGGACATTGTTGAGCTTAAATTGGCAACCATGTTACAATTGCTCACTGTTGCCCTATTAGCCCTAACATAAGACTTTCCGGTTTTAGCTTTAGTGGGTTGAGAAACTCCCAGCTGATCTTTGTCACTGTTATAATTTTCTTTAATGCGTTCTGTGCTACACCACTGTGATGAGGTTTATTGTTAAGCTTTATGTTAGCTCCCATGAATTTGGACCAACATACAGTCGCATTCCATTACCTCACAATCAAAACCAAATAAACATACTTTGATCCACTGTTTCTTGGCCAAGCTGCAATTTCTTTCATGATGTTGATCACGTTGTTGATTTGTGCCATTTTCAGCAGATCTTTGCAGGGTTAACCAGACACTAGATGCATCCATATTGTCCATCTAAAACAACCTGCAATAAAATAGCTTCTACAAATGTCCTTTCTTTGTGTTGTTGTTCAAAATGTTAAAAGTCACTGAGAGTTGTTCTCGGCATGTAAAAGCAACAACACTGCTACTGACACACAAATCTTCTTTCAAGCACAGCATTTTGAATGATGTAATGTTCCCTCCAACGTTAAGTGACAGATTAACTATCACATGCAGACTGACTGTCAACCTGAGGGTTAACATGAAACCATGAATATGTGAATTACACAAGGCTCCTACATACACCGCTGTCTCTTCAGCGTACATTTATGTATGAACTCTGATCCACCCAATTTAATATTTTCCCCAGAGGTGGAATCCAGGGGAGGGAGATGTTAATATCTGTCACCTGAGCAAACTGCCACAGTCAAAGCAATACTTTATCAGCTCAAATTAAAGCTTCAATGGTGCAAATGATACAAATACTGACAATACTGTACCACTCCCATATCCTAACAACCACAGGGGAGTCCTGCAGGATAGAGATGTGGAGATGGGCGAAATTAATGGGTGTGTTCGGCTGGAGAAGCACAGCTTCATGACTTCATGAGGCGGATTACAGTATGCAACAGTGCATTCTAGTGGCCAATGTGAAGCATTAGAAAATGTGCCCTGGTTATCGGTAGTTTGAATGATGGAAAGTGTTTTCCAAAATCAAAAAATTATATGATCTTGATGTGTAGCAACATGGTGACCTGAAGTGTTTGTATTTATGCCTCTGCATGTTTAGAGAAAGCTTGTTCAAGGATGAATGATGCTCTTCTGATGAGAGAAACCAGCATGAGACAAGGCCCAGCTCAATAACAACAGACTGCTCAGTGATGCTGCTGAGGTTCAACTTTAGCTAAACTGAGAAGACTGATTGGTAATGACAGTTATGCAGTGGGACGCCCAAGCTCATGAAAAGAAACAGAGATT
The DNA here is from genome assembly GCF_021347895.1 of Acanthochromis polyacanthus. Lineage (NCBI taxonomy): Eukaryota > Metazoa > Chordata > Actinopteri > Pomacentridae > Acanthochromis > Acanthochromis polyacanthus. Next base: position 19,974,279 of record NC_067117.1, read on the forward strand.
TGGGACGTATGGCTCTGAAAGATATGAGTATATCGTATACTGTACAGTGTTTATAGCTGCGTCCATCCATGTGGAAAAAGCAATCCCAAAATCAGAGGGAGAGGCACACACATACCTCTACACATGGTCACTGCACCCATTCAGCAGAAAACACTCAGCCATTCATCCACGCAGCCCCTCTCTCACTATTTCATATCATGCACCCCTGCACACACATTCAATTACATGAATTCAGATGCACTCATGCAGGAAGGCACATACAAACACTCAACTGCATGCATACAGGTAGTTTAGTGTGTGTCTGTGAATGTCAGAGCTGGATTTCTAAAAATAAAACCTAAGTCATGGAAACAATGGCAACAGCAGTCAGCGGTGTGCATGTATGTGTGGAAGGAGCAGGAGTGCCTTCAGTGTTTGCAGCCAAACAATCAGTGTCACTCAAATGGCGGGAAAGTTATCACTGAACATTGTCAATCTTTGATGGCCTTTAGCTCTCAGACTATTAAATGGATTTCAACACATTTTTCTGCTCTAAGATTTTCTTGTCCACATATTCAGTCATAATTTCTTTAGTACCACATCATATTATTCAAAGTCCTATTAAAGGGTTTCTCCATGAGTTAGTTTGTGATTCTTGACAGCCAAACAACACGGCCAGTGTGAAATGCTGATTTTACATATATTATACAGAGCCTTCAGATGTGCAGCTTTGTCTGCGATGAACTTGTGCAGGATGACCGAAGATTCATCTTCCGAGAAGGAAAATGAGCCAGATGCGGCGTGTTGTTTCTCATTAGTGGCATGCGGCTCACTTTTTTCCCCTCTTAAAACAAATACCCTGCCTCGAATGTGTGCGTGACAGCTGGAGATGAGTACTCAGTTAAGTGGAAGAAAATAAATCAAAGCATTTGCCATCTTTTTGTGATGATTTGTCTAATTCTTGTCTGGTATATCCACAAGAGGGAGGGGAGGAGGAGAGGAGATGGAGAGGTAGCAGGGGAATGAGGATGAGGAGACGTGGTGTGTGTGTGTGTTGAAGGGAGATGTGTGAGGATGTGCGGTGGAAAAGATGGGAACAGAGCAAGTCAGAGAGAGAGACGGAGAAAAAGTGTGTGTTTGGACCAGCTGCACAGCAAATCTGTTTATTCTGCACAATTTGGCATCAAACACAACAGACTGCTGAGTGCCTGCTACTGCTTGTGGTGCCCCATTAAAATGGAATTTATTGCTGCCTTAAGAGCAAGCCCGAATTACACATTTTTCCCTCACTGCTGCTCCATTCTCCTTCTCCCTCTCCCTCTCATTTGCAGTTTTTCTTCTTCTTCTTCTTCGGCTATGGTGATGCTAGTGGTGTGCTTTTTCCCTCCCAGTTCCAGCAGCTGTCAGACAAGTCGTGAGATTGGCTCATTACGGCCCCAAACAGGCAGGTATGGTAGGCATGCTCACCTGCAAGGAGACCATCACTGCTGTCTCCACTGTCAACTGAGTGAGTGGTGTTCAGATGTCAAATTGAAAGGAGTCTGCTTTGTGCATGAATGTGCTGGCATCTCTTACAGCTCTCACTAGCTACACCTTGCAGAAATAATTCTTGGGTTTTGTTGTTTGCATTTCTCATTTAGTTGAAAGGTGCCGTCTAAACATGTAAGAGGACAGCCTAAGGTTGCGTACCCGAAACAGTCAGACTCCTGGTTGAGCTTCAGAACACACAACGTCATCGGTTTGACAAACGGTTGCCCGTTTAGTTTACACTTGTAACCAGAACTTACGCTGTAAAGAGAGCGTGAACTGTGGGCCCACATCTCGCTCCATAAATCTCGTCAGCCAATGATAAATTCATATTTAATGACCATGGCCATCGTCTGCGAAGGAGGAGCATTCTTTCATTATTGCCTCTTTCCCCTGCTGCTTGGTCGAGATAATTGATTTCTCTGTGGTAACAAGGTATCGACCATGCACGGCAGCCAGCTAAGACGGCGGTTTGATTCAAAGGAGCTGTGGAGAGGGAGGGAAGAAAAAAAAGAAGGGGAACGAGGGATGAAGCTGCAGAAGAGAGAGAGAAAGAGCAGTGGAAGCCAACAAGCCATACAATCATTTGCAGTTTAAAAAAAACCTCGCTGGCTTTAGGTGGGTGTAGATTGGACAATGACTCTTGTCTTGTTTTTCAGGGCTTTTAAAGGCAGAGCATAGTTTGGTGTTTCAGCTGTTCACCAGTGTTGTGTGTTTAATTCACCAAATGGAAAGCATATTGATCACACAATCTGTCACACGATTCATTGAAAACAGTGTCGGAAACAAATCTGGAGGACCACTTTTCTGGCACATGCTTAGCCTGCTAAGAAAGCACTATATCAGTCCTGTTTATATGTACTGTTGCTTCTCGTTTATATGTAATTTCAAGTAAATCTGTACGATGCGTCGCCTAAGCCACCAGTAAATCTTCCACACTAGCGAGCAGATTTTTCAGCAACGCAGCATTAGCATAGAAATACCCTCCAGCTAGTGAGGAAAATATGGAAAAGTGTGTTTTTGGGGAGCAAATGTACACAAACAAGCAGTCAAAAAACAAGGCATGCAAAGACCATTTGTCTGGTGGTTAACGTGGCTTTTTGCTTGAACAAATGTGTTGATTAGACACATGATCAGATGACTGGCAGCTATTGAATTGACATCTCGGAGGTGCTGACGTTTTTTGGCCTGACCTCGAGCAGGCAATGCTGCAAACACCTACTACATGCTGCACAGCTACAGCTTGACATATAGACTGTATTTTCAATCGCTCAATACCAGCAATATCTAAACCTTATGAATTGAGTAATGTATTGATTTTATTCAGCTTCCTGACATGGTGGTACAGTTGTTTCCTCTGGCGTCACTGCCTGCAGTTCACTGTATAAATAGAGGAATTAAATAGTGCTGTTGTTGTTGTGTTTACCAGCTTACATTGTAATTTATTTAAGAGCTCTTAATTGGACTAGTTACTCATTTGGTCCTCAATGGTCCCACAGCAGAACAGAGCTCTATCACTGCACACTGGGGTTTGCTGGGATATGGAGCCACAGAGACACACTGTACACAGCCAGCTGTTTGATGTCTGCCGCCGCCGAGCGTATGCTGCACTGCACAGCACAAATAAACACACAATCCCCCAATGAGGGGACAGATCGACACACAGGAGACCTTATTTCAGGCTAATGAACTATTAATGTTGATTTGAAATTCAAACATTTTCGGAGGGTCTTCTCTGCAGTCATTCGCAGAGCTGTTTGTGTTTGAGAAAGAAAGGAAGCGAGAACAAAGTAATTTGGGTGAACTCTACTTACCATATATTCTCTCTCTCTCACACACACACACACACCCTCCAAAAACAGCTGGGCTTAGATCTCCGAGGGCCCGACGAGTTTCTGCAGCTCTGTATTAAATGAGGCCATATAAAATGTATGTCAATGGGTTCAGGCTGGCTTAGCGCTCTCCACAGTAACTGTTAATGGAATAACTATAAGATGTATAAATGATCCCTGCTTTAATTCATAATAATGTTGGACCTCATCGCCTGCCCATTCAGCCCAATAGATTATGGAAATAGCTGTAATGACTATTGGAACAATGAGCCAAATTGCATTATCATTCAGTGCCACGTCGGCTTTGGAATAACTGGCGCTGTGCTTTTGCTCTTTCACTGAAGATCTTGAATAACAATGGCCAACATTCAATTTACATCGGGAAAAATGAAGAGCGTTAAACATGAATGAAGGCTTTAGGCTGTGAGAATACGGCATTAATAACACACTCAGTTAATAGGGTAACACTAATCCATGTCCAGGTGTAATAGGGTTTTGTTACTAAACAAAAAAACACCCACATCCTACGCGTATGCCTCACATGCTCCAGAGCCTCATTTCAGCAGGGTTCCTCACCCCATGTGTCCATCTCATGCATGAACAACACCCACCAAGACAAAGGAAAGTCTTTTATTTTTAGCTCCGCAGTGGACTTTTGTGTACATTCAGTCCTCAAGATCTTTGGCAGAAGATGATCAAAATACTTCATTAAAGAAACAGAATCACATGAAAGGAATAAATGTACAATAAGCATCATATGTATAATACAATGCAGGAGTCTTACAGCTTCAAACTAAGCTGGATTTTGTTTCAGTGAGTCAATACTGAGTCAGTTTTCATCAACATCATTATCTCACTCAGAATAACTTATCATACCTGAAGCAGTAGCATCAATATCTGCCAAAGGTGGTGATGAGCCACAGAGGGACAGTTTTTAAGGAACACTAAGTTCTGTTGCACACTGATAGTTTAACAGTACAATAGAGCTACTGTGGTAACAAATACTGAAGTAGGTGTGCATGCAAATCAGTTTTCACATCAATAAATTTATGCAGCTCCAGATTTTATTTTGTGATGCCCATATTAATGATTGTCTTTGACTGCACTGTACTATGTTAGCAGAATAAATTTTAAATGATCTACTAATATATCAATGTAAGGAGTGTCGGTGATTCTGACTGGTTATGTGCATAATTTACAGTATATGTTCTGTTAGTAAAGGCTTGCATATCAAAAGTAATGCAATGGCAGCCTCTAGTGGTTTAGATTACAAAGTAGAAAACACTGGATTTTACAGAAGGTGCACAATGCAACAACATTCCACTTTAGTTTCAGTGTTTGCATAGTAGTACTGTTAAAGTGTTCACAAGTTAAAACAGTCATGATTGGTTTACATCGTAGCACATCAACATAAATAGAAAATAAAATGTTAAATCATTCAAGAAAATGTTTTAGGACGACAACCAAAGCCAAAAAAGACACTGGACAATACCAGCTCCTTTCCTCCCTGTTCATTCCAGTTGTGTGTTTTGTGTGTGCTGCTGCATCTCTGTCACTGTGGTTACAACCACAGGTTCAAAAACACCAGTGAATGCACAGCTTATGAACATTACACACAAGGTCAAACATATTGACCTTCAGATTAGTTTAGATTGGTTGCTTGGTCATTAAAACATCCTACAGTCAAAGATGTTACCACAGCTTTGGTTGGCAGTAAAACACTAGTAATCACAGATATATATATTAAAAAAACAATGCACATCTTATGTTTTCATAGAAAAAAAATCGTGTTAAAAAGTTTTCTTGAAACAATTCAAAGGAAAAAAAACTGCAGTAACACTGAAAAAAAATTGCACAGTAAATCTCCCACATGATTATGTAGATATATATTCTAGTATTTCAGTATGCAACTCACGAGTATAATTAGAGTGAGAATTCTTTTTCCTTTTCCTTTATTTCAGCTGTGGAGAAGCGAAGAAGTTGCCCTGGCGGTGTGAGGCAGATGTCGCTTTGCTCTTGCTCCCAAACCTAAAAGGTAAGAAGGTTGGGGATTGAAGGAACACACTATTAAAATAAACCAAGTAATTTTGCCCAACACTAAAATTGTGAAGATAAATGTATGGACAACTGAGTCAAATTCATTAGATTGTTGATAATTTGTCATGTGTCATTTAACAGCCTGTCAACACAGTAGGAGAAATATTTAAAAGTTGTCTGAAGTAAGCATTTGTAAAACATAAACAAAGGCAACTGAACACCTGTTCAGTTCCTGTTAGATTTTGTCTTGTCTAAACTTCAATTTTAGGTATTTTTATTTTTTACCATAAATGTGTAACTGTTTCAAATATTGGTTATCAGATTTCTTGATTACAGTAATTTCAGCCAACCGCCAGCCTATATCGCCAGGATCATAAATATCTGATCATGATGCAACCTTAAGCTTCAGTGTACCGCCGGCGGTACACCTACTAATTTGCATAGGAATTTCAAGAATGTCCGACGGCTGCAAACACGATTATACAAACACTATACGCCGATGGAAAGCTTAGATTCTCATGAATCCGCCGGTATAAACCACTTGCAGATGTGATTACCACAGCGGGTGAGAAAAACACATTTGTCCGACAAAAGCGAATATTCATCCATCCGTTCTCTATACACGGCTTCAACGCACACAGCGCGACTCACATTTCCGGGTTCATTATTACACACACAAAAAAAAAGATTCCACAAAAAACGGCCATAATCCAACCTTTTACATCCAGATAACACAAGCCAGTAAACTATTTTGTCCAAAACATGTCCTGAAGTCGGTATAAAATCCCCGAATCGGTCATTTTCAAGGAAATGCACCTCCCGATGCGCGTCCAATATTCCCCGTATTTTTCGTAATTTTTTTATTTAAAAATAGAATATTAGCGATTTTTTGTACTGAAAACGGCTGGAATTGACTGCAGCTTAAAGGGTTAAGTAGATGATTATGACAAAGTGCCACATAGCAGCCTCACACAGCCATCTCCTTCTGCACGTTGATATGGACTGCATATTGCTAAAAAAAACTGAGACCAGTGGTACTGAGCAAATTCTAGCTAATAAGACAGAAATAACTTTTAAAGACTTAATATTTTCACCATCAATATTTGTTTACACTACCTCCTCAGTCCTGTCACCTCCATTTCAAGAGACTAAATAAATTAAATTCTGTCAAGAACAGATTATAAATTTAATTATGTATGTGATGAAGTAGAAAATTCCATTGTCAACTTGCTGTCAAACAAGGCAAGATGGATAAGAATAAACAAGTTAATTTGATTTGGCTTCCCGGATAAGGAAATGCAATATGAATAAAGCTCTCCTTGCTTTACTTCTATTTGTGTGAATAGAACTGTGAGTGGGCTTACAGGGTGGTACTGGACAGGGTCTGCATCATGCGCTGAGACAATGAGCTGGAAGAAGGTGTTTTCACCATCATCTGGTGCTCTGGAGTCGTCACAGGTCCCAATATGCTCACTGCAGATAAATTGGAGATTGATAGATGCTCAGTTTAACAAAAATGGTTTTCTTACTAGTCAGACAAAAGTGTTTAGTGTAAATTCTAAAAAAATAAAATAAAATAAAAAATTGAAAATCTCTTATCAAATCATGCTCACCAGTCAAAACAAGACTGATTGTGTGAACCGCATGCTTTTCATTTTAGACAAGATTTTATGCCTTGTCGATGAACCACTCTGTGATTTACCTTGTTGATTTGGAGTGCCAGCGTGCTGAGCATTACCCAGCCCTAAGTTATCTGGGTAGGCAAACTGGCTCCAGTAGCTTCCTGGAATACTAAGCAAGCGCTCTATAATCTATGAAGACAGAAAATAAATCCAGCATTCATAATCAAAAGCACTGGCCATAAAGTAAACATGTGCACAAACAGCCATGTATCTGAACTATGCACTGCTTCACCAATACCAGGATTCTGAATGTAATGCATGGTCTAAGTAGTTCTGTCTCATTTTATTACCCTTGGCTGTCTACTGGTGTCATGCAGGATGGTCATAGGGTCTGGTTCAGGGACAGCATGACCCACAAGGGTGGGGCCAAACACTCTAGCGAGGTTGTTTACGTCCATCTTGGTATCCACACTTTGAGACACTCTGTGAAAAGAAGAGTCGAAAATTTCAGTCTTCACATTGTAATCTGATTTGTACTGCAGAGGTGCGGGAGGTTTCAACATGCTTAAAGTCCCAAATTTTACACCATTTGGACAAGTAGTTGTTTACATCACTCCTGCCGTGTGTATAGAAGGTAACAGCAGAGGGGACTAAAGCGCAGGATCAGTCAAAAGGGCTTTTAGCACTGCTAAAATGTGATTAATGAAAATTACCTCTGCAGATGGATCATCAGGCAGGCCAGCGTGTCTCGGTTGGGTTGAGGCAGCTCACTGACTGTCTGATACAACATGGCTAGACTGTTGCCATCATCCTGGATTTCTGCAAAACAAAACAAAAATGAAGATCAGACATTTGATATTTATCTACATAGCTGCTCCCTCTATCATATGTAAATCACTGTCCTGAACAGTGTTAACGTTCAGTTGGACACACAACGTTGTGTATGTGATAAAAACTCACCAGCTGCTTCCATGAAAGCTTTGTTGAGGTGGAAGGTGAGCAGTGGCTCTGGAAGGTTTCTGAGGAAGTCTTTGAGGACACCGGTAATGACATTGATGTCTTCCACTTTGTTCAGGGGAGGCAGAGTCTTTCCTCTAATGAGCTTCTCCTTCAGCTCTTTCACCATCCGCTCCTGGCCAGAAACTCTGTACAGGCCAACCTGGGGCAAGGAAAAGATAAAGAAAGTAGCTCTCATTGTCCAGCAGCCTGTGATATTCTATTATTACTAAATTAAATAACTAATTAGAGAGAACTTATCCATTGTTATCACTCAAGGGAAAGGATTAACAGGAAGGAAGGTAACAAGTAAACAGTAGCTTTATTAAATCCTGTGTCACCTCATGTAGGCCCCTGTGTTCAATCTCCTTAATGCAGTAGATAACCAAAGCGGGGATCTGTGGGGAGGTGGCTGGAGCAAAGTCAGCCAGGGTGGCCTAAACAAAAACATGCAGAAATCCATTAATATGTACTGTAGGCGACATGGAAATCATAAAAAAATATTCTTAAAAAGCCTTGAAATGACAGAATGTGTATAGCAAGAGGAGAAATGTACCTCTGTGTTCTTGATGGGAGTATTAACAGCTGTGGGATTACAGGGCAGGGGACAGTGGTCACGACACTCTGGATGGGTCACAATCCTACAATCCTGGCAGCGGAGATAAAGCTTGCCAAACTTTGTTCTTTTTCCACATGGCATACAGAACTCAGACTTGATAACCTTAGTGAGAGAGCAGATACAATTTAATTAACTTTAACAAGCTGGTCGGGCCTAAGAAGAAACAATCAAAATTTTACACATTTAGCCATGAAGACGGTATCCCTACTGTTTTAGGGATGAAATGGTGCTTCTTTCCTCCTTTATTAGCTCTGGGGGTTTGGACTTGGGCTGGATAATCTGGGACTGGTGTGCTGGGAGCCTCACTCACTGTCTCAGATTGGTCAGTTGTAGTTGTATCGCCCCACTGTGGAGCCACTGCACATACAATGACGTGTTAATCAAAACCATAGAGGCAAAATAGTGTATGTCAACTACATATTGCATTACAATATGATCAGATGCCTAAAATTCTCACCACTCTTCTTTCTGCTGCGTGTCCAGTAGGGCACAGTTTCAATGGTGGAGACGGCCTCAACAGCGCCGCCATTTACAGGCACCGTGATGGTTGTTTTGGCCACAATAGACTCATTCATCTGAATCATAGGGAAGGAGATGCTTCATGTTATTTTTATAACCCATCAGTAAAATCATCCAAACTTCAGACAGTTTTTACATGTTATTGAACACAGTCAGCTGCAGAGGTCAGTGTTACCCTGTCTGACGGACATCCAGTGGATCGTGGTTTCTTCACAGTCTGTGAGTTCAGTTCAGAACGTCTTCTGGAGGAACGCTGCGGAATTAATTTTAATTTTCAAAAGAAAATAGTAAACATAAAGGAAAAATTGAGCTGCTGTATTGAGTCACTACCCCTCCCTAAAATAAAATATCGAATTTATTTTATTGTCAACGCAAGTAGAGACGCATGTATTGAAAATGTGGCTTTAGATATGACTCACTCGTTTCTGCCGTTTGCGCAGCCTCACATTCTTCATCACAGAGGAATCCCAGTCCTACAGGAAAAGTGGACAGACAGAGCACAATACTAAACAAGCCATTTTATTTTTGGTGTCTCTTATAGAACTATGCCCCTCAGACTATTACAGCAGCAGTTTCCTAAAATCATCAGTGACACTTTCAAGGAAATATGTTCATTTACCAGAGAGTCATCCGTTTGGTCATAGCTGATGTCTGAAAGCAAAGAAGCTGATTCATCAATAGTAGTTAATCTGCAAGATAGATGAAAGTCAGTTAGTGTCCATGGCTGGTTGGAGAATGATGCGATTATTTGGTAAATTATACAAGTTTTGCATGATACACACATTAAATCCTGCTGCTACAGTCAGTATGCAAGACAAATTTCTACAGTTAACAATGAAATAGCAGACTGTCATCCCAGTACTCTCTGTCCTCAGAGTTCAGCCTTCCTTCTAATCTTTTTTTAGGAACAGAAATGACAATACAGCAAAGCTTTATCAGGACCAAATTAGGCGTGTCTGACCTTCGGCTGGAGTTGAGGTTGGTATTAGCAGCTTGTGCTGCCTGAGAGTGGGCACTAAGGAAGGCCAGGGCTGAGCGTTGTTCCTCACTTAGGTGAATACTGCTGCCGTTGTTCTCTGAAATCAGCAGCTCTTTGATCAGCTGCAGCTGTCGCTCCTTTTATTCCCGTAGAGCAGCAGGTTGACAAAAACCACAGAGACCATTGCAGGAAAATGCATCATTAAGTGATAAATAACAGACTACTGCCAGGATCAAAAAAATAAATAATTTACAGTAAGTGATCTATAATGTGCAGTGACCAATGACATTATCTGAATATTAACCTCAAGCTTTTTCTAATGTCCTATGAACTGTCATGCAGTTAGATTTGTAGAAAGCATGGCACTCACTAGCTTCTCATGGACTGCCTCAGCCTTCTGCCGCCGCCGGATCTCCACGTCCACCTGGTTCCGAGCGTGTTTTAGTTTGACCTCCAAGGCTCCCCTCTCAGTCTCTGCTTTAGTCAGCATCTCTTTACAGGAAACCAGCTCCTCACCTGCCCGCAACCACTTCTTACGGCAATCCTCAAAATTCACTGCCATCTGGAGAAACTCTGAAAACCAAAACAACAGGGGAGAAAGATCATGAAATCATTGTGTTGCTGCTGTACACAATATTCTTCTGTGGTACTTATGTCTAGTCACTGCAACCCCAAATTTAATTTGGTTTCATCAAGAGTGGCAGTTCAAATGCAATGCACATTATATAGGAGAAAAAGACAGAATGCTCTGTTGTAAAGTGAACAAATGATTAACAGTGCTTTTCTGTGAGTTTTACTACACTCCACGATCTCATTAGTCATTTCAACCCCTATTTGTGTCACTCGGTGCAACATCAATTTCCACAGCTTGTCTGTAATCCTGGCGCCAGATTTAATTTGCTAAAGCAGATGCCCTATACTCAGTAAAGCTTACGTCTCCTCGTCTGTGACTTGTATACTTCATTGCAACCACCAACACATTTTGAGACAAAAACAGCATAAATTGTACTCAGGTTATTGACTGCTACTAACTCCTGAACACTGCACAGATATGTAAACTCCATTGTGTTTTACTGATAGGCTTCTAAAGAGGTGGCAAATACCAACACCAAGTGTGGAAATAACTTACGTGGTTCAATGCCCTCATTCAGACCGTCCACCTGGGCTCTGAGACTCTGAAACTGGTTGTACAGGTTCACCACAGTCGGCTCCATCGTGTCTGTGTGAGCTGAAGACACAAACTTAGATTAGATTGGAGACTTGGGTTAGTGAGATAATAAAGTCACTTTCATTTTTAAGGTTAAATGAGCTACAGAATGAGCAGTAACGTTAATAACATTTGATGTCAAGTAGGCCAACGTTGCAGATATGAAATAAAACTAGTAACTACAGCAATACTACATTATAGCGCTGAAGAAAAGCTTGTTTTCAAGCTGCTTGTGTTTAAGTGTCAGCTTTATCGGCGGTGTATTGAAACCTATTTTCAAGCTGCTTAGCTAAATTTAAGCTAGGTTTTAATGTTTCTGTGCATGTGACGAAGCCATCGACATGCTAAGTTTAGCGTTAGCCTGTTTTTGCTGCAGCCCATTGTTTCGTTAGTCAAAACAAACACACAGAAAAATACAGTTACCTTCGCAATATAGTTCCTGTAAGAGAGCGGCGGACCAGTAATCTAACGCTGTCCGATGTGAAGAAAAAAAGGAAGAGATTTGGTAGGTTTATTCCTACAGCAGCAGCAGCAGAACCACACCTGTCTGATAAAGTTTGCAAATACTTCTGAAAAGTTCAAAATCAGCGCCGGTTTTCTTCTTCGTCGGCTGGTGGTGGAAGTTTGAGCGCTCTGTCGCCCCCACACAGTCAGAGCTGGAACTCCATGTATGCTGTGGAAACGAGTGGACCAATAACTTATCCAACAATTCAAAGAGCGACTAAAAGGGGATTCAGCATAACATAGTAGAAGGTAGACCTGTGTCTTTTAAATATATTTCTACCACCTGTATCAGAAATCTTAGAAGTTCTTACAGCAAGAAAAAATACATGAAAATTGCATTAAATTAAAATATTACACAATCATTCAGTAGGCTACATCTTTTTTTATTGCAAAGTTTATGACATAATGCATTCATGCATTAGTGTATAATACATCAATAATGGAGGACCTTCATAATTCTGAAATAAGTGCATTATAATTTGCATTATATTGTTTGTAGTGACAAAGTGTATCTCCTCATCTACTGTCCAGGAGGTTTGACATCAAGTCTGCACCAGAAGTCCCTTTCTTTTACATTTCTGCTTCTATCCAGCTAGCTGTAGGTTAAACCAGGATGATTTCCACCTTAACCACTACATATAACACAATTTCATTTCAGCTCTTTTCTTGGATTATAGTGCTGGTATCTTGCTAATCTTCATACTTGCGTGCTACAATCTTTCTACTGGTCTTCTGTTTTTTTTAGGTTTTTTTTGTTAGTACTGTATACACAAATACAAACAGTATTTTGCTAGTAATATGAGAGTTATATGGAGGGTTCTCCATTACTTAGTACAAAATTGACAAATATTTTATCTTGTGAAAGTGTCAAAGGAGGATTCTGAGAGAATTCCTTGTTACTGTAGGTTAAGCACTACTTGTACTATGACAATACTTTTATGACAGTAACCTAAATATAACTGTTGTTTTTCCTACAAGTGTATCAATTCAAAATTAACAATAATCAAACTATTGCAAAATAAATGAATAAATATAAGTCAAAATCAAGCCTTCACATGTCATCCAAGATTAATGTTGCAGTTAAGGCATCGTAAGAGGGGCATCTGCTTGAATTGTTGGGGAAGATGCATTTACAACATTTTACATTTAGTTTTATAATAACAAAATTGTAATAGTTTACAATTAAATTTTCCTCTAAATGTGTTTAGTGAAGCATATGTCAGATCATATTTATTTTCAGAGATAAATTTTTTAAAAAAGATAGGCATTGTTTCTGAGAAGGATGTCTTACCCTGGTTGTTCTATGTAATTACCCTGTTAGTAATATCAGTAAATTTATAGATACATAATTTTTCACAATAAATAAAATAGGCAATTTTGCTTGGGATGAGTCAGCCCAGTAAATATATTTCTTGCTCTCCTTATGTGTGTCAATGGATGCAGTATAGTGGGGTTAAATTATGTGTGAAATCATAAAATCCTTTGAAACAGTCAGTAATTGTGTTCTGTTGTTTTGTGTTGGCACATGGGATGTGCACAGCAGCATCATTAATCAGCTGCGGATGGCATATCTGGGTGCAGCAGCAGCTCTGCTGTGCAACATTGAATGACGATAACGCTGTCACTAAATCAACTGCAGACTTTACATGTGTGTGTCCATAACACATTATAAAATTTTAAACAACTCGAAAACAGACTATGACTGATTTGTGGGTGACTGTGTGATTTTATTACACTCACTGGCTGTCTGATTTTAATGTTACATTTCACCCCAGAAGTTTGTGTGTGTGTGTCTTCTGAGTGCTGCAAGTCCATTAGAGTTGATTTAAGATAATAGGATCTGTCAGTCATTATGTCTTCTCTGTCGTTATCAATTATTTATCTCTATGTACATTTCCTCCATTCACGGATCATTTAACTGTCAGAATTTTCTTTTTACACCAGTCACCGTGCGCCCTTTAGTAAACTGAGCAGACTAGTTCCAGAATCTCCACGTAAAAGCACACACTCGAGCAAGAGAGAAATGGAAAATAATTAAATTTGCATAGCAGTTCCTTTCAGGAGACATTTTTTTCATTCACCGTAAAGGTTAAACATTGCATTCAGATCTTCGTTTATTATTCATCATATCCAACAAAATACTGTAAGAGGCACATAACCCCTTTATCAAGTTTATTCAGACAGGCAGCATTAGTCAGCGTACACCCCCACAGTCATATACAGTGTTGCACACCAGTAACATGTACTGTAATATCTCACATGTATTTTGATTTTATATTTGCAAGAGAGTGTTTACCCAATTAATGAGATTATTAGTTTTCATTTGTATTAAAAGTGCAATAATATTACAGCAACATTCAAATTTTTATGTGCATCTGAGGAGTGAGAAAAGTATGAGGATGCTCTAATGTACAGAAGTTTCAAAAGAAGCACCTGCGGATTTTGCTGACTCCAGAGTCCGGCTTCCACAGTGGCACCATTGGAAAGGTAATGGATCCACAAACAGCCTCATGGGAAACACTTGGCAAATATGCAGTACATCTACTTAGGAGTACACACAGAAGCAGAACACACCCTCTGTACATCCTGTGCATGTTTGTGCACACAAAGCAAAGAGAAGTTTTAAAGGTATGACGAGCTCTCTGATAGCGCTCATGTGCATTGTTTCTGTGCACTTCGGTGTAAACACCATTAACAGATTAAAGTGCTTATCTGTTCTTTACTTTAAAAAATTGCATTGTGGCTTTATTGATAGTGGCAGAGGAGACACAGTAAAATGTGGGCCAAGAGGGAGGTGCAATACACAGCGAGGTTCTAACTGGACTGGAACCCTTTAAAGTTATGTGGTAAAGTATGTGATTTAACCCTTTAACTCCAGTTTACCTGTTGTTGTACAAACAAAATAATCTATATCAGAGGAAGTGGACACAGTAATACGAACATGTAGAAAATGCATTTCAATCCAATTAACCCTGCACTACATAAGAGTATTGTGGAACTTAAAATGTTACATTTTTGCGGAGGTGGTTTTAGGTGTTTAATTTGATTATTCTGTCATTTTGAGGCTGTGGTAACTGATGGGTTTGTATTAGATTACAATGTACTGGAAGTGTGCCTCGTGCTTTGACCACATTATATACACACCTTACATTACAGCCTTACATTACAGTTCAATCAGCACCACTCTGACTTCAAAAACTGACCTATACAAGCTTTACAACGATAGTGTTTTTTTGGTTGTATTCCGTTATATTTGACAGGTGTACATATTTTGTGTAACCCCCCATGGATTTAGTAGTCTGGCACCAAAAGGTGACATCTTGAGTTGATAAGATGTTTTTACAAAATGGAATGTCACTTCATTGACAAGTGAAAGGATGCCAGATACGTCTGTTGGTGCTGAGTGAGTCTGCAAATATGTGGAAAAGCTCTGGCAAAGTGAGTACTGTCAAAGGATAATGTGCCATGGTGCACTCCAAACATCCCATCAATTGAATTACAAGTGGAATCTCTCACTCGGAGAGTGTTTACTGGAAGACGTCTCGCTCTTTCCTTTACTGCTTCAGGGCCAAAGTATCATCAACAACAATAATCTTTCATTTCTTGAAACCTGACACTTGGTAAACACGCTGCCCCTCAAATCAGACACATTCACAAGTGGATTACCCAGTTCATGTTTTCCAGTTTGAAAAATGGGAGAGAACTCTATAAAAATATTATTTTTATTGATTGAAGCTTGTTTGAGCAGTGTATCTTGTTGCTTAAAGGAAGTACAAGAACCTTTCAACTAAAGGAAAATAAAAAGATTCTTGTCCACACAGTCCAGTACTAATTATAAAGTATAGATGTAAAACTCTCATGTAGTCATGAAACTATTATCTGACATAGAAGTTAAATAAGCCCTGTATTGTTCTCAAGAGTCAGGCAGTGCTCAATGCTTGAAGCTAATTCACAATGTATTTGTAACAGTGCTATTTCTCAGGAAAGTGCAGAGAAAATGAGAAAGTAAATTTAAAAAGTAGATGTTTTGCATTGGCTCAGTATTACTAGTTTCAACATATGTTTTTTCGAGTTATTTTAGGATTGCTTAAAAACTTTCAGAGCTACTACATTGTTTTTTAAACACATTGACTAATTAAAAAAAACATAAATCATAAAATAAGTCAAAGCAAATAGGAGAAAAAGGCTTGGCTTTGGAGATGGCTTACAGTTTGTTGTACTTGTATGAAAGAATGACTCAGGTGTAATTTCAAAGTTCAAGTCCTCCTGCTTTTCTCAAGTAATAGATAACAGTGCTACATGCAGAGAAGTGTAAGGTGGTTCTGAGTGGTACCGAGTCCTTGTGTCACAGTCCCTCTTCTACTGATCTCCTTTAGCGTGGCGTTTAAGTTCCTGGGTTCAACACATAGCTGCTGAAAATGAGCAAGTACATTAAATGAATGTAGGCAATGTGGGCCTTCTGTGATGGTCCTCATTAGCTCATGGTGCAAATGGGAATGACGATGATGAGAATGATGGCCACCACAGTGGCAATGAGTGCCAGCAGCTTGCAGATCTTGGCACGGCGGAGGTCTGCTTCCTTACGCCTGAGTAGAGCATCATAGCCTGGAGTGTAGATGTCGTCCATCCAGAACTCCATGTTGTTGGGGTTGAGAGAGTCCTGAGTCTGAGGAACATAGTGCCATTTAGTTGTAAAGCAGATATATGAATCTCTGGAAAGAATTGACATAATCATCTAATCTCCTGAAATATTAATGCTTTCCTGCTCATCATCAATTTGTAACACCAACTTATATTTTACTACCCCCACTTATTGTCTGCATTATGTATTTATGCTAGCCCAATTATCCCCAGAAATAAAGCTTAAAATCTTCCAAAACAAACATGGACTAAAATCACTGACTTCATATATGTCTACCTGTAAATCCAAAGGTGAGATTCGGGCCTCTCTGTCATCTACAGTCCATATGGGCCTTCCCCTCCCCTCAGCCAATCTGGGGTCCATGACCTTCCCAGAGGTTAGTCCCCCTGTCAGGCTGCTGTCTTTATGGCGGAATAGGGACGAGTTAAACACTTGTTCCACAAGGGTGGTGGGCTTTTGGGACAGTAGGTTAGTGGTGCTGCTTGATTGATCACCCTAAAATAAAATGGACCAAACACAGATTTTACATATACTGCATATATACAGCAACATCTATTTTAACTTTGAAAATATGAGTTTCAGCTGAAATATTCGTCAAATGAAACACCAGCATGTACATAGTTTTGAAAAGATGAGCTGTATTTCTACGCAGCCCTAATTAAACATTGGTCACTTTAAAGCTTTAAATCAGTACCCCTCACGGTGGCCTGATTAGTTTGTCAAACAACCACATAATCACATCATTCTACACCGCAGAAAACAGAGCTAATGACAGGCCTGTCAGATTTTGTGGCTTCACATAATGAATAAACACATTGTACATCTACTGAATGACTGCTTACAGCAATGTACAGTCTGTTTAAGGACTGATGCCCATATGCTGAGACACTAATCTCTCATCCAGTACTCACTTCTTTTTGTATCACATGTGCATTATGTGTATTATGTAAAATCACTTTACCTGTCCAATTTTCCTTTGTGAAGATTTGCCATCTTTACTTTTTGAGAATGACACTGTCCAGTCCCTTGCAGAGTCAGGGACGTTCAGCTGTTTGGAGTCAGATACACCTTTCTCTTCAGGCTGGGTTTTGGAGGCACGACGAGATGCTGCATCTTTCTTCCCTTCTTTTGTCGCCTTAGAATCTCCCTGGCCTTTGCTGCTTTCTGTTTGATCCGCAGGTGTGTTCCACCGGCTCCAGTCCAAACTACTTGTACTGGTTCCTGGAAACAGATGCCCAGATGCAGACAGAGGTTGAGGGTCTGACGACTCAGAAGGAGTTAAAGGGTGACTCATAAAAGAGGAGACACCGCTGAGAGGTTCAAGCCATCTCCCTCCGGTCCCTTGTCCAGCGCTGCTGATAGGCTGCTGGATCTTTTCATCCAGTCGCTGCAAAGCAGAGAGCACCTGGGAAATCTCAGACTTTACGTCGTTCAGTGACTCCAGCTGTCTTTCTATTTGGCTCATACGGAGCAGCAGTTTACACACACTGGCCTTAAGCCCATCATCACTGCTTTCCAGGGAGTGAAAGAGCCTTTGGAGTTGACCTAGACGGCCACGTCTGGCCTCAGGTGTGTCCTGGTTAATGGAGCCATCATTGGGATGCAGGACTCCAGTGGAACCACACATGCTTATGTCATCCAAGAAACGAAAGATTGCACTGATGTCATCCTCACCAAACTCAGGGTCATCTAATGAGGTCATGAAGGAGAGGCGATCAGCATGAACCAGGCTACGGAGTCGCCGCGGGTCTGGTGGGTCTGTCTGTGTTCCCTGAGCCTTGAGTCCATCACCTCCACCTGGTAGTCCACTATCCCCACTCTCACCTCCTGAAGACCCCCCCAGTTGGTTGATTGCAGGGGTCGATCGTCTTGGAAGTTGTCCTCCTTGTGATTCCATCCCCATCCCAATGCTTCCCAGGCCTATCCGGTCCTCTAGACTGTGACTCTTACTGCTCCAGATCTGCCTTTTTGACCTGGGCGGTTGAAGATGCCGGGGGGATGACTCTGGTACTGCCCCAGGTCCGAAATAAGTTGAGTCCTGTAGGTCATCAATGCTCTCATGTTTAGCCCGCTGCTCTGGCGATTGGTGAACTGTTGTGGGTGACGGGTAAGGATTTGGGATCATTTCAAAGCTGTGATTGTCGAAGCCTTTTGCTTTGTTGGGGCTGGGAGACTCACTGCTAACAGTCACCTGCGGTATTAGAGGCGGCTGGTTGTGGAAGTCCCTCTTAAAGATGTTTCTCCTCTGGTCGACTGATGATCCCGGTTCATCTTCAAACACCTCCATGGGAGCAGAATCTCCACTAGACTCACTGTCTGTGTCCAAAGGCAGGTAGATATTCTTCATAACCTCGTTGGGGATTTGCCCAGTAGGGTACAAGAGTGTGGTGTGAGGCAGGTCGAAAGACACAGCCCTCGCCCTGATAGGAGGGGAAGACAGGAGTGAAATGGGATCCGGGGGAAGACTTGCTCGCTTGCGGGCAGAGTAATTTGATTTTGGAAGCAGCAAGTGCTGGTCGATGGATGCGCCACTGGAGTCGGAGTGGGCGCGAGGTCTTTCTCGACCAGGAATGATCAGCTGGTGGATTCCAGGCAGACTGGGGCCTGGGGACTGGTCGACAGGGAGGACTGTCTGCGCTCTCATTGGTTGGCTGTCTTCAGAGACCCCACCCGTCATCTGAATAAGATTGAAGATAGTTACTATGTCAGCAGCGACGCCTATGGGTGATTGCCCCTGGCCTCTGGTGGAAACCCGGTCTCTGAACAGAGTGGCCGGAAAACAGGGGTCCCTGCTGGCAGCAGCAAACAGCAAACTCCTGAGCTCGACAAGGTGCTCCAGGTCAAAACGGGTGCTGACCATCCGACAAAGGTCCTGGAAAGATAGCCACTGACGCATATTGGCCAGTTCCTCCAAGATCCCCAGAAGGACTCCGGGGTATTCCTGCTGCAGGTTAGCCATGGCTGCTCACCTGACAGAGAGACAATGCAAGGTAATTATATTCATAGAGCACCTTTCAGCAATGGGGCAAATCTATACTCGGGACATAAAAAGATATTAAGACAAGACATAAAAAAAATACTATCAATATTAATAGCCACATAAACTGAATTGCAGGTGGAAGTGATGTCCCTGTTTGTAGATTAAAATAAAACTTTTGTTTTAGTGGACTAAGAAAATAGGCATTTGTTCAATAAAAATAGAAGTTTTATAATAATGAAACATACTCTGTATTTCGAAAATAAGAGCTGTAGTTAAATATTCTAGATCCGTCGATATCCTCTAGTACCAAATGTATTTTATTATCAAATATAATTCAATATTCCCGATTGAATTCATTACAGAATACATGTTATTATGTAATATTAGTAACACCAAAGTATTATTCTTTCTTTTCCTAAATTACAAGTTACTTCTGGTTACAATATCAGCAGGAGTTAGATTTTAGATTTCATTTCTTCTCAGCATGTAACTGTGTTTGACAAACAATTACAATCAAAGTAGACTTTTCCAGTTGGACTGAAAAAAAGCGCTTTGATTGAGTGGGATTCAGGAAAGCGACCTTATTTTGGGGTCCGAAAATAACCGATCATCTGATCTGATGACGCCGTCACACTGCGCACATCTTTACCTCACTGGACATTTTTAATCCACTCATTTTTATTATTAACAGCTTCGGGACAAACTCTCCACTTTACTCAGCAAATACAATGAATATATTAACGTGCATTTGGTAACTTTATCCCCAAGTATGTGTTGCACGTAAAAACGACTCAGATTAAAGGAGGACGGGACGTTATCCTTGTAAAAAGGGCGCACCAATCTGCACTGCCAGACGCATTTGGGGTTTGGGTATCAGCTGAGACAATATCAATGACAGGAGGACAGTGCTGCAAATGCAACCTGGGATGTACAGCTTTCACTAGCGGAGTGGATTTAGCGAAGGTGGTGTATTTCCACTTACCTGAATCTATTGGCGGAGAATCGCAGCCACACCTGTATCCATCAACACAAATCCGGATTTTACGCAAAAAGCGAGGCCATATTCCAAATAGGTCCGACTCGGATCATAACTATCACACTCGTTTCATGGGCTTCTCTGTTCGTAGCAGCGACAAACCCACAGCCCAGGCAGGAGAGGAGAAAATTAGAAATCAGGTCATCTTCCCACAAGTCCCTGCAGTCCCCTAAGGGACCTCAAAATACATCCAAACGGTTTCCCCTAACCTCATATCAGCTCAGACACTTGCAAAGTCAACAGCACAGCCACGTTTCTAATTGATACATTGGAGCAGAGACACAGTCTTGGCAGGACGCTTCTGATGTGTATGAGTGGCTCAGAATCACAAGCATATTTTCTCAGGGTGCCATAGATATAATTGGTTAGTGTGCAAGTTGAGCATACAAATAAAGGGCGGATTAAAAATTGATGTTTGCTAATTGATGCTCTGAAAAGTCCAAACTGACAGTAAACCATGAGGTCTGGCCTAAATTGCCTGCTAGATTGCTGCACACACACTGAACTGTCTGCCAGACTTCAGCCCTTCCAGACTTTGCACCATTATTCTGCATTATCATCCATAAAGGCTTGTACTTAAAACCCCATTAGAGCAAGAAGAAGGGCAAGGCTTTCATCGCTGAGTAGTAGCACTCTGCTACAATCAGAGTGGACATCTCTAATTCATCTGACAACTCGGTGAGGAGGGCATCCATCATCCCGTGTACTCAGGAATCAATGCAGTGAACTAGCCGTGGTATGAAAAGCAGTGAGTGTAGGTATGGGCAATAATGCATTACTGTCAGGCCTGTTGCGTGGAAATCAAAATAACCAAGAGAACAGACAAAACAAAAGTTGGAATTATAACCAGCTTAGTCGTTTTGTAGAGTTGTATTATTTAATGGTGTGTTAAAAACATATAGAAAAGTTTCAGTCATCTGTTTTTAAATGCAAAACACTTCTAGTTTATATATAAATACACACACGTTTTGCCGTACCTTCCTAATAACAACAGTGGTATTAACAGAAAAATAGATGTTCGCAACTATGATAATACGTGTCAACTTTTTTTTTCCAGGGTGCTACTAAATTAAAAAAATGTAAACATTTTAGCATAGTGCAGACTTACAGCATGGCTTTTAAGGCTGCTCCCTTTTTCTTCCCATTGTTGAGTTTAGAAACAACAGATGCAACTCTTAAAAAACACTTGATTTACCTTTATTCTATTACTGTTCCTCCTCAGTTGCGACTGACACAGCAACACTGATTGTAAGGTGTGTTTGTCTGTTCTGTTTTATGCCAGTTGATATCAAGAAAGTACTTTCCCCCCCCCCCGTTCTTTGAGCGTAGTTCTTATGCTTGTGTTTGTGATTATTCAACTTCATGCATGAATCATTTATTAGCTTTAGCCTAATTGTATGCATGATCCACAATTATGAAGATGAGGATAAATAGGAATACATGGCAGAAACAGCATACTGGTAATATTTAGTTCATATTTTCAGGAGAGCTCATGTTTTATTAAAAGGGACCGAGCTCCCCGTGGCTCCCCTGTAATTTGCACCCTGCATTAGGGTGTTAGCTGAGATGAGACTCTCGCTCTCTTTGCTTCTTTGGCTTTGATTTCACCACTGGAGTAACAAAAGTTGGAGTCAGTGAAGGATTCAGAGCTGGATCCAATGCTGGGTTCAGGGTGAGAAGGTCCAGTATTGGGGTGCTCTGGTCACCTGTTGGAACACAACACAGTTAAAAAGGAAACAGCAAACAATGGAATGGTATACTCATTTTTTTTTTTTTTTAATTTCTCCAGTGTAAATTTGCTTACCAATGTTGTCCTCTTCACCACTAAGTTCTGGATCTGGACTGTGGACAGAAATCCGGGCCAAAGCTGCCAGCTCAGTTATGAAGCTTTCTTCTGCCTCCTAATGGACAAGACAATGCAGTGCTTACAGAAAATACATGTGCAGGATTATAAATATATGCATGTACATATCATTAAGCCAAGAATTACAGCAGACACGAAGCACACTAACCAGTAACTGCCCTTTGATTGTTTCCATAGTTTGATCCTGGGCTGTTTTCTTCCGCTTCAGCTCCTCATATATCGTCTCCTGATCCAACTCGCACTGCTCCAGCACCTTCCTTTTATGAAGTTCAACCCTGATACATGAGACAATACAGGCAAAATTTCAATTATGATCTTTTATTGTACAAATTAAAAGAACTGTGCCCTTAAAATTACCAGCACTCCCAGTGTTAATGTACCTCTGTTGAAACTCAGCAGAGGCAGGTTTCTTGCCCCAGTTCACCAGCTCCCTCAGCAAGGCTTTGTTCAGCTGACTGCTGCTGTCTTGCTTCTCATTTACCTCTGAAGAAAAAAAATGACAGCAGTAAAATTAACTTAGATATTCTATGTAACTTGCTACACTCTGTCTACTCAAAATAATGTATTTTTTTACTCGTAAATTACCATGTACAATTTATAGTGTAAATGTTGCCATTCAGTGTGTTGTACCAAAGCTAGACCAAAGCTATTTTGATCCACACTCCCACGGCAGGTCACAATTACAGCAACTTAAATAACAAACTACACAAAATAGGACACATTAGAAAAATTGAAGCCACACAGAATTGGGAAATTACCTAATACATACAGCAGTTGTGTAAATGGTAAATTGTGTTGTGGTTGTCGTCTCACCATTGTTTGGGTTTGACTGATCCTGCTGCAGTTTTTTGGTAATGTCCTGAAGATGAGAAAAGTAGCTTTCCACCAGTGAAGTAAGAGAGTCTTTGGTCACATAGACGCTCTCTGCAACAGCCTCTGTCAGGTGACGCTAATGAAAAATAAAGTTATGGTCTGCAATATGCCTGGGAAAAGGATGACAGAAAGTTGAGTCTAGCTTTATGATAGATGAATAAAATCAACAATAACTTCAACTCAAAGGCTACCTTCAAGCCATCGTCCTGTTTGGAGGTCTGTGTCTCTGTGGGTGGAGCCTCCATCATCTGCTGGATGGCGTGGCTCAGGGCATTGCCTAACACCAGCTGTGCATGGCTCTGAAGAAGCTCCGTTCCAGTTTCCAGTTCAGACAAGAACTCCTGCTGGAAGCTGTTCCCCAGAAGCTGACTCTCTGGGCCCAGATGTCTCGCTGCGAGGCTGGTGCTACTGTTCTGTGATTGTTAGGAGAAAATGACAGTGTTCAGTGTATTGCTGTGTCCCTATCTCCTGACAGGAAATTAGTCCAAATCAAAAGTTAATTACTAGTATAATACAAAATGGCCCTAAAATGGGTATTCATAGTCAGTATTCAGCCAAAATACGAGATTTACATGTGTATACTTTTCCCACCTTGAGAGCTGAATTAGGACTGGCCTGGTTTCTACTGGGATCTTCCATGAGCAGAGCTCTGAAATCAGTCTGAGAGAGCGTCTTCAGCTTGGACAGTCTCATCTCCTTCAGGATGTGCAGACAGACGTGTCTGACCACAAAGTACCTCTGCATCACCACCAACAGGTGCTCGTGTTTCTTCTCTATCAGCTGCCCCATTTGACTAAAAGAAAGAGATCACGTTCCATTATTTTTATTAACTCATAAAAATTGATGTAGAGACTGTGTAAGTAGTTCTGGCCACAAAGAAGACAGTTGTGTTGTTAAATCTGATGTTAGTGTAAATGTGGTTGTATTTATACCCTCAATATGCCATAAATATTTTTGTCAAGTCTTCTCGTTTCACCTGTTGAGTGTGTAGCTCTGTCTGGACACGGTGGCTCGCAGGATCTTCATCTGTTGCTCACTCAGATGTTTCAGGCAGGCCTGCACCAGAGCAATACCTTCACTCCATACCTAGAGAAACATACATTAACATAATTAAGCTCTTGCAAATATCTGATGGAACTAGACAGAGTTATCATTAAACAATGTTTTAAAACAAAAGTTAAATACTGAAGGAATCCAGCTGCCAAGCACCAAAAAAAGAAGTTGACCAAATGTATTTGATCAACCATATGTTGTCCACCTGTCCATCTTTATCCAGCTCTGCCTTAATGTCCTCCAGTTGCTGCTTGGTGGTGCACTCGGCCTGCTGCAGCTGAGCAGCCAGCTCCTGCTCCAGATCCAACCACAGCTTCTCACAGTGTTCAGCAGAGAGCTTTGTTTGGGCTGCAACTGATGTGAGGAAGACATCCTTGGCTAGCTCTCCAAGCCTCTTTGACCAGGAGTTGCGAAGCTTCTAAGAATACAAGATTTTCCATAAGTGTAGCAGATATACAAGCTCAAAAGTATGTACATGAATGCACAATTTAGCATTAAATCTTTTACCCTCCAAAGGTCACAGAGGGCGTCAGCAACCCTGTTATCCTGCTGCAGCTCCAAGTCAGAAAGCTGTTGCCTGTGTTTCATCAGCAGCTCCTGGTACACCTGGAGGGAATATTAGCTCAGATTTAGATACCAGTAGATTTACATGTGCCTTTTTGCCTACATGTATGACCAGTATTAGCACAGCAAAGATTAAGAGAAGAGACTCATATTTCTGTCTTAATTAACTCCAGGGATCTACAGCCAGTGGCTTGGCCTATTTATTAGGTAACAGTAATCCCTGCTCACATATTGATTGATGGGAGTAAAATAGTTTGACCTTGGTGAGCTCCTGCAGGTCGCTGTGAGTCTCTCTCAGTTCCAGTGTTTGGCTCCTCTCTTTCATCTGGCTCCTCTGAAGCTTTTTTCTTTTGGACTCCTTTTTGCTGCACTTCTCGTTCACCAGCTCATTTGTCTTTCTTGTGCACTCTGAAACACAGAGTTTACCTTTCACATAAGCTTGCCTAGTTAAGGATTACCCAAATATTTGCAGTTTGTAATGTGGAACATGGTATAAATGTTAATTAATACATCTTATTTCTGGTGATAGATAAGCAGTATTGATGATATAGCTTTCAACACAAAAGTGTCTTGTGACTTTACAGCTCTTTAGCTTAATGAGGCTCCTAACGGTGAACAATCTCTTCTGTCATGGATGTTTCTTGTAAGGTTCTTAAATGTGGATGAAAAAGAAAATTAACGTCAAAAAAGCCCCGAAAGGCAAAGTGGTAGTTAATTAACTCCAGCAAACACTGTTTACATTTAAACAATGTTATCGTGTCTTTGATTGCTGTTTTGCTGAAAGATGCTGCATAAAAGTCTGGGGTCTGCTAATAAGCATGATATTCTGTGCTGTCCTGAAAGAACCTGACCTTATTTAAGGAGCTAAAGAGGATTCACAGAAAATGGTCTATTTTCAGAGCACACCAGCTAAGTTTGAAAAGTAGGCTACATATTATACATTACAAACTAGTTGAATATAGTCAAAGACTCTTTGTCCAGTGTTTGAGTAGGTCTGTGCCAGTTACTTTCCTCCAGGAACAGAAGACTTATATAAAATGCCATCTTTTGTTTTGAGTGTACCTTGTAGTGAAATTTATTAAACTGAAACCATTTTCAGGCACGCATCTTACCCTCGGTACACTGCTGAAGGCCTTCTGTCAGAGTGGCCTGAATCTCTGAAAGTATCTTTTCCATGTGGCTGAAATTCAAGACATCATCACTTGTCAGCTGTTCGAGTGTTGTGGCGATCAAACCCTGTCTCAGAGTTACTTCTCGCCTCAGCAAGGCAGGCTGGGATTGAAGAAGCCCTGTGAGCTCCTCCCACCACAACAGCTTGTGTTGTATCCTCTAAGAAATGGAAATGAACAGACATGTTTAGAGCCACATGCTCACATTCAGGTCCTCGACTGATGGGAACCAAAATGAGTAGTGAGCACAGCCACTGAGTGTTGCTTTACCTTTAGATCAGCCTCTTGTACCTTCATCAGGTGGTTCTCTACTACCAGAAGTGTCTGAATTAGAGAGAGAATAACACTCTGTGCTTCATCTGGAGAGAAAATGCCGGTCTTCTTCAGCACATGCTGGCACAAGTCTTCTACCTGTTTGCTGAAGCTCTTTGACTATGAGGAAGCAAGAACATCAGATATCCCATTCAGGATTAGAAGATTAACACAGGCTAGAGTCTAATAGATTTAGAATAAATTGTTAAATCATTTGCTTTGTCTTTACTGTTTGAAGGCCATATTCAAGGAGATCTTTCTGAGCTCTCTCAATCTCTTCCAGCGTGCAGGGAGCATTATGACTCTTCTCAGTGACAGTTTGGCCTGTTGGCAGCTCTTTCTTCAAGTCATTCAGCTCCTTAAGTAAAAAAAAAAGGCAATATTGGATTTAAAATTTTGAGGTCAGTGTTTCTTTGTACAACAAATTGAGAACTGCAGTAACATTTCTTTTTATAGAATTATGTATGTGCATGTGCATACAAGATGCCATCTGTGAGTAGTTGACATGTGGCTCTACCTTTTCTTGAATTTGAAGAATATTTTTGGCAAACTCGGCATCATTTTTGTCTTTTGGAAACCGACAGTTGAATATGACTTTCACCATTTGTAGAAAAATCTGAATTTTGAGGGTAAAATAAAACTGTTTAAACATTGGCATTCTTTAAAAAATATAGTAATTATCTACAAGCAGCTATACAGTCCATGATATGAGAAATGCTCACCAGGTATTTTTCTTCTTGAAGCTGAGAGCAGTGATTTTGTATATCCTGCAGGGCCAAACAATAAAGGCTGATCCTGCCTTCAAAGCTGCAGACATAACAAACAAGTATTATCACTTTCAGAAAACTCACATTTGTGCATACTTGTGACAGTTTGTGATGTGTAGATAAGACTTAGCCTTTCAAGAGCACAGGCTCCTACCCTGTTTGTGTGAGTGTGTGAGGGTAGTGAGAGACCCTGTTGAAACTCTGGTTCTGTAGGCTCTTGGGGACCAGCGAGGATGAGATAAACTGACTGCTGTCATCGTTGTCTTGCTCTTGACTCAGAGACTCTCTGTCCATGGAGGACGAAGACTCTTCGTTCGGCATCGCTGGCAACTTTGAGTGCTCATGTAGTGATGGATTGGATGCTCCATCTGCTAAAGGCTTACAGGTGTGGTGAAAAAACAGACAAATGTGTTATCAGTAGAAAGCTAGGGCTTTGTTTCTGTCTTATCACTGAAATACACAATTAAGAAATACCCCCTTTAACTAGCAGACTGCAACCTAATATTGTCTATTAATACATGTTACTTGAAGCCAAGGAAGAGTTTGCATTAAGTTATTGTTTTCTATTCTTTGATAACTTGCAGTTATCAGCATTAGGGGTGAATTTTGCTGAACTTTTTGACATACAAAAATATGTAAAACTAGCAGGAGTACATTTTTCTGATATTAATACTTTACAGAAAATAAAAATAACACTCAAATCGGTGGTCTTAATCAAAATCCATACAACTTGAATATATTTGGACTAAGCTGCTATTATGCTGTGTACATGTGATTTGCACATTTCAGCCATATGCTACAAGCATAGTAGACTTACTCTGTATTTTTGGTTGATGGGATAAACCACCTTTGCTCTGGATGCAAATGCAGCCACATCACTGTTCATGGGTGGCTGCTTCTTCTCCTGGTCAATCAGTAAACAGAGCAAAAGGCTAGTGAGAAGTTAATTAGTAAAGAAAACTGTTGTGTGACCCTGAATGCAAGAGCATGTCCATGTTAATCTTGCAAAAACCTGAAGCATTCAGTCTGTCTTTATGCTGCATGAAGCATGTTTATAATACAGACCAGGTTATTCACCAGTGCAAAGCTACAACAGCTTTCAGACACTGTCGGAGTGTTACAGTTTGTATTACTTTGTCATTAGTGGTGCCACTTGTAGCCTCCTTTCTGCTGTTGCTGACACAGTCACTTTGGTTGTTGTCTAATTCCCCATCATCTGGTTCCAGCAGCCTCCTTGCATTGTAGCCCTAATAATAGGATAAAAGAAAATGCAAAAATGGAATACAAAGAGTTCAAGATGATCAAGAAAGTGACTTAGTGAGATATGATGATGATGTGTGGTATATGCTTACTTGTCTCGTCAGCAACAACGGCTTCAGGCAGAAGACATATAAAAGAGCAGCTGCTAATATTCCCGACAGTCCTCCACAAACTGTAGCCACAGTCAGAAGCCCAGTGTAGACATGCAGCGACTCGGCGAAACTGACCAAAACATCGGTATCACATTCCGCCATTTCTTACCAGCTTCAATCTATAGCAAACGTTTCTGTCATTTCTTACCAACTTCAAACTGTAGCATAACTATGGACGTTAGCATCTTAGGACAGCTGTTCTGTAAACTGTAACATCTACAGCTAGCTAAAAACTCATCTCGCCGAACTTCTCGCTTTTCGCGGTAAAGTTTTTGACTCGCATGCATGTGAGTTAGAAAGCTACATTTTGGGAGAACTTATCTGAGAAAAATCAACTTTTTTCCTCCAAAGCGACAAACTCAATGGGTGGACGGAGATTTAAGGAGGCATCTCCAGACTGTAAAGCTGGCTAGCTACCACCGGAAAAAAATATATTTTTCAGTATTAAAGCACAAGTAATGGTTCAGATTTTTTTAAATGGGAGAAATCTGCCTGTAATGACATTTACGTAGTGCATACTAATCCAACTTGTGATTTTTAGCATATGTGTATTATTTTGATATCCACCGCATTCAAGCTACCTCACAGGATCCTTTAAATTAAAAGGCACAACCGGAAATTAAACTCTTATGACGCTCCTTGAGGAGTTGCCCGTTCCACTCCTCCCAAGTTTTGGAGATGTTTTCCAAAGTTAGTCAGCGACGGCAATTATGGCTCATGTGTTTGTGTATAAATCATTAAAACGGAGTGTGTTTCTCCTGAAACGTTAATATACAAGGAAGATGCTCCTTTGTGTCGGAGACGCTGTAGGAGTTGATGTTTCTGAAGAACAGCTGCGGGAATGTTTTCGGTTTTTAAGGGACACCGTGGAGAAACAATGCAGTCAGTAAGCTAGTGGCTCTCCTAGGTGGCAGGGCACCAAGTTACGAATGCTTCGGGTACACTTTGTCGTGGAGAGGGTCATAATATGGTCACTTTTGTTGAATATTCACGTTTTGTGTACATTTCCGTCTTACTTGTGCGTCCTTCGCTGTCACGATGTAACGCGACGTACCGGTGTAGCGGAGGACGGAGCTGGACGTCAGCCGTGTTCTAACGGTTCCTCTGTGGACACATCATGGCACACAACTCCGCCTCCCCTCCCACTGGACCATGGGGTGAGCACAGAGGTTGAAAAAGCTTACTAGAGATGAAGGTGTAGTCTCTAACATGATGGCTGGTAGATAAACAACAGTTAGTCTTGATGTCTTCCCATGCTCAGCTGTATACTGATAATTAAAGCAGGGTTATTTATGATGTATCCGTGAAAGCAACCAATATTTTTGATTTACCTGCCATTTGAAAGCAATCTAGCACATCTGGCTTTCTCTTTGAGATATTCTTTTCTTCATGCATGCCTACAAGCTGTCATGAAGCCATTGCACATCTGCAAGTTAACTGTCCACATGTTAAAAGTTTAATACTGAATTATTTTTTTTCCATTCTCAGAGCCCGGCAATGCAAAATGATCCAGGTTGGAAATCAGCAGACCTGACTCTGCTCAGGATGGATGGTTTGTACTTTTTTCGTCATTCTGTACAACAATAATACAGAGATTAACACATCTCCTTTCTATGCAAGCATCGGTTGAATCATTGCTTCTTGTGTTATGTTTGTGTAGTTTTTGCACACCTGAATGGTAACTTGAAAGTTGTACATTGATTTATGAACCGTTATTATGAAAATCTTTAGATGATCTTTCCATAATATGAGTAATTATTTGGTTATTATGTTACAGTTGCAGATTCAATAGAATTATTGTGACATGGACAGAAAACGACACAGTTACTCTGTATGATTGAATTTTTACTTTGCAGACCCTCCTTAAATAAATGTACACAGTGTAGAAAAAATAAAGCATTTCTAAGTAAATAAGCATACCTAAACTGGCTGCGACAGTGGTCATAAAGTTCACTTTGCATTTGTAAACTTTGGTTTGAATAAACTGATTACAGTAGTGATTAGGAAGTGCATACTGCATCAAAGTAAACAGGTATGCTTGGGTGTGGAGCTCAGTGAAATAGTCCAGTTTAGTGTGAGATTCCTCAAGTGCTTTTCAAACACTTTGTATTTCCCTGACAGGTACGATGGAAATCAATGGGCCCTGGGGGTTTTATGGATGGAGGCCACTCTCTTCTTCAGCTCCTGCTGGTCCGTGGGGACACTCTTTTTACTCTTCATTTACCTACATGTCAAGCGTCTTGCACCTCAGGAATAGAAGGAGGAGCACTCTCACCAGATACAGCCCGGGTCTGTCTCTTCCTCAGGTGTGTTTCAGCATTAACCATAACCATTCCTACATTTACATTTTATCAACAGTTAACTGAAGGATTGTCATGTTGTCATGTGCAATTCAGTGATTGTACAATGTTTTGAATTCCTCTGCAGGTTCAGAGTGCTGCACCGCCGTCTGCATTTCAGGTTAAATTTCAGAAGTGTGCAAAGGTACATCAACAGCATGGACACAATTGTAACCCATTTTATTGATGCACATTTGTTTCCAGTGGATTTAGTTTAACCTCTAAATCTGTAAATGAACATGCTGGTGAGCATTCATACCTTTCTTTGTCAGGTGAAGCTGGACACTGATCCCCCTCAGCTGACATTCTTCCTGGAGATTCGCAACATGGGGCCTGTGGGCGGCACCAACCTGTCTCAGGTGGCTATCAGGGACTCCATTTCTGGAATAGTACCTGTAAAAACTGAAGGCAGGGTAGTGGAGAGCGGCTATCAGACGTTTGCCATCGATTCATTGCAGGGTATGTCAGAGAATCAGAATGTTTTAGAAGATTTTTTTAACCCAGATATGTAAACAGCTGTTCTGTCTACAGGCCTGCACACTGGTTAGTGGTTAGCACTGTTGCCTTGCAGCTAGAAGATCCCAGCCTGGGATCTTTCTGCATGGACTTTGCATGTTCTCCCTGTGCATGCGTGGGTTTTCTCCGGCATATAGAGATAGCCTACCCTAATGAGGATTAAGCGGTGTATAGCCACTGGATAGATGAATGTTTTATCTACATGTATTCTCTTCAGCATGTTGTTTTTCTTTTTTTGTTAACTTCTTCAGCTGGATCCCGGGTTGGTTTCAATTATACTGCTCATGTAAGGAGTCATAAGAATGAAGTTCTTGACCTTCCAGCTTTTCTCACCTTCTCAAATGCCTCACAGGTATTTTTTCTGTTTATTTTCACTCAAACATTAATCCTCTTACAAAGAAACTTTGTTAAACTGAAATGGTTAAGAATGGTAATGTTTTCTGTATCATTAAACCACTTCCTGCCTTCTTACCCCGAGTATTGTTTTCTTCTCCACAGAATGATGTCAGTATGTTTGGACCATTAACAGCTAATCTAACGCTGAGGGTGAATTCCACTGACAGGGTAAGCTGAAAACAGATTCTTAATTGGAAACACATCTGCACCTTCAGGCAGCACATGTTTGTTACTCTGATGTTTTCAAGTTTTGCTGTATCATGCCCATAAAATTAGTTTAATGGTAAAACTGATGTGTCTACCCATCATTTTAGATTTATCCTAATCATGGTGTCCATTTCGCTGGATTTGTTGCTGGGTTCTTTGTCACTTTGGTGCTGCTGTCGCTGGGGTTTCTGGCCATGAATTTGATCGGTCTCAGAACCAGACTCAGCCTTCTTCAGCAAAGGGTATCACAAATTCAAACATCTATGTGTTAATCCAGTTAATCCTATTGATAAAATGTTATTATAAGCAGTACATTTAAACGCGTTTGTATTTTTGGTATTGTTCATAATTTTAATAATATTTAAAATCTCATTTTGTTTATTGTTTTTATTTTTGGGGGCGTATTGATGTCTGTACATTTTGTTTATTATTTAAGCTTTTCAGGGGTTTTTTCTGGTGTACGTTTTTTTTTCTTCAGAGAAACAGAGGAGATTCAGACCCTGAGTATGCAGATTGCAACCTGAGTGAAGCAGTTAAAGATGAGGCAACATTTGAAGACAAGATGGTGGACATCATGGTGCTGGAGGATCCACAGAACATGTACCAGGCCTTGGAAAAGTGAGTTGACCAGCCCAATAAGGTGTTTGTTTCCTTTTTTGGAACAAGAACTGACAAAGTTACTGCTAATCAGAACCAAATGAAAGAAACTGACAAATGTGAAAGTCAATGTAATTGCATTAAAGAAAATTGTCAGTTTTTGCTACCATGTTGTCTGATTTCTTCGTTACACACCACTTAATCCTGCTTACTCTGTATTTCGTCCCTTAAGCCTTGAAATGTCTACACTGCTGCATGCCACCAACAACCTGGAGGCCACAAGGATTCAGATTTACAAAGACGTGATGTCCTCCCTGCTTGGCGGCCTGCGATCGCGAGGCCAGGCCAGCGCCCAGGCCCAGCAGAGGCTGCTCAGCGTGCTTCACGGACAGCTGCTGGGCATGGAGGGCCGACTGAAGGAAGAGCGAGGGGCCCGCATGGCCGCCCTGGCTGGTCAGTGTAACTTAGAAACTCGGGAAGAAATGGAAGCAGAGCACCGCAGAGAGGCTGCTGAGAAGGCCCAGGCCGAGCTACTGTGTCAACATGCAGACCAACAGGTAGCATTAGTAAATAGTGTTTTTTCAAAAATATATTTCTACCTTTAGTTTTCTATTTGATTACTGAAAAGCACAACAAAAATATCCTTTTAAAATGCCAACAAAAGCAGATGTTTTTACATGTACAATCACTGAACTGTAAACCTAATTTTGTAATGCTACCAGGAGCTCCTGCAGTGCAGCGTCCTCCTGGAAAAGCTGCACAAGCTGAGCCAGAGTCGGCTTCAGCGCATCCTGTTGGTTCGACACGAAGAATCTTCAGCAAAGGTCCAGAGGCAGATCATCGAGTGGCGCCGGGTGGAGCTGCACAAGATCTTCTCTGAGGAACTGGAGGAGGCAACTAGGATGGGCGAGTTGGAGAAGAGCACAGCCAAGAGTCTTCAACATGATTATTTTATTTGTCAGGTGAACAATCAAAGCTGGTTTTCAGATTAGCAGTTATGGTTATAATGGACCATTTGAATATGATACTCCATTGAAGTGGAAAAGAAAGTAGACTAAATTTGAATGTGTTAAGTATTTGTGGGATTGCATTTTATTAACAAATCATTTTAAGTTGCTTGCAGTTATGGTTAAACATTAACATGTAAATGTTAAAAATGAAAGTAGCGGATAAATGATGATGAGATTATGTGACTGTATTTCACCAGGATCAGCTGGAGGAGGTTCTGGATGTTGTCCTTGCCAATCAGCGTTATGTGCTATCTGAGCGCAGTGCACAGAGGAAGTTCCTGGTGCACAGCCTCCACAGTCTCAACGGCCTGATTTCTGACACATTCTCCAGCACCTCCAGCAACCTGGACAGCTGGTTCGCTCATATCAGGAGGTCAGTGCTTATTTATATAATTGTCAACTCAGAAATTTGAATCCCAAGCTTTCCAAATTCAGGTTTTTACGTTTGCGTAAGGAATACAACACAATATTTTTAGTTATTTTCTGACATGTCATTCACATCTCAATTTTGTTAATCATTCAATTCAAACTCACTGTTTACTATTTGCACAAGTATCCTGAGACGTTTTCGTGTAGCACTTTGTTGTTTTCTCCACCAGAGGGAGCACTGTGCCTGCAGAGCAAATAGATCAGCTGCAGGAGAAGTCCCAGAAAGAGCTGGTGATGGTGAGGCAGAGGCTGGACGAGGCTCTGAACCAGGAGAGGAGGGCCATGCGCTGTGGACTGATTAAGAAGAGGAGGGAGCTCATCTCTGACATGGTGAGGAGACCATGTATATTCAAGCATGAAGTATTCATTGCAGATTTAAACCATAAAAGCTGTTTATTCCATAGTGCATACATACCATCATTGTTACATCCTACTTTGTACATTTCCCAGGTGAGAATGCACAAACAGAGACAGAGAGATTTGTCAGGCATGTCCAAGGGTCTGGAGGAAAGAATAGAGATAGCACAGCACCTACACTGTTGGCAGAACTTACTGACAGCTCACAGCTTGGAGCTAGCCGAGCTTATCAACACCCTGGATGAGGAGGCTGCTGCAGACATCCGCAAGGTGCCACTCTAACACTACGCATCAGATACTTTCATGAGCAAATGACTGCGCAAGACACATAAAATCCATACTCAAATACAAAATCAAGCTTGACTGTGTTAGATTAATCAACTGATCCTCCATCTGTTCTTTAGGTGACCATGCGTGTGATCCAGGGAGCCATAGCAGACGTCAAAGCCATCCAGCCTTCTGCATCACAGGCTGTGTTGACACTTCTGCCTCCAGGAGAGCAAAGCTCCCTGCTGCAGGTGGAACCGGACCCCGCAGCAGGAGGACAGGCGTCGGGACAAGGAGCGAGCGGTCTCCTGCAGGGTCAGGAACGGCTTCACCAGGAAGGCAAAGCAGCATTACGCACACTCAGCTGCACCAGAGAGGCTCTGCAGGAAGCCATGGAGAAAGAGCTGCAGGAGCAGAAGGAGCTCAGGGCCGACTGCAGAGATTTCTTCCGGTCAGTGATACAATAACACCTATAATAACACCACTCATCTCATTTCAGTGCATTCAAACATGGGGAAGTCTTTGTGTTCCCATCAGTCATTAATTTTCTGGAAATGGAAGTTTTTTTCTTCCCACAAAGTGCTTGCTCATAGGGAAACATTGGATATGTTGCGTGTCTTTCTATAATTTAATACAGTTTGTAAGGTCCTGACCTTAGTATGTGTAGTGTCCTGAAATGACTTCTGTTGTGAATTAGTGCTATAGAAATACAACAAAATTAAATTAATTAGAAAATAAAATAAATTGGGATTTTTTTTTTAAATTGAGCACTTTCTGGGTGATGCCAGACATCTTTTTACTGGTTCCACAGGTTTAACCCATTAGCTGGTGGGAATTCTTCCAGCATTATCAAAGGTAGCAGATACCAGACTGTTCCCCCTGTAAAACTTTTGTGGATTAAAAACTAACTCCAATAAACAATAATTACAGAGTAATGTTATTCAGCTTTTTTTAGGGCAAAAGTTGAAAGCATTCCCAGCACAGCCTTGTGAAGTCTCTTGGTGGAATCCAGATGTATTTATCTGTTTTGCTCCTCTCTGTTGCAGGCGTTTGTGTTTGTCCCAGCTGACTCTGTCTGAAGACGACAGGCTGAGGATGAAACTGGAGTTTCAGAAGTGTCTGTCTGTGATTGATCGCTGTCTGATGCTGCCCCATGCTGTCTCCAGAAGTAAACTCCACGCTGCCCTGACAGCTTGGAGGAAGGAGGCTGAGAAACATATGGTAAACGTTTATTCAGAATTCACTTTATATGCTCCTCATGAAAATTTGCATATGATCTGAGTCTAGTGAGTGCTACCAGGATAAGAAAGAGGAGGAAACTGATTGAAATCAACCCTCTGGACCCCAAAACCTAGTGGTAGGTTTAAAAGGCACGTTGTTTTTATAAAATGTACACTATTTATTAGCTAGAAACTGTAAAAACGGAGTATTTTCAGATTTTTAACTTTTCAACAGCTATTGAGCCAATCGTGTGTGACTTACGGTTTTGTCAGGAAAAATTAACCACATCTAAGCTTAAAATTGGGATATTTAATCAAAATTGCATAATTTTTCATGTTTCATTTAAAAATGTGCAAAAATACTCAGTTTACTGTAACCAGTTTCTGTAAAAAAAACAAAAAACAAAAAACGAAACACTGAATTCTGGGCTCCTCAGTGCGGACGGAGAAGCCAGCAATAATCATGTGACAACAATTCAGAGATTACAGTCTGTGTTTACTTAAAGCAAATAGGAGAAAAGTATGGACGCAAGGTGCAGGACTTTATATTGCAGTGACAAATGAAGCCACAGTGGATAAAAATGTGACAAGAGCAGAAAATTCCCAGAAACCGCTTAGAGGGTTAATACCTTCACCATTAATTTTAGAATTTAATCAACACGGCCTCATAAATTTCAGCTGAGTTGTGGAAGACATTAGCCAAATCAAATTTTTTTAGCTTTCTTGGACTGCAGTTGTTGAATTGCACATAATGTTAAGGTTTAAATGTCTTTGGGAGACATTGATCAAAGCGCACTTTATTTCATGAGAGTTCTTAAAATTATTATGGGAAAATGTAAAACTCCCATTTTCAAAATCCCCAGACGTTCTGCTTTTTTCTATAATTAATGATTGGACTGTTCATTGGAATCATTTGAAAAGATTTCTTTTTTTCTTTTTCCTTTCATAAATTTCTCATAAAAATGTTTGTCTTTGCAAAAAAAAAAAAAAAGCAACCTCCAAACCCACTTTCTTTGGCTGTTTGTGGTAACTTTGATTATATAAATCTGTTTTTGGTTCAGATCCCCTCTAGATACAGTTCTGAGAGAAACCTATGAGCATTTAACTACAGCAGGAGGTAATAGTCCTTTTAATATCGTCTCAAATGAATAAGAAATGGAGACTGGGGATTGCCAGTGCAAACCACACTGCTATCAACTTCAATTGTGTGGCTGCTGGATGAGAGCACATTGTTATTCAGAAATAACGAAGGGCTCCACAGAGCGGTTTCATTACTAATCACATTGTACCAGTGTGCTTGGAGTCCTTTCCCAACCACCTTGAGGTTATTGTGGTGTTTCTGCAGACGCATACGCAATCCAAGGGGAAAACCAGTGAAGCCAGACTGAAAACAGACACATCTGACCTGCGGCTTTTCCAGAAAAGACTCGAGGACGGCATTCAAATGTTTGAGAAGGAGAAGGAGATGGAGACTGGTGTGATGGACAAAGTAAAGCTGTTTTCTTATTGATTGCTTTCCAGCCCCTCTATTAAGATCATGAACTAGTCGAACCCATAATCCCTGAATCTGTGTTCGGGTTCAATGTCAAGATTGTGCATGAGGTGGTTTTGAATTCATACAAGAGGACTGAAGCTCATCCATTCTGACTTTTGGCAGGTGTTGGAGGAAATGCAGAGAGAGAGAGAAAATGATCTGCGCCGTCAGGCAGACGGCCTGGCGATGCAGATGGCCACCATCCACTACCAGAAGGCTGAGCGGCGGAGCAAAGTTTTAGAGACCTCCAGAGCCATGGTGACCCTGCACGGCCTGCTCATCCAACAGCTCAGAGAGAGAAAAAACCTGGAGAGACAAGACATGGCTCAGAGCATACAGAGCCACTGCCTGGTTGGTAGACTCATGTTTAACCCCCGTGTTGTAACACTGCCTGTTTGGCAGCTGCTCAGATAATAGCGTTTACTCTACAATATCATTCAGACAGCTTCATTTTAAACATTATGTTTTTCGTGTGTCCTCTGAGAGTTTTCCTTTCCTAGTAGATGTAGTGACAAAGTTCATAGTACACTTTTATTTGATGGTTAATTTGACTTAAACAGGGCCTAGAGGAAGCAGAGCAACAGCTTCAGAAGGAGAGGTCAGAATTGGACGGTCTGCAAGCTACTCAGCCAAGAGTAGAGTCAGGTAAAGGACACCAGGAGGATTCTGATGCTGCAGAGGAGGACAGTGAGGAAGGAAATGTGTTTCAGCTGCAGCTGGATTGCAGGATGACGTTCATCCTCCAGGAGGCTTTCTGCAAGTGTGAGCAGGTCATCGCACTGATGGCTGAAAGGTGAGCTGTCACGTCAGTGTTGTCTAAGGAGTAATGAGGAATTTTTGGGGTTGACACCGGCTATTAAATTTTACAACGTGGAAACTCTGTGGTGTTTTCAGGTTCCAAGCAATGACTGCCAACAATCAAGCCTTAGAGGAAATCAAAGAACAAATGGAGCTCAAGAGACTTTATGCAAACTGTGATCAGGTCTGACTTCATTCAGAAGCTAATATCCAGTTCATATCTGTAATACAAACTGTAGAAACTTTGCTTCTGTGTGCTTTCCAGGTAACAGAGGAAATCTGTGCTTACGGTTCTTCTGTGCTGCTCTTTATTTCAGGATCTGGAGTTTGCATCTCGGCTGGTGAAGCAGAGCCAGGTGTCTGCTGAGGTTCTACTGGAGGCACTACGTCTCTTTTTACCAACACTACCTGAAAGTGAACTTCTTTCAATCACTGACGCCCTCTGCCCCAAACAGCACCATGTGGCAGCGTCTGCAGAGCAGGAGCACTCAGGGTAAGAACCTGGTTCAGGTTGGATTGTTTTGGCAGACGTTCTTGTAAAAGTCTAGATTTCTATCTTTAATATGTTTGTGGTGGGCCTGCAGAGGGAACGTCACGGTCATGCACATGCAACATGTGCAAGCAGTAACTTTCAGCAGTGAGAAGCCCACGTGACGCTGTGCTATTAACAGTGGGACCTGTGTTACACATGTTTTTGTGACCACTGGTATGTGCTCACTTGAGATTTCTCAGTGGACTGCAAACTGGGGCAGAGAAGAAAAAATAAAATTCTGTAGTCGGTCAAAGGCAGGATGATCAAGCCTTCATGTGATGAAAGGTGGGTCTTCAAGTGAAGAAATAGCGTCAGTGGAGAAGGCCACAGTTTTTAAGACTGAACAAGGCTTGTCAGGTC
The DNA here is from genome assembly GCF_021347895.1 of Acanthochromis polyacanthus. Classification (NCBI taxonomy): domain Eukaryota; kingdom Metazoa; phylum Chordata; class Actinopteri; family Pomacentridae; genus Acanthochromis; species Acanthochromis polyacanthus. Next base: position 20,013,334 of record NC_067117.1, read on the forward strand.
AGGAGTGCAATAGGAACATGCTGGTTATTTTCTTGAATATTCAGATCATTGTGCCCCTGTAATTAGATCCCCAGAGTCAACTGTTTAGTCAGAGTTCTGCTGTAGCGTCCTGAGGTGTCATAATAGATGGCATGCAGGTGGAGATTTTGCTCCCAATGACTTCTTCTTCTTCCCTAAAATTAAATTTAGGTTGAAGGGTCACTTCTTGACATGTCTACATAACAAACTTCCAGGCTTTATTACAAGAACTTCATTGAATGTGATGGTGGCCAAATTTATGTTACATGCAGTTTTGGGATTTTTATAAGCACAGCGTCAGAATGTTTTGATCATACCTTGTGATCATACAGTGTTGGGTCACGTTAGGTGAATAACATAGATAGATAGCTATTAATCCGTAGGTGAGTATTATTCTAGTGTAATGACAATAAATACACATCTTTTTTTAATATCTGTTATTGCACAAGCTGGTGTTTACCTGAAAAGTTGAAAGAGAATATCTGCACAGATATAGCCTCACTTTGGACAAATGTTTCCAAAAACCTTAGAGCTAACTAACTGTAGCATGGGCTGTTGACGGAGGACTCTACTCTGATGTACATGCCAAGTCCCAGCTCTAACCGTCCAATACTTTGCACCCCATTACCTGTGGTAATGGTGGCAGAGCCATTATTAAAAAGTCCTGGATGTTGGTATAATTTTGTCAGGAAACTCGTTTCCGGCAAAAAATGTGGTCTTACCACATCTTTTGAATCCCAGTGCAGTGCAGATGGTCTATTCCTTGTTTAATGAAGTTTATTTCATCATATTACTTCTTCAGTTTCAACACATGCTCTTATAATGCACTAGTGTTCTTTGATGTTTGTGTTACTGTCATTTCGGGAACCAAAAGAACAAAAAACTTGAATCTTGGGAAAACCTTTTTGGCCCAAGTACACAGTCTGAGTCTCAGCAGTTCAAGTTCTGTGGTTTGGGGAAGTATTTTTCTGAGTGAAGTCACTAATTAAATAAAAGCCGCATTTCCATTGCAGCTGGTTGAAACGGCCTTTTCCAAGCATTGTCTTTAATTTAAACAACAAATGCTGTTTGAGTACGACTCCACAAGGGTCCCTTTCCCAAAGCCAAGATAGGGAGATAGATTATTTTACTCATCATGTAATTTCCCTCTTTTCCTGATACACTGGAACTCTCAGTCTGGCCCCTGCTGAGTTTGGATTAGTTTACTGATGAATAATGTCTCATGCATGCGGTCGCTTTGGACCTGAGCTGTCTGGCTACAGGACAAGGGAATGAAAATTCTCAGTTCTCATAAACAGTATGCAAGACTTTTCTTCTTCAGCTCTTTTATTTCTACTTTTTGTTTGCAGAATGGAGCTGACCTATTTTAAATCGGATTCAGGAGTAGTCAGATAAATACGTCGGCCATTTAATAGTACAGTAGTGAAATCAAAGTCAGATTCTCATAGACAGGGCTGTTAATGTGAGATCTTTGATCACATCACTTAATTTAAAATGATGCAGAAATGCAGTGTTTTGTGTAAACGGCTGTACTGAAAGACAAAATATATCATCTCAAAATGCTGAAGCACTCAGAAAACTGGCTTTTTAAGTGTTTATGTTGCATTAAGCGTATGATTTCTACTAGATTCATCAAAAAGAGTCAAACAGGCTTATTCGATATTTTTCAGCATTTACTCGTAAAATTAGACGTGTAGTTTACAGAGCAACCTCAGTGTGTTGTTGTTGTCATACAGAAGGGTGATTGAACTCTCGTTTCAAGGTCTTACAGGCTTTCTGTCTTTCTACTTACAAACTTCACCCTGGTCCTTTTAGATTATTTTGTTAATTTTCACGTAAATGTGAAACTTCAAGTTTGTGTTATCTCAAAATGGCCAATGTTCAGAATTAGACTCCTTCCTCCCAGTACTGATGTTTATCGATGTCCTGAGCAACTACCTCAAATTTGTTCTGGTTTATTCCATATCGGTTTAATCAGTCACTCTACTCTGTTTAAAGTCGGTCTACAATCTAACAGCGGTTGTGTCCGATCACATGACACTTATTCCCAAGACCTGTTGATGATCTTTGCAGTCTTTAAGGGTTCCTTTCAGTTGCTGTAGACATTCTAGTTATATGACAGATATTGTACTTCATGTGCTTTAAGACGCTTCATAAGTACAGAAATGTGACATAAACCAAATCATGCTCATACTTTTGTTTCAAAATCAAGACTGTCTGTTGTGGTTTTGAAAGAATCACAGTTCTGTGTTTTAGAGTTAATCTGAAACACTAAATCTCTTAAAGAAGAAAAGCCTTGTGAGATTTTAACTTGATTTTATCTGGATTTATTTATTAACATGCTGTACCCTGCTAAGAACAAGATCAAATATTTAATCACCTTTAATGAAAAAGATCACTAAACTCTCCTCCTATGCTCCACAGGTTATTGCAGCGTGTCAATAGCTCGGCATGCCTGAACATTTTTTCATCAAAGCCAATCATTGTCTGCAGAGATTGTGTTGCAGTTAACGGTTTCATAATATGTTGGGGACTTTCTGACCAGGTGTGCCGGGGAGTCGAATAGAGTTCTTCCTGTCAAACTGAGGGAAGATGTGGTGCAGAAAAGTATGCTAAATATGTCAAGCTGCGCTGTTGAAAGAGGAAGGTGAGTTCAGCACATTACTGTTTTTCTACCAGCTGCTGTGCAAAGATTTGATGTTTCACTTCTACCAAGACTAATTTGTAGTTCAGCGGTCAACAGCATCATTGACAAATCGCTAATTGCAGTGAAATATGCCTTTCATCAGAGGAGTTTCAGGGCCTGGCTGCAGTGACTGCACGCATGAGGTAAGCACTTTAACGCTCCAATCCCACTAACAACAGCTCTTTGTCCTCTATAAACCTCACAGACTCCAGGAAAAGAGGCAAAGTCTGATGGAAAAACTGCTCCCCAGATCCCGTCTTCTGCTTCCAAGAGACGCTGCGCCACTGCTGGTCGAAGAGAAAAGAAAGCAGGACGGTTTCACCAAAGCACAGCTGCCTGTTTATAAATCAACTGTCTCTGTTAAACAGCAGCAGAGTGACGGTGCAAAAGACAGAGTGGTGGAGGCAGTGAAGGAAGCGTTACACGGCACAGCAGAGGAGGTCATGGCTTCGGCCTGCAGCACTCTGGGCAGTACTGCTGCTGGGGAACGGCTGTTTGTGTTTCGGGATCCACCTGAATCGTGTGACACTGTGGACATCCCTAAAAGAAACAGGAAGAGGAATTTCCTCAGTCTCAAGAAAGCATCAGTGGCTCCAACAAACCTCCCTTGAGGATGCAAATATTGTTCCTTTTCTAGTGTTTTTTTTTTATTACAGTGATGCTGATGGTATATTATGCTGACGTATGATGACACTAAAATCCAAAATAAACCTGTAGTTTTGCTGTGTAGCAAAGGTAGCAGATTTTCATAACTTCTCAAAGTGTATGTAGCGTCTGGCTTTGTTATCAAGTAAAGGCAGCTGATTTAAACTGTTAGCAGGTGTTTCTTCATCTTCTTTGCTTCAGATTATTATTAAGCAGGTCCTAAATAAGTGGTGGATTCACAGTTGTCATGCTTTTATCTGAAGCTGGCATCTCCTGAATGCTTCAGATCTTCGCACAAGACCAATCGTCATCAATCAGTTTTCAGGGGGTGGAAACAAGCCAAAATACACTTGTAGTCATGCAGTATAAAACAACTGATACTCTATAGCATCTGTAGTGAAGAAGATACTAGTACAGTGTTTGGTTTTTGATCTGAGGCTCTTTGAGACGCCTCTGATGCACAAGTTTAAATGGTATCTGAGAGAAAGTTCTGTAGATAACCTGTGAAATATCACTTTAAAGTCAAATGAGTCAAAATTCTATCACATCTCATGAATTATGTCATTTCTAGTTTGAATAGTGGACTATTTGCTCTTATGTATAATTAAAAATTAGCACTTTACATTTACTCAATTGAAAATACAGGTCCCTGAGCAGGACCTCAATGCAACAAAAGTTAGTACACCTTTACTGAGAGTCAAGTACTTTCTTTTCAGCGCATCTTTATTTTTCCCTTATCCTCCTCGGAATTGGATGATCCTGAATTACTGCCAGTCTTTAGTTGCTCTCTGTCAGAACTGTTGTCTTGTTCGGTCTTCCTCTTTAAATCCCTCAGAGGCGTTCTGTTGGATACAAGTCCTGGTTTTCACTTATTCTTCTGTAGAAACTCGAGTGATTTTGGCAGTATGCTTTAGATGCTTATCATGCTGGAATATTTGTCTTCTGCCAAACTTGCTGAATGGAAGTCATCGTTTAGTGATCATTATACATCTGTAAATATTGTCTCTCCGTCACCTTTTGCCCTCGAGCAGCCTCGTATCTTCACACTCCACATTCACTGAGGAAGTCCTGGCCAAACATGCTGCACTCTCATCAGAGCTGAACAAATTTATCTTGGTCTCATCTGACCCAAGAATGAGCTCACTTTATGGATTTTAGCAGCGATTAATCTTGCAGCTCTGTGATGAACAATCACAGGTTTATTTTCTCAGTTTCCATCTATAGAGGTTCACCCTGTCTTAGTTGTCAAAAAACTCCAATTTCCATTGATCTCCACTGTGACAAATCTGAAGCAGGTGTCCATTTGTTTTTCAGAGCTACATTGTGCACGTAGCACAGCGTACGTGGTGTAATTTTTTGGCTACTATGGTTTGTTCTGTACCTCCTGATTACTGGTGCAAACATGTTTCCACTGATTTTAGTTGGTCACTGATCTTCCTGTGCCTTTTTCTGTCACTGTGGAATTTGAAAGCCAGATTATTGGCAGTTTCTCTGGCAATTCTTTTTCACATGGATCCATGATGCAGACATGAAAGTCAGCATATTGGACAAAAATTAAGAAAGTTCTGGTGGTACCCCCTCCTCTTGTCCTGTGTGCCAAATTGACCCATTTAAAGGTTTGAAAATGTGGCGAAAAAATATATGTTCACAGTGAAAACTTGCACATTTTCGGGAAATTTTTGAACAATTTTTGGTGGAAAAATAATTAAAAAAAAATTTCTTTTTGAACATTCAGGGAAAAAAAATAACTGAAATCCAGCGGGAAAAAAATGGAATATTAGAAGTTGTACTTATTAGATATTTTTAGGAATTTTTTGGAAGTTTTTTATTCATTTTTTAAAAATATTTACGATTTTTATTTTTTAAATTATTATTTCTTGCCATTTTTTTTAAATAAAACTTTTAAGGGAAACTTTTAGGGAATTTTCTTCCTGAAGATTTTGCAAATTTTTTTAATAAATTTGGGGAATTTTTTGCTGAATTTTTGGATTTTTTTTTTCAAGGAAACAATATTTTTGGTGTCTGTAAATAAAGACAACAGGAGGATTAATGGGTCACTTTATAGCAACAGGAATGCAATTAGACTGATTGGAAATCTGTTTTTTTGTTACAGCGATGACAGGTTTTCTTAGTGTTCTTACTTTTGCTTCAACTTTGAGGGCTGTATTTGCTATATAGTCTTTCTAATGTATTACTTTTTGATTGTACATAAGATGAAATATTCTATTAGTCAACTTAGTAGTAATGCAATTATTGAGAGATGATGCAATTTGAAATCATTTGACTATTAAAGTGATTTTGCTCAAATCTATTGCATACTGTAGCACGTATCTAAGGTTTTTCTTGTGCAACAGTTTGAGTTCATGTGGTTACAGTTGATACATCAGCAGGAACACCTTGGATTTCCCCTCTGACTGCAGATCAAACTCCCCCTGACATCTGCTTGTCATGTTTTGGCACCGGCACTGCTTGATCCCATCTATGATTTATAGCTGACATTAATATCCTGCTTTTCTCTATCGGCAAACCACAAAATTAGCCGGGAAAATGCTGCAAAACTGCAGTCAGCGGGGCTCCATCAGTCATCGCTGCTGGTGTGGAATTTGCCTGAACACAACACTGATGGCTCCAAGAAACTGCAGACCCCAAATGTTTTCCCGAGCCTCGCTGCGCCTCCACGTCATCCTCCGTCTCTCTCTCTTTTTTATTTTTTTCTACCGCTCCATCCTTAAAACTGCAGCCGGTCCTCCTCTGAACTCCCAGAAAAGCCTTTGTAGGAGCAGCTGGAGGCAGAGCTGAGCTGAGATCCATCATGAGGCTAGGAACTCTGGTTTGCTTTTGCATCTTCGTGGTGCTGTCGGACTGCGCGCCTCCGACCTGCTACTCCAGAGCGCTGAGCCTGAGCAAAGAGATCATGACGCTGCTGGATAAAATACACACTTACCACCGCACGGTGAGCCAGTCTACCTTTGCTTTTCAAACTGGGACACGTAATGCATTCTAAAGATCTTGTTTTCTGGGTTGCAGAAAACGTGTGCTGAGGTTCTACCTACGATCTTCCTGGACGTGCATGTAAGTTTGGGACACGGAGGTCATACATGTGATGAGGGGAAACAGGAAATCAGCATGTGTGTTTACTATTTCTATGTAATAATCAGAGTTATTAGGATAAAAGCTTTAATTTAGTTCAAAATAAGATCATTGCACTGGTGTCTGGATGTTTTAGCGCCGATTCTACCCTTGAATAAGACAAACACCCTCCTGGGTTGTCCATAAATGTATTATTGTTTACAATATGAAGACTGATCTATCTTTGTAATGGGAAAGACTTTACCCATTGCAATCCTCACTCTTCCAAGGAATAAGTACCACCTTTTATAGACACACAGGCTTTATTCCTGTTTTTCATTATACGTAGGTTCTAAGTTTGAGCTTTTTATCCGTAATTCATCTGCCCAAAGACAAAAACTTTCTTCTTTGGTTGACCTCAAATCTTTTTGATGCCTTGTTTGAGGTAACACTATCATAATCAAGCTACATGAAAGTTACTCTAACAGCAGAAAGGCCTTCCCTAACAACAAAGATACAAACTAACAGCTCATGAATGATTTTACTTCAACATCAGACCTGTATCTTTTATTCTCGGGGTGAGAATCAAACTGCCACAAGCAGTGATCTGATGTTTCACAAATTCTCATCATTCATGCACAGAAAAAAGTCACATCAGAGTCTTTTACTGCACCCTCGGGTCATGTAAAATCAAAACAATTCACTAGTCGAGTTCACACACGCCGTTTAAAAGAGTCGTTCTGTTTCCCCAGAACTCCTGCGTCACCACCAAGCTGCGTGACTTTCTGTACGTGGTGTTAAATCATCCCAACCAGTACTGCAGAGAGCGACCCAGAATGGTGCTGCTGAAACGTAAAATCCAGAACCTCTACACCATCATCACCAAGCTGTGTTATCGGGTGAGTCATGCTTCCTCCTCAAGTACTCATGTTTTCGAGCTGGAGCGTCTCGACCACATGTCCTTTGTGTTCTGTTGGCAGGACTTGGTGTTTTTCACAGATGACTGCGAGGCTATTGACACCGGCCACAGCAGCCCTCACTATGCAGAAGACAGACTTCAGCTGCTGCAGGAGGAGAGATGAGCGGCACGCAAACAAGATGACAGATACACTCTATTTTAAAAAAAAACAACAACATAGTAGCTGTATGTAGAATGGTAAAGCGTGTACAATAACCTGACGAGGCTTTCGAAGGACACACAGTGCTGTTACCTTAGTTGGCTGTACATGTTGGTGGACATGTGTGGTTACATTCCAGCAAAGAGGGCAGAACTTTCCACAGGAAATTTGCTGAATGCCAACCATGCCGAGGAAAACCTTGAAATAATAAACCAATAAGAGATGCTTGTGAGTCGGACTTAGCCGCTGCTTACTTACCAGAGCTGATCAAAGCTTTGTGTGTCATGAAGAGAAATATGTTGTGTTGCTTTAACCTTTAGTCCCACTCACACCTTAAAGGAGCACTATGCTGCCTGTTGTAAACATCTGAGCAGTTTAACATGGTGGTTAAAAGGGTTACGCAAGAAATAGATGTGTTCAGCTTTGCTTCCTCACATGTACAGTATGTTCCTTGTGAATTTTCTAGTGTAGACAGTTTTATACCAGAAGAGTTATGACAGTGCTGCTGCTGCTGCTTCGACTGAAGCTGAATGAAATTAGTGTTTTACGGCCTGAAGGAGACTGAAAATGAAAGAATAGATCCGTCACTGTCATAGACATAGAAGAAGCTTGTTCTCTTTCATTTACACGTATGACGAAGATACAGTATCTCTTTTATGCAATAAAGCTCATGTTTATGTACCAGTTTTCATGACCCTGTTGCTTTATTCTCTGAAGAAAATTTGGAAATGTCTGGCAGATGTTTTTGGGAATCACTGCTAAGATAGAAAAAGTAATTTTCATGCTTTTTACACAAATTTGATTATTTTTACTTAAACAGTTAAATGTGAATTTATTTTGTTTATAACCAATTTCATGGTTTTTAGATCAGTGTACTAAAATGCTTTTTGTGTTTAGTGAACATTTTGTGTTTGTTAGAGTTCTAAATCCTCTTCAAACCAAATTAAACTGATAGTGGTGTCTCAGACTGTGACTAAGTCAAGAAATGTGGCTTTTACACAAACCACAGTCCCCATCCTTGGCAAAAATTACAGTTATTTGCTTTGTTTTTGCAATCATTATTTTGTTTCTACTATCAAGCGCTATATGGATAAATAATGGTTCCGTTGCCATTACTGTGATAATAATTATTCAGAAGCAAGTTTGCCTCTCTGATTTAAATCCTGGTCTTTGCTGCCCTCTGTTGTCCAAACTGTTTTCACAAAGTTTGCCTCTATTTCTTGTATACCAATTACAGAATTCTAGGATTTGGAGAACATTGAAACCTAAAATATGAAAGACAATCTTTTCCATATGTTTTGCAAATGAGAAGTATTGTCTCATCACAGGCTGAGATGCTTCATCGTTTTACTCATCACCAGAATGTGCCTGGGTTCTATTAAATCCATTTTAACCCTCCCTATTATCCCATAGAGAGCTGAAATTTGGCCAGGATGTAATCGAGTCATGGGTGATCAAAAGCTCCGCAAAAGTCTTAGAGTGTGGCCATGGCAACCCACGGAATGTGGCCATTTTGAATGCCTTGCCACAAACAGGAAATGCTGTCTAACAAGCCTGTACATGCTCCAAACTGCGGTTGGAATGCGGTTGCAACCAGTGGAATGCAACCGCATTCCACTGGTTGCCATGGCCACACCGTCAGACTGTTGCGGACCATTTTGATAACTTTTGATCACCCATGACTGGTTTACATCCGGACCAAATTTCAGCTCTCTATGGGTTACACTGTTTGAGTTAATAATTTTTGAAAATGTCCAAAAATGACAAAATATGAATCATATTTCAAAATGGCCGCATTCCGTGGATCACCATTTCCACGCCCTCAAACTTTTGCAGAGCATTTTGATAACTTTTGATCACCCGTGACTGGAGTACATCCTGGCCAAATTTCAGCCCTCTCGGGGTTAGGCTGTTTGAGTTTATAGATTTTGAAAAGTGTCCAAAAATGACACAAAACTGTCCAAAATATGAGTCATAATTCAAAATGGCCGACTTCCTGTTGGATTATGGGTAATGGTCCAAGAGGCTTTTTTGTGCGCCTTGAAGAGTTAGATACACGTACCAAATTTCGTGGCTCTAAGTGAAACCCTGTCCAGGGCTGAATTTTCTTAATTTTCTAGGGGGCGCTGTTGAGCCATTTTGGCACGCACCTGTGCCATTCCCCTAAAATATCAAATTTTTCGCTGGCCCTGATGTGTGTGGCGAAGATAAAGACACAACTCAGCTGCACCAAATCCACTAATCACTGCACACATTAGCACCATGGGCTAACTGTGGCTAAGAAACCACATGTACCAAGACAACTATCCAGTACAAAGCCCTGGGGAGCTCCAGGACCAATGGCTACGGTGGGAATCGAACTCACGTGTCAGCTTTGTATCTTACAGCATTCAGTGGTTGGTTCCACTGCACTACCGTGGCCCCTTTGCAATTGAACTCTTTGTCTTTGTGCTTTTGACATTCACTTTGGCTGTTGTATGTCAGTTGAAAGCGTCTTAATGGAGTATGTTAGTAGAAAGTGTCTTCATAGAGTAAGTTAGTAGTAGGTGTCTTCATAGAGTAAGTTGGTAGAAAATGTCTTCATAGAGTAAATTAGTGTTTTAATGGAGTATGTTAGTAGGAAGTGTCCTAAAGTATTCAAATCCCAGGGTGGGCCTGGGATCTTTCTGCATGGAGTTTGCATGTTCTCCCTGTGCATGCGTGGGTTTTCTCCGGGTACTCCGGCTTCCTCCCACAGTCCAAAAATATGCTGAGGTTAATTGGTCACTCTAAATTGCCCGTGTGTGTGATTGTTCGTCTGTATATATAGCCCTGCGATAGACTGGCGACCTGTCCAGGGTGTCCCCTGCCTTCGCCCGAGTCAGCTGAGATAGGCTCCAGCACCCCCCGCGACCCTAGTGAGGATAAAGCAGTGTGTAGAGAATGGATGGATGGATGTCTAGGGTCGCCAAAGAGTGACACAAAAACAGGACAAACGCTGGTTTCCAGGGGGTTAGGCGACAATTTATTTGAAAGAGTAAGTTTACAACAGCACAACATGTGAGCAGAAATGGATTGTTTTGACATTTAATAATCAAGTCCTGAAATAAAATTACAGTTGTGGATTTTTGTCATTTAGTCTGGACTGAACAAATAGCAGCATAAATCTCAAATGTCATTATGAGGAGTCTGGATTGAGGTTTCTCACTTGATAATGATCAAAACATGAAATTTAGATTGGTTTAAAGGAATATTCCACCTTAAATCTTTGAATGTTGACCTAAAAGGTTGGTTTCAGGAAGTATTCCACCTACAAGGTCCTCACACATCCACCTTAAAGGAACATTCCACCAAAAATCCCTGGACATGCACCTAAAATGTTGGTTTAACCGAGTATTCCATCCAAAATCCACAAAGAGACCCGAGGGGCTGGTTAAAAGGAATATTCCACCTAAAACCTCAACTTAGACAGTATGTGTAGCAGCAACAGCAGAAAGAGGTCCTCTCTGGGTGGAAGAATCACGTTCAAGTGGCAGCTCCCTTTCTGCTCTTACCTTACTCACTAAACTCAAGCGTCATGGAGGACTGCAGTAGTTGACGTTTCCTGCTGCAACCTTCTCTTTTTCAGCTTTCCACCCTTTTTCCGAGCTTTGACCAATCCCAGAACATGAAGTACATCATCGACATCAGCGACGTAACCAATGGAGAGAAAACCATCCTCACCAACCACCTGATCAAGAACCTGTCCAACTGCTGCGTGGTCCATCAGGATCATCAGGATGACTTCTTCAAGCCCCAAAATCAGATTGAAGTTGGTGAAGATGGCTTTAAGCAGTACGATATCATCATTGCTCTGGACATGGATGCCATGATGAGTACGATCTACGTGTGGCTGGAGAACCCGGTGAAGTTTGAGAAGTCTCATGGCGTTAATAACACCCTGGACACAGAGCTCGTCCCGAAGTCCGACCATGAGGAGGAGACTCACATCCTCATTGTGGAGGGCTTCCTGCTTTACACCTACAGGCCTTTGATCGACGTGCTAAACCAGCGTTACTTTATTTCCATCCCATATGAAGAATGAAAAAAGAGGAGGTGCTCTAGGAAGTACACGGTGCCAGACCCCCCCGGCCTGTTCGATGACCACGTCTGGACCATGGACTTGCAACACAAGAACATCTGCTCACTGTGAAAGATTATTGAGAGCAGCTTTTTGTGACTTCTATGCAGAACACTATGATGTTTGCTGAGCTGTGCACTATTAAATGACTTAAGAATATGGAATATTGTTACTGTTTATTATTGTTCTCAGGTTTATTGTTAAATGTATTAAATGTTGCTTATTGTATTTTATTCAAGAATATGGAGTATTGTTTCTGTTTATTATCGTTCTCAGGTTTACTATTAAATGTATTAGTACTTACTGTATTTTAAAATTTACATTACTGCACAGAACATTTCAGATTTTTTTTTTTTACCACAGATCAAAGGTACAGATTGTTGTTGTTCACTGTGTATTGGGTAGTACTCATTCTGATTTAGACTGATTAGTATGCAGAACCCTATGATGTTTCTGGTTTACAGCTGAGAACTAGTTGTTAAAAGTACAGAATATTATTTCTTATTTTAGGTGTGATAATTGTTAGTAAACATTCTAAGAAGTGGAAATTGACAGGGTTGTATATAGTGCTGTTCTTGCACGATATTTGTCACTTAATTGCCCTCAGGATACTGTCGTTGAGTTTACTAGTTTTACATAACAGGCAGATGCTGCAGCTAATGATGTTTTAATTCACATAAACAAGTCCATCATAATTTGAATGTTAACAGTCCAAAATGAAAAGGTCATATACAGCTTTCCTATTGGGTTAAAGAGCCAGAAAAAACCCATGAAAAAATACTTTGTAAAAGCGAGAGGTCAGTAGCAGCTTTCATTTTTTCTTACAACTTTTCGGTGGCCCCTCAAAAATATCTGTTGTACCCCCCTGTGCCGCCCCACTAAAATTAATCTGAATCCGCCCCTGACTGTTAGAAACAGAAAGCTTACTAAACAAATCGCATAGTTTACTTCTTTTTAAATGAACTGAACATTTCATCAAACACAAAATACTCCTGTAAAAGTAAAGTGGCTGCCTTAAAATGATAAGTTCTGTAATATTCTTAACTGAGCCACATTTTATTATCACGTTTGCACCATTAGATATTATAAATCAACAGCATATTTAATTTAAACTTTTTTACTCCACCAAGGAACGGCAGTTATATGACAATCGGCGTATGTTTGTCTGTGAATCTGTCTGTCTGTGTGAAACATTACTCAAAACAGATAAATGGATTTGGATGAAATTTTCAGAAGAAGTCAGAAATGACACAAGGACCACCTTGTTAATTTTTCACAGTGATGCGGCATATAATCTGGATCCATGGCTTTGTAAAGGATTTCCCATTGGGAGAAATAGATGCCGGAACAGCATTGCTGTAACCATGACAACAAGTGAACACTGTGTCAGTTACCTGCTGACAATCACATCCTACTACAAATTGACTGTAATATATCAGTTGGAAATCACACAAAGAAAAAATGATTAAGCTGTGGGGTGTTTCTGTGTCCCATCAATTCCCACCGCCCGCTATATATTTAGGTCACACAAGATAACAAACGGGGCTGCACAGTGGTGTACTGGTTAGCACTTTCGCCTTACAGCAAGAAGATTCCTGGTTCGAGTCCCGGCCCGATCCTGGGATCTTTCTGCATGGATTTTGCATGTTCTCCCTGTGCATGCGTGAGTTTTCTCTGGGCACTCCGACTTCCTCCAACAGTCCAAAAATATGCTGAGGTTAATTGGTCACTCTAAATTGCCCGTAGGTGTGAATGTGAGTGTGCTTGTTTGTCTGTATATGTAGCCCTGCGACAGACTGGCGACCTGTCCAGGGTGTCCCCTGCCTTCGCCCGAGTCAGCTGAGATAGGCTTCAGAACCCCCTGCGACCCTAGTGAGGATAAAGCGGCGTATAAAGAAAGGATGGATGGAAGATAACAAATGTCATAGTTTAGTATGTTGTCCAAAAAGTCACTAAAACGGCATAGTTTAGTATGCCATCCAAGATGTGTAGGAAATGTCACAATTTAGTATGTCGTCCAAAATGTGTCAAAAAAAAGCCCGTCAGAGTTTAGGACGCCGTCCAAAATGTCACTAAAACGTCATAGTATAGTATGTCGTCCAAAATGTGACAAGAAGGTCATAGGTTTCGATGTGGTCCAAAATATCAGTAAAATGTCATAGCTTAGTATGTCGTCCAAAACGTGACAACAACGTCATTGTGTCGTATATCGAACAAAATGTCACTAAAACATCATAGTTTAGAATGTCGTCCAAAATGTCACTAAAACGTCATAGTGTAGTATGTCGTACAAAATGTAGACAAAAACTTCATTAAAACGTCATAGTGTAGGATGTCATCCAAAATGTGACAAAAACGTCATAGTATAGTATGTCGTCCAAAATGCCGCTAAAATGTCATAGTTTAGTATGTCGTCCAAAATATCATTAAAACGTCATAGTTCAGTATGTCATCCAAAATGTTACAAAAACATCATAGTTCATCATTTCGGACAAGCTATCATGAAAACGTCATAGTTTAGTATGTCATCCAAAATGTGAAAAAAAAATGTCATAATGTTGTATGTCGTCCAGAATGTGGACAAAAACGTTTAGTATGTCGAACAAGATGTCATTAAAACGTCATATTTAGTATGTCGTTCAAAATTACTTTTAAAAAGTCATAGTTTAGTATGTCATCCAAAATGTGGAAAAAACGTCATTGTTTAGTATGACGAACAAAATGTCACAAAAACTTCATAGTTTAGTATATCGTCAAAAATATCACAATAACTTCATAGTTTAGTGTGTCATCCAAAATATCACAACGTCATAGTTTAGTATGTCGTCCAAACTTTCACAAAAACGACATAGTATACTGTGCCGTCCAAAATGTAAAAAAAAAGTCATAGTTTAGTATGTGGTCCAAAATGTGACAACAACATCATAGTTTTAGCCTAGCCATGCTAGATCCCATGTTTCTGACGGCACAAGGGTCTCGGGAAGCTCGACAGGGAGGGAGGTGGGCTAAAAGGTTGTCTATCAAATCCCTCTGCAGCAATTGGGTAGGTGTACAACCAATCAACGCAACGAATAGGCTGACGTAGTTCCGAGAGCACCGGCGGATTGTGGCTAAGTCCCATTAGCTTCCCAACCAGCGGAGCCCCGGAGCCAACTGGTATATTAAGGATTTGCCATATCCCGTCGGCATAAGTCCAAATACGTCTTTCTTCTCAATGAAACACTTCAGTGCCATCCTTTGTTTATCTTTCAAGTTGAATTTTAGCTTCAAATCTTTAAGGGCTGTGGCCAAAACCGAGTCGAAAGATAACTGTTTATTGTGCGCCGGTTGTTTCTGTCAGAATCGTCACGCCTCTGTCGTCACTTCGTTACGCCCGCCTTCTGACTCTACACTTCATGGTGATTGGTCCGGCCAGTTTTAGGAGAATCCAGCCTCGAGCCTTATGGAGGGTAACTAGACCCTCCCTGGCAGAGAATTAAATTCGTTGCCGTGGGTTGTCTAGCGCGGCTAGGCTATCATAGTTTAGTTTGTGGTCCAAAATATGACAACAACGTCATAGTTTAGTTTGTGGTCCAAAATGTGACCAAAAACGTCATAGTTTAGTATGTCATCCAATGAATGGAAAAATGATGTCCAGGTAGCTCAACTGGTTGAGAGGGTGACTGACTCATAAACAGGACTGTGTCAGAGACGCAGGTTCGATTTCAGGTCGTGGCCCTTTACTGCAGGGCTTTCCTGTCTTCCTCTCTACTTACCTATTGAATAAAATCAACAAAAGGCCCCAAAAACCAACTTTGAAAAAACCCTGTAGTTTAGCATGTCGTCCTAAATGTGTAAAAAATGTCATCGTTCAGGACTTATCCGTTGTAAATGATACAAGGAACAACTGATTAAATAGTGGGGGTGTTTTTGAGTCCCATCTATTCCTCTGACCCGCTTCATATTTAGGTCATGCGATTTGGTGTCCGTACATAATGTACACAGGCATAACAGACGCCTGTGCTCAGCGCAACATCATTTTGTTTGTGGATACATCTATATTAAATGACCACATTCTATGTTGCCATGATTTTTGATCATCAATAACTAATAAAAAATGCTGCATTTCTACAACAATATGCTGCATTTTTGACAATGATATATGGGGGAATGAACAGCCTCTGAGTGCTTTTCTAGTTTAAATTTACTTTCATGTTATTAGAACTCAAGTCAAGTTTGCTGGTTTCACATTTTAAGTTGAATAATTTAGTTAGGTACAAATTAAAATTTCTTGTTTATACCGCTAAAAGATGTATTTGGTGATTAAGTTGATTGAACTTAAAATATAAAGTTGACTTTGGTTTTTGTCAGCTTAACCTTTGTCACCCAGCTGTTCATTCTCAGATTCAGATTTATGTTTTTGCGACTGAAATTTTCTCACTAATCCAACTCAAGATTTTTAAGCAGCCAGGTTAGAATTTTTTTTGTAAATTTAACTTGCTTGTTCATTTTTACAGAATCACAATGAGGGACTTCTGGAGGCTGATTAAGATGCCACTGATCAATGATTATTGAGAGAACTGCATGTTCAGGGTTTATCCTCAGAGGGAGTCTGACGGTGTTTTCATCCATCACAAGGTGGCGCTGTCTGCCCTGGTTTCTTCGTGCTACATCAGAGTGCATGAAGACACTAACTGGGTGATTTTAAAGGCCCTCCCAACCTCGGTGTTTGCACGTCACTGACAGTATTTGTTGCATTGAATCAATCCTCCTGTGCGGTCTATCTGTATCACCTTACAGGACCACAACATTGTGGCACCCTTGGGTGTTCAGTGACTTCAAAACTTGCAAACAGGCCTGATTTTGAAGGGAGATGAAAATAAAATGTTGTACGTGGATTCACAAACTTCTGATAGTCTGACATTTTCAGGACAAGTTGAGCACCAAAAAAAGAAACCAACTCTTCAAAAGTCCTTTGCAGAAGGTTTATTTTTCAATGTTACAACACAGACTAATCATTTTACAGGCTGCTGTTTCATTTCAGTTGCAACCACCATGTTTTCCTTTGAGTCCAACAATCTACCTCTTGCACTTGTGAACCATCAGCTCTGAAGGCCTCACAGCTAATGAACTAACCCTGCAAACATGAAAACGTTAGTCAGCAGCATGCGGCGTTTAGAAATCAGCCTCATAAAGAGTAACTGCTGTTCTTATTAATCATTGTTACAGGGCCGCAGGATCCACGCTCATTTAAAGCAGAACCAGAACAGAACATTGCAAACCACAGGCGGTCTGATAATTTCACCATTTTTATGTTCTGCACCAAAAAATGCAGCACAATAAAAAACAAAAAGAAACGCACAACGTTGCCGGAGGGTGACAGGAATCATTCTCTGCTTTGTTGAAATAAATTCCCTTGTAAAGAACAGATCACAAACCTATTTCACATTAAAGGACGCGGTGATGCAGTTTGTGATTCCGCCTTGTTTATGGGGGTTTTCAGGCAATTTTCCATCACATTTAGGCGCTTTTATTGCGTCTTAAAAGAAATGTTGCCTCATTAGTGCGCATAAGAAAATGTTTCCCCCTTGATTTCTAATAGATGACTGGCACACTGTGAGCACTAGTTGTTATAATTACGCTCCTGAGTGAATCTGGCTGCGTTAGATAGAAAACTCACTTATTAGAACCCATGTTTCCCCCAGAACAGTAAACGCACCTTATAAATGCGCCGTTGTTCCATAGATTTTCCATGTTGGAGACTCTGGAGGGTCACCTGAGGACTTGTGATGCGCTTCAAGAAATGTAATTGTGATGATTCTTGATTAAATTAGTTGTGACTTTAATTATTCACATCATGATTACAGTGTAAAATGGCCAAAGTCAATTCAGGAGCACGCAAACTCTCCAAAGGTCAAAGCACTGCTGCCCTCTAGTGGACTGTAGAGGCCATGAAAGAAAGACATTCACACCTATTTCTCATTAATGGTGAAGTTTCCATCATAGATCTGCTTCTGCCCAACCAGCAGCTCATAAACAATCTGGAAATCACTGTGTAACATTTAATTTCATCATATTCATCCCCTTCACCAACTAGTGCGCCCAACCACTAAAATCTACTCCATAATGTATTTATACCTTCCTTTAATATTGACTTTTACTGTATTATTGTCTCCAAACTGCCTGTTGAGCTTTTTGAATTTCTTTTCTCTCTCTCCCCCACCATGCTGTGATATTTCTGTAAATTATGAGAACATCTGTTTTGTGCAGAAGCCTGCTTTTATTGCTCTTTTTCGGTGCAGACATTCGCAAGAAATTGGTGATGATGGATATTTGTGATTTATGGCCTTCATGCTGCATTATTAATAGTTTCTAAACCACGTGGCTCCCACAGGGCTGTACAGGCCTGCAGGTACAGAGCAGAGTTAGAAGGAGCATGGCATTTCAGGGTTCAATCAGGACATTATTTCAATTTGAACCAAAAATTAAATATCATAATCTACCCACCCATGGAAACCTTCTTTTAATTATTTATCCGGGACTCATTGGTAACATAAACAATCTGGAAAATTGTCTTTTAATTATTCTAGCTTCCCCCCCCCCTTTCTTTTTTAAAAGTTTGACATGAGACATTTTAAACTAGATTCGTGTTTTTAAATTTTAACTCATGGGCGCTTCAGAGAAACAGTTAAATGGCATTTTTCTCTATAAAATATTCATTTTATAAAAGCTGTTTATTCACTCATTGTGCTATAAGATAAAAAAGGCCAGAAAGGAGATGATACTGATTGGACTGCAGATTAATTTGATGCATAAGCAACCATTTAAAATGACTTTTTTCAATGTAGGTTAGACTTTATACCCTTTTTATTGAAAAGGATTTGCCTGTGTTCTGTTACTCCGGATCTGAACAGAAGGTGGTGGTGTCGTTTCTGAGAGAAAACTCAACTTCTCGGATTATATTTTATTTTATTTTATTTTAGAAAAAAGTGCGTTTCTCTGTATTTGAATGACACCATTTAGTGTTTTTCTTTAGCTATGATCTACTAACTTTTTATGATATTGAGCTAATGCTGAAAATATATATTTTTAAATATTGTTTGTAAAATAAGATATTTAATAAAATTCACCTGATTGACCTTAGTAACTTAGACAAACCATGGATATTAAAATAAATGCCATTAAAGTCAAACAACAGGTGAAGACGTGCTTTATGACTACTGCAGAGTTACAACAGATTTTTTTTCCTCCTCATTTGGGAACAACCAAATAACATTAAAACATTTGAAAACTTGCTTGAATTAACTGTCTACTTATTGCTTTTCTTTTAAATTGCCACTTGAGCTTTTCTCCAAGCTTCCAGAATCCATCCATTCTCTAATAATCAGAGTAAAAATGAAATGTGTGCTGATGAAAACAAAGGTGGAAGTCATGGTTAAGAAAATAAAAATGTGGGCTCATATCTGTAATGCAGTTTTTGTTTTTTTTTTGTAAATAGCTGCAGTGAAAGCGTTTTTATTGTTGGTGCTTCACCTCCAAACACACATTTATCATCAGCACTGATCTGGGTTGAGACAAAATGCGCAACAGAAATTTTGCAAGCATAAATTCTCCACAAAATGATTTTGCTGAAAACGTCCCATTGTGTATCATTTTAGAAAAAAAAGATGAAAGGCCTCCTCGTTAATAATCATTGGTTTGAGCTGTATAGAGGACTCCTAATAACCCGTTTTCCTTTTCTTGGGGATCAATGCTTTTCTTCTTCTTCTTTTTTTAATAGAAAGTCAAACAGCCTCCTGTGATCTTTTGGATGATATAAACAAGTGACTTTTGTTTTCCAGTTTGACTCCTGGCAAAGATAGAGAGCAGAGAGGGGACAAAAGAATGAAAGAGTTTTTAAAGAAAAGGACTGATCCCCTTTGGCTCTTTTGTGTCAAGTTTCTCTTCTTTTCAGATGGAGCGTTCATCCGTGTGATTTCAGTTTATTGTCAGGGATTATGTATTAATTCATGCCTCATGGATAGACTGGAGCAGAGATTATGAGGAAAAGAAATACGTAGAAGGTTTTGAATCCGATAGTGCTTTAAATGTGTCTGATGCGCAAAGACAGAATAAAAGCTGATGTGGTTCCTGAATAAATCCGGTCCTTGTTGAAGACAGCAGCTTCTGAGGAGGAAATCTGTGCGCACTGAGCAGAAGTGTTGCCCGTCCCAGTCCCCCGTTGACATTTTAGGAATGATAAAAGTTCCGCCTTGCCTGGAGCTACAGCCTCTCTGGAGCCGGCCTCTGTCTGCGGCAGATTGCCTTTGCTCATTACAGCAATTATTTTACTCGAGTTTAACCCCTGCCTGAATGGCAGGGAAGTCAAGAGAAAGCCTTTAAAAGTGCCGTGGAGTGGCCTGTAATTTCCCTCCATCTGATCCTCTCTGTTTTGTCATTTAAGTCCTCCTGATGGCAGAAAAACGACTCCGCAGTTCAAATTTAGATTTTCTTTCTTTCTTTTATGCGCTCCAGGAACGTAATATGTTTATATGTGGATTGGCACGCTGCTCCTAACACCCATAATGGGGTGTCACCTGGCTCGTTTTACACCCTAAACGCACATAATGACACTCGAGTGGATTGTTTACGAGCAGTTTAGCACCACAGAAGTGATCTCCAATATTTATCAGTGCGTTTTTGAAGCCAGCAGAACTGGTTGTCTCTCCCAGCAGCAGCAGCAGCAGCAGCAGAAGCCTCCCCCCTCCACCTCCACCTCCCCCTAAACTCTTCTGGCGCCAACAAAATCTAGGTTAGTTGTTTCAAAGCAATAGGCGACAGCTGTAGCAATACATTCCACCAAATAACATGTGACAAGTTGAGATTCTCGGTGCAAAGCAGCACTGCGAGGCTGAGCGCACAGAGGTGCACATTCCTCCTGACAAGCTGGGCCTTACATTGTCAAGTAATGGTGTTGGGGCACGAGTCTGCTTTATGACATTTTGTAAAACGTGTAAAATCTAAATAATCAAACACATCTGTATTTTACCTTTAAACAGGAGTTAGCGGGTCTGATCATAACGTTCCCCTTCTGTTTCCCCAAAACCGTCTAAGAAGTAGTTTAAACAGTACAAATTGGTCTAAATCTCATC
Source organism: Acanthochromis polyacanthus (assembly GCF_021347895.1). Lineage (NCBI taxonomy): Eukaryota > Metazoa > Chordata > Actinopteri > Pomacentridae > Acanthochromis > Acanthochromis polyacanthus. The sequence goes on from NC_067117.1 coordinate 20,034,079, forward strand.
CTAAAAGCGCAGAAAGAATACCAAGTTTCACCTGAAATTTTCATTTAAGATTAAAAAAAAATCCAAGCAGATTTTGTTAAAAAGAAAAGAAAATAAATTTAGCCCTCTAAAATAGGCAAGTCTGGTGCACCAGTCATCGTGCAAGTGTCATTCAAAACGGACAACCTCTTAATGAAAAAGAATAAACAATTTATTGTTAAGTTATGTCACAAATATATTCATAATATAAATGAGGATATTCTTCAAATATACATTATTTTACAGTACACATATCCCTTCCGAAGGGAAGCAATCCGACAACAGACAGTGCTGTTATAGAAAAAAACAAAAACAAATGCTGTGGTTCTCCAAATTCACAAAGAGCACTCATTGACACTGAATTCAGTAACCCACTGTTAGTTACGCATTGATATGAATGCAAAAAAAATGAAAAAAGTACGTAGTCTGCAGTGTGACAGCAGCACACTGAAGTTTGTCATCAAGCTGCGCAACAGTCTGATCAGCAGCCCTTTAACCTTTCACCTGGCTGTGTTTGGACAGAATACTGACTGTCCATTCATGACAAAACAAACGACTGCAAGTTGTTTTCCACCTCTGCACCGCAAAAAATGTCCATCTTAAAGTCATTTAGTCTCATCTCGTTTCTCTAAAAGGAGATTTTTCTTTTTTAATGTCTACCGAGAAAAAATAAATGGAAGACTTAAATGACCAACGAAGCTGGATTATTTTTGCAGTGTGTGAACTTACATGCGAGGTAAACAGAAGTGGATAAACCTCGAGGTCCTCAGAAGGGGTCTGTTAGGAGGCCTCGGCCCCCTTTGGCTAGATTGACACTGACTTTACCACCAGGATGCTTCTTTATTTAGTCCAGTGTCCTCAGCGGTCCAAAGGGCCTCTTCTCTCTCTCTGAGTTGTCTTAACCCCCTTTGCGTCCCACTGCGCGTCGTCCTCTGCCCCTGTCAAGCCAGGTGGTACATACTGTATCCGACGTGAGCCGCGTACAGTCCCACGGGAGAAACCGGCAGCGAGTGCCTCTGGAACGGGTGCGACCCAGCGTAGGACGCAGGGACGTGCGCACCGAGGGGAAAGGAAATCCCGAAAGCCGGAGGCAGCATGGGCTTAGCTGCCATTTTCAGTTTCTCAAGTTCTGCCTCCTGCAGCCGCTTGGCCTTGGCTCTCCTGTTCTGAAACCAGATTTTAACCTGAGTCTCCGTCAGGTTGAGAGAACTGGAGAACTCTGCGCGCTCGGCGATGGAAAGGTACTGCTTCTGGCGGAACTTTCTCTCCAGGGCGAGCAGCTGGGACGTGGTGAAGGGAGTCCGGGGCTTTCTGTTCGTCTTGTGTTTCCTCAGTGGACAGGCAGGAGGACTTAACCTTCCTGGAAGAAGACGAAATGCTTGAATCCAAAATATTTTGTAACAAAAGCAAAGCCAAATCCAAACACATTTAGAAGAACAGTGCGCAAATGGAAAACACACTGACAAGGACAGACAGTAAACAAATAAATAAATAAATCATCACATCTTGTTTCACTTCCTCGAAAGCACAACTTACTTGGAGGTGTTGGAGAAAAACGAGGACTCTGTATCCACGAACTCCTCTCTTTACTGTCCGGGCTCTCGGGTTTAATCAGCACGTCTTCTGGCATGTTCATGAGCTCGCCCACTGAATACGCGGAGCTCATGGGTAAAGCAGGAGCCGCTGCATCCAGGCTGCCGAACGAGCCCATCCGTGCGCCTTTTCCCAGCGCCTGGGACGTCCCGGCCACGGACTGGGCATCCGGAGATGGCACCTCTCTGCTGGGCTTCCTGTCAGCCATGAGCGCCTCGACGCTGAAGGGCAGAATCGCCACTTTTGGCTTCCCGGTCTCCTCCGCGGGGCTCAGGCTGGTCTGCATGTCGCCTCTGCCGACGAGAACCGAGCGAGGAGGGAGATCTTCACTTTTCAAAGCAGCGGTCAGAGCTGACATGGCGGTCGATGGGGCCATACAGGTTCGACTGGGCACCGGGAGTGTCGCGGGGAGGGAGGGAGGGGAGGGGGGACAAGCTGACTCTTGCGTGGGGGTGATCGTGGGAAGACTTGCCGTCGGAGTTGCTGCGCACTAATGTGACGGTATCCTCATGTTTATGTGGCCAAATTGGAGAGCTGGGCTTATAATAAGGCAGACGTGGAGAGGGAGGCGGCCAATCAGAGAGGAGATGGGCTGGACTCTTTAGCAGGAGGAAAGGGGAAAAAAAACAGAGTGGGAAAGTTAACAATAGTGACTTTTTATAAACTTCGGATAAACACAACAAACTCTTAATGGCGCACAGTTTCATGCAGACTTAATCCCCTCAAAATAATGCTCCAGCCCTGATTCCTTATAATCACCCCAACAAAACTTATTTTAGAATTGGCTCTATAAACGTGTGCATTTCTTGTATTATTACCCTCATTGTTTATCTCTGATAACATAACTTCTCCGTGTGGATTGACCCATATGACTTTGGTTTAAGCTGAGCCTTGAATGTTGCACAACGCTGCCGCTCTGATGAACCTCTTGCTGTTTATTGATGGCTGCGGGGCTCTAATCAGATTCAAGCACACAGGCCTTTTGCAGTCATTTAGGGGTAATTATTGGGCTTGGGGGAGGGATCACTGGGATTTTTTTCTTCCCCCCTTTTTTGACTACATCCATTAAAGTCAAAAATGATGTGGAGTCGAAGCAAAGTGAGGGGAGGAGGAGGAGGAGGAAGCGTGGAGCCAAGGAGAGACTTAACCAGGACTGTCACTAATTTACCTGGCCTGTTCTCGTTGTCTGCACTGCCCATGTCGAGACTTTTTAATTATCAGCACAGGAGAAATGCAACACAATCTATGCATGTTCAAAAGATGGGCCCAGTGTTTTCACGGACACACTGCAAATATAAGGGTGCTCCAGTATCTAAAAAAGACGCTCAAATCTTGCACTAAAGACGCAGAAATAGATGAGGCCTACCTTTTTTTCTGCGGTGTAGTCAGTTCTCAGGAAAAGCGTCTGCGTCGCTAATTGCCAAGCACAAACAATCTGTCACGATTTGTCAGTCTCCCTAATGGGCAGACAAGTTATGTTGTTTTTAGGCGCCAGCAGCGGCCGGATCAAAGCGCACCACTTTAGGGAGACTATAGAAGAAGTTGAACCCGCACCGAGGAGAGCAGCACCGCCTCCTCCTCTATCCGCCCTAGCCCAGGGACACTGAGCCATTCAGCCTGAAAAATTAGCTTTTTCTCAGCCGATCGCACGCTATTTCCATCTATTCAGATGAGGCTCATCAGAAGGAGGAAAAATATAAAAGGTCAGCTGCCCACCGGTTACTTTTCAGCGATTTTCTAAATGAAAAAAAGGGGTTTCCTGGGTGTGAGTGTTAAGACCAGACCTGCAGATCTGGTGAGATGTGACTCGGTACAGGAGTCAGTGAGATGCATACAGTGAGGGTGAGACCTCAAAGCGTGTTATCTGCATAATCTGTGCACTCCAAGAAGGGAAACCCGGGAAGTGAATCTCCAAGAGCAGAGGAGCGCCGTGCGCCTGTCTCAGAAAGTTTAGACTTGTTTTAGTGCAGTTAACATTCAAAGAGCAAGAGGCCAATTTTCTGCTCTTTGTGGAGAAACATTTTAGTGACTGTGCAAAAACAATGTCTGATTAAGTACAATTATAAACCAGTAAAGGTCACGTCAACAGGTCGGCCTGCAGTGTTTCCTGAGCCGCACTTTCATATTCAAATCACAGCCACAAGTGTCCCTTAATCGGTTTCTTGCCTTTTAGATCAGATAACCAGCCTCCACTCGGTTCATAAAAAAGCTAACACAGCTCTTCATATATCGTTTCCTCTACAGGACATCCTGTGTGTGTGAAGGTATAGCAGGCTCCGTGCGCAGCTGCAGTGTGTTTGGAAACACTTAAACCCTCCAACCTGGAACGAGTGGCACCGCTCCGAAAGGCTTTGAAGTCACCGGAGTCTCCGGGCTCCCACGTACGTCTGAAGTCCCCTCTGCTCGGGGCTCAAACACTTTAACCCGTCCTCCAACACCAACTCGTTAAACGGGTCTGCGTAAACACAAATAGGCACACATGAGACGCATTAACGTGCGCTGCGGCGAGGTGCGGCTTTTACGCACAGGCTGCTCATTTTCCCCGGTGATATGCGTCCCAGAAACTTGTAATTTTTTTATTTGATGGTCTCATGATAAATTTTAAGCGTGGTGATCTTTCGGTCAGTCAGTGGATTCTGCGTAAAAATCAGCCCATAATTAATGTCATCTATCGCTCTGTAATGCTGCTCTGATTGTAATCTCTCCGATCTTATTAAACCTACATTTATTACAGTGGCTGACTGTTTCTGTGCCATTGTCTGTAGTTTATTTGCCAGAGATGCTGGAAAACAATGTTGGAGGCAATTAGCATCCCAAACACAGGCCTTTAAGAAGACTGATATGCTATGGAGAAGACGATTACCATAACGTTTCATTTAAATCCCGAGGCAACAAATGAGCTACAAAAAAACTGTAAGGCGCATCGGGCCTTTGTTTAACTTTATAAACTACCTTTGATTCCCAGTCAGTAGGCAGGGACTGCAGACAAAGGCCCATTGTTGCCTCCTCTCAAAGTTGTCTTAACCCTTTTCATGCGAGGTCTGTCAATTTAGACTGTAAAGACATAAAAGGCCGAGTCCATGTCAAAAGGCATTTTCAGGCAAAATATTTGCACTTGGTGCGTAAATGACTTTCGTCTGGGGACAATGACATCGCACGTGTGAGTACAAAACTCCTCAATCTTGCTCATTTTTAAATTTAAGGTGGAATTTGCGCACGAATGCATGAGGCATTAAAACGCGCAGTGACAACGAAGTCAGCTAGTGAAATGTGTGACCTAAGGAATCTGGTGAAAGCGTCTGAGCAGCATTCGGTGGGTTGGAGTTAATCTGATAGTGGCTTCATGATGCACCTTTAGGGGGAGATGAAAGGAGCAGCCGGCAGTCCGGCCCAAGGTCTCCATAATTATACATAATGTATCCTATTTCAAAGCAATTAGCGCAATCAGGCGGATCGGGCCACTTTGCTGCCACTAAGCAACAATGCCTCACGGTCATTTAAAGCTTCTACGTGCCATTCACACTCTGAGAAGTGCTGCTCTCAGCCTGACAGGTGGAAGTGTCCAAAGTCCACAAGTCATCTCCTCGTTTTCTGAAGCCAGTTTATGGTCCCACCTCCTCCTAAACCAGAGCTGAGAAAATAGAAGTCTTCTGTGTACAGGAGCATATTTTAATTCATTTTAATATCATCTGTATTAATCATAAAATGCACAAATTAAAGAAAATGTTGTGTCTGTTTGAAAAAAAACAACAACCTGTCAGGCCAAATCTGGAGAGATAAATATGGGCTAAAATATATTGAATGATAATATTTAGAATAGTTTGTTTCTACTTTAACACAATTCATATTTTGTCATGTGGATTTATTCTAATTTAATTGAATTTGTCACATTAAACATTGCAACGGTTTGCATCAATCTTTTTGAGTTATGACAACTTCAAATTAAATGCTAAACCAACAAGCTACACTGAATTAGGTGACATTCCTCCCACCACAATGAAAGGTATATTTAATTACCACTCCTAATTAACTAAAATTGTCCAGGCATGCTAAAACAAAGGTGGAGACTTGAAGTTCTGACCTCAAAGTGAGGAAAAATTCAACTATCAAGCAAATTTAATTTAAAAGGTACCTCAGCCTGACTTTAGTTTTAAATCAACTAATGCAGACATTTGGGTTTAAATTACTCATAATATTACATTTATGCAATTAGCAGTATTATAATGTCAACTTCAAGTCTTCAAAAATAATATTGACAGGTTGAATTGTATTTCCAAAACATTAAATTAGACGTTTTAAGACAAATATTGCAACCGTGCATTTCATTAAGTGGTGGTCATTTAATTACTTGTAAGGGGACAGAATTTTATCGGCAGTGTAAAAGAATAGAATAGAAGTTTATTTGTCATTGCAACAAGTACAACGAAATTGCAAAAGCCTTTCAGTCAATGCAAAACTGTGAAGAAATACGATGAAATACAGAGTAAATAAGATAAGAAGGGGGGCTAAAAATAGACAATTATTGGCAAATTAAGAAACAGCAACACTCAAGTCATCTGAGCTCAGAGAGTCAGAGCTGAGTCTGGAGCAGCGCAGTGATCGAGGCTCGGCAGGAGAACAGCAGCTCGGAGAGAAATGGAGTCCAAATGTGGAGGAGGATCGCCGGCAGACGATGATGAATGCTCTGGAAGCTCCGCCGATGGAGCGACTACATGCGGCTTGGAGAGCAAAGGCAGAGATGCTTTTTGGAATTATTAACCCTCCGAGTCAATCAGACGCAGCGCTTACTGAACTTTATTCCCCATTCATCTCCCTGAGCCGTGCTCCGGCTGACAGGCGGGATGAATGCGTCCCCACAGTGATGATGAAAACCCTGCTGGGGCGCATGAAACACGGACAGACGCGGCTCGGATGTCGCCAGCACCGGCGGGGGGCAAATAACCGCAGAGGAGGCTCGAAAGGGAAATATTTGCGTGAAATCGGGATGTATGACGAGTCCAGATTTGCAAAGAAACACTGACACCTCCGCGGCTTTATTACCTCTAATGTCAAAAGTCTAAATTACTATCTAGTATCCCATCACCACTAAGCCACTGCATTTTCTTCTTGGTAAAAATGCCTGTTTGGGTCACAGCTTCACTTTTTAATTACATCATCCGCGTCTCTTTGCTCTGATTGGCTCAGTTGTGTTAAAGCCTCCTTAATGACCGCATCACCGCCTGTTTAAATATTAATGCGCTAATTAAAAGCCAACACGCTGTCACTGGGGTTTATTTAAGTGCTACATAGGCCCAAAAGTCCTGTTGAATGATGCCAATCAACGTGCTAATTCTAAAATAATAAACACGTTGCACTATAATGATATATTGTCAGCATTTAGCTAACCGTAAACTGCATGGTCTGACTTCTGCTTGGTGATTTTGAGCCAGAAATGTACAAAATAGTGCACAAAAGTCTCCTTTTACTGATTTTGTTCCGACATAGTGGAATGATAGTATTTCATTTTAGTGTCCTGTCCCTACAAGAAGATATACATTCAATTTTATTATTCAAATAATTCAGTATGCTTTTGTTACTTGCATGAATGTCATGTTGACAATTTTGCCAAAACATCAAGGATGTGTGATTAAAACAAAACAAGCAAACAATTAAAAGAATAAACAACAACAACAAATTAGGTGGGATAAAGAAATTGAATAATAAATTAATTTTGTTGTTTACATAACACATACACAACAACATTTTAATACATAGCCAAATATAGTGACTATTTCTATATCATTATTAATGTTTTTCTTTTCATCATCATCATAATCATTATTGCTTTGACGTCACCGTCTTGTGCTTTATTTTATAGGCTCAATATTGTGACAAAAATAAATTTAGAACACATACATAATCAAAGATGTATGTTTCAATAGTGGTTGTTTATAAATGATTAATATTGTTTTTGTTATTGCTGTGACGTCACCATCTTGTGTACCATTTTATTGGCTATAAAAATGAATAATATTTTAACAAAAATACATTTGCCTAACCAAAGATACACATTTCAACAGTGACTGTTTACATATTATTATTGTGACGTCAACGTCTTGCGTACCATTTTATAGGTTACAAAATAAACAATATTTAGAACAAATATTTATTTGCCTAATCAAAGATACATATTTAAATAGTGACTATTTTCACATTATTATTATTATTATTATTATTATTATTATCGTCATTGCCGTGTTGTGACGTCATCGTCTTTGTACGATTAAATAAGCTACAAAAATAAAGAATATTTTAACTAAAATAACTATAATGTTATTGTCATTCATGTACAAACCTTGCTTTCATGCTTCCATCCACTCCTGCCCTGCTGAGGGCTTTGTGTTGCGTTTCTATGAAAAGTTCCTTCCTCGGTGTTTCTCTCTCTGATAGGATCTCTGTTCCTCACACCGTGACCTCTGCGTGACTTTAACATCCAAATAATTCCACCATGTGAGCGGCCCTATCAGTTTCTGCGTCTGCCGCTCATTGCTCTGTGAAACTTAGATAAAACTGCGGCTTTTTACAATTTACAACATTTCACCGTTCAGTCAAAGACATCTCAATTACCCGAGGTATTGGTGTGAAATTGAATTATCGCCCCTTTATTTCTCTCACGCCATTAAACAGGCAGCACACTAAAATCATTTGCAAATCACTGGTCTGGGTAATATGATATCTAAATGGATTGATTAACTAATGGCAAATCAGGGGATTTATTTGGTCAAGTCCATCACTGGGGGCTTTTCAGACGCCGAGTGCTCTTGTTGATTAGGAACTAAATAGAGTCCTAAATGAAATGCTTAATAAGCGCATAACAAGCAATAGTTTCGGCAACAAATCATTTGTATAATCGGGACTTTAAAAGATGCTCGATGATGGAGTAAATGATGTGGAGCATCTAAACGCTGTCAGCCGTATTTCCCTGCTCTGCAAACAAATTGCAGGAATAATGAAAACATGTTCAGGCTTATTTTAGGATAGAAATACTGCTTCAAACACCACCATGGTCAAACTATTGTGTATAATAATAATAATAATAATAACAGTTAGATTTTATGTTTATCATCATCATAGAATAGTTGTATAATAGCAAGAGTTTTTTATTATATATGATTTATAAAAATGACTTAGCACTTTTGCTGCATGCACACATTTTTTTGCAGGTTTTTTGCACCATACTCTTATAATAAATTGTCTCACTCTCCAAATACTGTTTCTTCACTAATATTTGCTTGCATTTAATGCAATTACAAATTAATGCACAACAATTAGCTTTTTTAACTATTTTTAAACAGATATTTCACCAGCAGTATTTTCCATCTCCAACATATCAATTTTCCTTCTTCAAAACTACAATAATTTTCCGTTTTCATCACGATAAGCAAGAATAACAGTTGCAGGTTTTGGAAATTAATTCTGTGGGAACTGACATCAGATACAAATGGGTCTTTGAAATGCAATCATAAGGATTTATACAGCGGTGTGTGGTTCCGCCATTTTAAAATATCACTGCAAAATCTCTGCCTTTGCCCTTCCAGTGACACCATGTACATAAACCATCCCTCACAAAAACCTTAAGCCCGTCATTTCAGACCGATCCCCTCCCGCTTTATAGATCTGGCCAAGGAAAAGCAAACCAAAACACAAAAGAGGGGCAGAACCAGAGGGAAGCTCGTCTGGGAAGTTGCAGCGTGGATGGCGAGCCGCTGCGTGCTCTGTCCTTCAGATCACAGCACAGCAGACTTGGCTCCATCCTAATCTCACAAGTCTCAACAGTCTGCAACTCAAGTTTATCCAGAGGGGGTTGAGCCTCTCACACTGCCCCCCGATCGCCGTCCCATCTAACCCACCCCACGTCTTCCGCCTGCCTCCACCCCGAGGAACACACTGTCAGTGACCCTTTGCTGACTCGGCCTGCCTAATCCTTTAAATGTGGGCAAAGCCTAAAATGATGAGGAGCTGGGCTTTTCTTATACAGGTGATGTCCTTTGCTGCTCCGTGTTTCCCCGTGGCCAGCAGGATCAGCCCAAAGACACAAGAGATCCTGTGGTTGTAATGGGCAGCAAACTCCACCTTGAGCAACTGGAATGCAGGAGGATTTGAGTCAAATTCAGCTATGCAGGACTCTACTGAAGGGCACATCCCTTTTATATGCTAAAAGACTGGACAAATCAGTTTTTAAAGACGGACTTGCAGACACTGAGCAGCCAATAGAGTCACCGGCGAGAAAACACTCCAAGAAAGAACTGGACGGATAGACAGGCAGGTTACAAAGTGAAGAAACAAAGACTGCCTGTGGAAGGCTTTTCCTGATCAGCATTACAATCTACTTTCTGTATTTGCTATTTGAGATGTAGCCAAGCAGAGATATAATGGGGAATATTGTGTGTAGTGGTAGCTTGTGTTTGAATTGTTAAAGCCAGTAAGACCACACTAACGGTGCCCAGTAAATGTCAGTATGATGGAGTTCATCAACAACACAGTAAACCTCTGAAAAAAACCCAAATGCATGCATGCCGAATGAGAAAGAAACCTCAAGTTGAAACTGTTGCATTATTGGAGATATTATAGCATGATTATGGCAATTTGCAACACTCCAGAAAAGTACTAATTTTGCATACAGAGCTGCAGAAATAAAGATGTCTTCACCTTTTGCCACTGACTATTCAATGATGTCAAAGCCTGTTAGTTTGCCATTTAAGAGTGCTGTCAGATACCCACAATGCACACACACTCTCCAAAGATGCCCCTGCAGCCACAGTTCCTCTGACAGTGAGCTCACTCAGGCAGCAGCAATTGCACTCACCTCCCTCCCTCCCTCTCTCCCTCCCTCCCTTAGCCCCACCTCTCCCCTATGGGAGACATATTTAATTTAATTAAGCCCTGTCAACGCTATTGATTTTGGCACTTTCAATTACGGCCCAGCCGTTTATGGGCTCCATGGGCTGTGGATCTACTGATCTGTGATGAGGGGGCCCATATCAGTGCGGGACCACATGGACGAGGAGCCTCTTTGTCTTCCTTATGGCCCTGCGCTGTCTGCAGGAGACACTGACACATGGCTGCTGCCTCGGTCCCACTCCCCTCCTGCTACCCATAATTAATCCCTCATTAGACAGGTCTTTATTGTTTAATTTGTGCCGTTCGTAATCAAATTGGGCAGATTAATTGCTACAGAATTTAGAAACGGGGGTGAAAAATAACCACTTTTAATTGCCTTCAGGTTTTATGACGCCCCGGGCCTCTTTAGTGAGCCATCACTGGACACGGGTGAAATATCTCACATCCTAAAGAATTTTCTCTACATCAGTTTTTGAGTGATGAACCATTACTGGGGTGATCTTTTTAGAAAGCGCAGCTACTTAGCTGAAGCTCATTAAAATGTTTCTCAGAGATATATTTTCCCTTGCAGGCCTAATTGCAAAAGTCAACCTTACAAATTCTTGTGTTTATTTATGGTCTTGGCCTTTTGCTTGTGTTCTGTTTGTGTGCTTCATGGTCAGCAATGTGTGTGAAAGATTAAGGAAAGTGCTTCAAAGAGGCGTTTAAGTGTGCACGAGAGAGACAAAGTGTATGCGTTAGAAAATCCTTTTAACAGAACTGTGCAATATCAGTAAAAATGAGATCTTTCTGTTTAGTGTGCAGGAGGCCTGTAGGTTTATTATACAAAACTGAAGTGGAGAAAAGTGATTTGGATGAATAGCGTTAGGTGTGACAATAAAAGTGTAACAACCTATTTGCTTGACACATTTTACAGCATACATTTAAGTGGTGACTAAAACACCAGTAGCTTCTAACACTTAATAAAGCAATACTTCTGTACGCTTTGCACAGGCACCTTGTAAATGCCCTTCTAAGCCTTATTTAAGTGAAAGCAGAAATGAATATTACAGTCACTTTGTGTGGGTTAAGGTTCACAGAGCTGGACGAAGAATTAAAGCTAGGCCTTTGTTTTATGTGCCAAAAGCAGAAACTGTGTAAATGATGCTGAAAATGATTTCTGACACAAAATAAAACACTAAAATTAATTGTGGGCATACTGTTAAGGTACTTTTTCCTCCATTAATACTGACCTTATTACATTAAAATCTAAATATTACTGTTGACAATGACTTTATCCCAGTGTGATGAGTATAAAAAAATGGTAAAGATAATATTGTGAGGTCTGTAGAAAATTTTGGAAGGAAAAAAAAAATCATACTGCCATCATTTAAACTAATCTCTAACTTAATTTATTGTGTATTTTGTTTTCTTTGTTGTTTATTTGGTAAATTAATTAGACTCAAAATAATAACAGTTAATGGTTGGATTATTTACGATATTGTCAATATCTATTTTTAAAATGTCACTTATCTATAATACATCATGTTATTTATAAGCTCTTTTTTATTGCTCTTTTGAATGGATGAGCGCTGCACCTTTAATTTTATTGTATATAAACTACCATTCCAAAGTTTGGAGTCACAGACAATTTCATGTTTTCCATGAAAACTCACACTTTTATTCATGTGCTAACATAATTGCACAAGGGTTTTCTAATAATCAATTAGCCTTCCATCATGAATAGCTAACACAATGCAGCATAAGAACACAGGAGTGATGGTTGCTGGAAATGTTCTCTGTATCTCTATGTAGATATTCCATTAAAAATCAGCCATTTATAGCTAGAATAGTCATTTACCACATTAGCAATGTCTGGACTGTATTTCTGATTCATTTAATCTTACCTTCATTGGGGGGGGGGGGGAGCTTTTCTTTCAAAAAAATAAGGGCATTTCTAAGTGACCCCAAACTTATGAACAGTGGTGTACATACAATGATAGCAACAACATATACTATGCTATGACACACCAGTTAAAAAAACATGCAAAGCTCTTTAACACAGCATTTGTCACACAAGATTAATGACTTATTGTATTCCTACAAATGCAGTTTTTTTAAGTGCATTCGTACAAAAATACCTGCAAACCCTCCCGTAGGCTGTGTGATTCACGTATGTGAGTGCACATGTGTGAACACTGCAAACCTGGCTGGGGTGTGTGTGTGTATGCACAGCGTCATGTTTCAATGACATCATTTAATGAGAGCATTGATGTCAAAAGTAGGGTAATTGCGTCGGCTGTCGTGTCACCATACACCTTGGCAATTATGGTGTCACTCAACGATTATGGTTCATTATCTCTCTGAGAGGCCGGCAGTCCAAACAACGGACTCGCACAAACCCTAAACACTAATTGCTAGCAGACACAAGTAGACATGTGGAGCCAGCTGAAGAGGTATATATTTAGCTTCCGTGGAGTGTATGGGAATTATGAGGGCGAGTTACACAAATATGATTATTAGATTTCACTTGATGGACACATGAGCATAGCGAGAAGTACAAGTGTGCCATTTAGCGATAGATGTAGCTGTTAACTACAGTGTAGAGGGACAGGACTGGAGGGTTTAGTGGAAAAACCTAAGAGCCACTTGAACGGTGGAATTAAGGGTAATTCAGGAAAAGGACATCGACCCTTTTTAACTTGAAAAGTTGGAAAAGTTGAGGAAAACTTGGCTCTACTTTGACTCATTAAATCCAGACAACGGAACACGAGTGATCTGCGCTCAATGGAATCTCTGCTGGATGTGATATTATTTATTAAACTTAGTTCCACATTTGTAGATAAAGATTTTTCCCATGGTTGCGTTGGTATACTGTCCACCATTTTGTGCCCTCGCTAACCCCGTTGCCCTCTGTGCACCAGTTAAGACCTTATAAGGCAGCATGGATTCCTCTGGCTTGTATGCTTCATATTATCTTCACATCCCCCTTATTCAATATCGCTGATGATTATCTTTGTTGAAGTTGAAGCCCATGACCAGAAGCCTCGGTCCTTTTATGCACAACTGGATCTCGGTTCATGTTTTTCGTGTCATAGTGTAAGAGTTGTGTAATTGGTTTTGTTTCCAACAGATGGTTGTCCGCTGTTGCTGCGAACTATTACAAACGCTGCAGTGATTGTTTGGAGACGAGCAGATTTAGTTACAATTTATTGTGCTTTCTTCAACAGGTACAGATGTTTTACAGGAAGGCCTACTTTCAGAGTGAGAGCTGCACCACCCAGGTGATGACAATCAAACTCAGCCGGCATTGTTGAATAACTTTTATATAACCACACTTCATTTAGTCTCACGTCATGCTATTGATCTCACTTGGCCTGAAATTCTTGTTAGCAGGTGAAAACAGTTTAGTAAATACAACTGCAATGACGCAGAAAATTTCAGGCTTGTTTTCATTTTTGCATGACTGGCTAATCAAGTCGTATTTCAACAGTATTTTTCCTCGATGAGTCACGGTGAAATGTCTCCACTTAGACCCTGGTTAAAATTATAATTCCTCAAATTTCACTCTCAATTGAATTGTAGATACTCTACTGTATCATCAAGGGAGGTTTGGTACTAAATAAGACACTAATTAGGCAGCTATTTGTCAGAAGGACAATAAATTAGTGACCGATGCATCTTTATACACAGCAAGAAACAAACTTAAGTAGCGTCAAAGCAGAAGTTAGTCTGTAGTTTGCCTTCTTTCATTCAAATTTTAATCTGATCCTAAAACATGCAGAAGAATGACCGTTACCTAATCCTTTTACGTTTGCCTGTTTGTGAGCAATAGCTGTTTATACTGTCCTCAGTGAGAAATGGTAAATGGTCAGTATTTATATAGCGCTTTACTATACCTGCAAGGTACCCAAAGCGCTTTACATGATACGTCACATTCACCCAGTCACACACTGATGGCGGAAGCTGCCATGCAAGGTGCTAACCACGACCCATCAGGAGCAATTAGGGGTTTGGTGTCTTGCTCAGGGACACCTCGACATGAGCACGACGGGCCGAGGATCAAACCAGCCCTTCGGTTGCTAGACGGCCACTCTACCCACTGAGCCATGCCGTCCCATAAACACAAAAGTGACCCCATGTTTTACCAGTTGAACACTTTAAATATGTTGTAGTGAGGCCATCCTCAGCTGTATGTGCAGTTTATTTCCCCCTTCCAGTTGACAATGCTTTCCCCCCCCCCCAAAACATGACTGCAATCACTCTCAAACCTATATGTCTTATTATTGCCACTATAATTACAAAGACCCTCAGGCCTTAACAGAAAACAGATTCAACACAAACCTTAATGTTTCTTGAACTCTAACCCTCCACCAAGTGTAAACAAGTAGTTTTTGTGTCCACAAAATTTTCATAGTAGCTCAGTCAGAGTTATCGCTCAGTCATTTGAAATGAGGCATAAAAATCAGAAAACAGTGCATGTCCATCGAATGGCCCCTCCACTCACTATGAATTCATGAATGTAACTGCACTAAATGGCAGTCTTTAACCCTCTCTACACAAAATTACATTCCTTGTACAACTAAAATGCATTCTCATTTACATTTCGTAGTAGTAGAGGTCTCCGGATTCACAGAGCCACATAGCAACAAGGAGAAGGAGGGAGGATGGAGGCATAAGTCAGCAACAGGACTTTCACCCAGGAGGAGACCAGAGTTTATGTCCTGTGTGAGACCATTATTCTTACACATAGGTTTGTCTTTGACATGTTGCTTTCTTTTGGTTCTCACTCAAGGTTTAGCTACTAAAACTATGTGATTAGATTTAGATTTAGGACAAAATCATGCTTTGATTGATGCCTTCATAATTAACTGCATGTTAGAAGTCTCGTTAAGTTTAGGCACCAAAGCTACATGGTTAGGTTTAGGAATTTAGGTGAAAATACGACCTTTCACTACATGTTTGAAGCTTCTCTACCAATTTTCTAGGTTACCAGGGTTACGATTCCTGTCCCATCTAATATCTGACTCGTTGACTGAAAAGAAGCCCCAATAAAGAGATAAAATAAATGACAACAATATGCTGACTAGAAATGTATTTGTGATACATGACAAACATAATCAACAAAAATACATTTTCCCATCAAAACATAATTGAGAATGCACTTTAGTTGTTTAGGCATATAATTTTGAGGAGACAGGGCTGGCAAACCTAATCAAAAATGAGGTTTTATTTCCTGTAAATCTCAGGAGTTGTAACACGGAGAGACACAGCTGAGTAAATGTCTACATGGAGACTCATTATGAGCTGGGGTTGCATAGCTAATTATGGTTGTGTCGGGCCGTGATGGCGAGGCGCTCCTTGCTGTGTGGTGGAGCCACAGAGGCTGCACAAACATCTCCTCAGAGGCCCCGGCTCCTTGTTTAATGAAACATCGCAGGGGCCCAGCGAATGCACACAGAGAGGCACAGCGCAATCTGATGGACAGTGTCACCGGGGCCATGCCAATTATGTTTTCAGCAAAGAGCCCGCTCCCCCCTTCATCTGTACCTCCCCCCTCCCCGCTCAGACATAGAATAACAGGGCAGAGATATGATTACTAATCTGACCCCCCAAACGCCAAACACTAAAAATGTCAGGATTTGTTTGTTCAGTCATCAAGAAGTGTTTCAAACTGAAGTGGGGGTCTGGAGGGATGATGGTATAATGAGCGTTTGCAGCTTCAGATGTTTGTTTTTGTTCTGATTGGGTTGCGTGAGGCTTGATGTGTCTCTGAGTGCTCACTGGACTCATTATGGTTGTAGCAATCTACTTTTAATAGCTGCAATTTGTTGGGTCTACCAGAGCTGGTGCCCTGGACTCCACAGGATCACAAAGACATGCTTAGCTCTGGACAAAGTAATGTAATACAGTAAACATGATCTCTGACTGCGGGGCTTGGTGGTGTACTGTATGTCAAGTCTTCTGTCTGAGCCTCTCAAGATCAATCAATGTTCTCAGCTACAACTTCTTCCTCTCTCCTATTCAGAGCATCTCTGCGGAGGTGCCTCTGCTGCTCTTTTCACATTTATGAGGGCGTGATTAAACGTTCTTCTTATTTCATTCATTCAGATTCGCTGGCAAAGGTATTTCATCCGCCTGACAAGGAAGGATGGAAGTTTCATTTGTCACTTTCTGTACTTGTGTCGGCGCTAGACATCACATATGTAACGGAACAGAGAACAAGAGGCAGGGGAATAGAAGAGAAATCGGGCACATGGAGCATTACTTGAAGGTGATTTAGCGTCTGGTTTGGATGTGAATGTGATCCGAAGAATAGGTACCAGTGGTTATTGTCTGCGAGAATAAGATCCGTCTCCTTGTCAGCCACTCTTTCTGAAATCATTAGCCCTACATTTAAACGCTATTTGCACTCGCACTAAAAGGACTGGAAAGCTTAACTCTGTATTATATTCATTTTTTGTATTGATACAGTCCAGATTGTAAGTATTTTACCACCTAAACATTTATTTTCAGGCTCATACCTCAGCACATTCAATCTGAAATACAACAATGGACGCTATGCTAAAGTGCTAAGCCTGAGGTTAAATTTAAATAGGTTTATGTGAATATTTCAAGTCTTTTATGTAAAATATAGCCCTTTTAACATTCAGTGTCCAAATTTAAAAAGTAATTGAACACTTGGCTGCTAAATGTTTCTTAGGCCGCTGTGTTTTTTCAATGTTTGCTCATGCACAAAACAGCTCAGAGTTGAGAGTTGCCATTTAGACTGAGTTGAGGTCAATTAAAGAGGTATCCATGTAGATGAACAAGAAAATAATGAGGCTCACAAGGATGAACACAGACGTACGCAAGAGTCTTCTGTATGCACAGACTCATATTCAGCCACATACATAAATCGCATCGTCAGCTGGAACGTATACACATAATATCCTGATCTCAATCAAATTGAGCTGCAGTCAACTTTCAGAAGACTAGACTGAAGGCAGGCACACAACAACATCCTAAAACTGAAGGTGGCTGCAGGGAAGGCCTGGTTGTGCATTGTCGTTTGAGATACAAAATCTTGTAGTCATTGACCACTAAGGATTTTCACCAAATCTTAAAGAAGACAACTGTGTTTGACTTTATAAAGTATTTTGCTCAGTTATTTTTTTGTGCTGAAAGGACATTTATCTGCCACATTGTTATATCTATTTTGACTTTGACCTTCTGAAATTAAACGCAGTGATTCAATGTTGTAGTCATTGTTTTATTTAAGTAAAATGTGTAACTGTCCTGATATTTGTGGTCTGAACTACACAATTATTAAACACTTAAAATAGAAACAAATGGGCCACTTACAAAAATACTGTGCTACTTTCTGCAAGAAAATGTACCATTTAAAATGGATGTGAACTTCTTCCTGTCTTTATTCTCATGTAAAGCAGCAGGGGAGCCGCTCAGCCAACAATAGCAGATAAACCTAAACACATCCAAAGGCAAAAAATGGCCTGTAAATGAACAGCGGCAGGGCTTGGAGTGAAAGATGTGGTCATGTCTTTATTTTTGTTTAACAGGATTAGCAAGCCCATGAAAGGCCCACAAAGTGACACGATTAGGGGCAGCGTCAGTTTCACTTTACAGTTTCAAGAGTTCCCACTTCTCCCTTCCGGGCGAGGAAGCTCAGCGGAGCTCTACCTCAGAGCCAAGATCACCTCAGCGAACCCTGAAGGCGTGGCTCAGTGTGACACGAGGGCCTCTTCCACTCCTTCACCCCCTGCAGCGCTCAGTTCATTGGGCGTCCAAAACACAATTAAATTCAGCTAAAGCGGGACCACTGGCTGCTTGGCTGATGTCTAATAGGCTTAAGAGGGGGAAATAAATCTAATTGCGTGTTATTGGTCTCAAGTTAATCCCCCATGCCATGACACTGAAGTGAGTTTTGGTGGGTTCATGCTCCGTGGTTCTGCAGCAGCTCCCTATGAGAGGAGTTTTTGTGGTGACAAAGCCAAAGGACTGCACTTGACTCCTGACAGGGGCTGAAAACCACTGAGAAGCTTTTTAAGTGGCCGTAAGTCTTATCAAGTGCACACTCTTGTATGTAAAGAGCACCACGAGTGAGTCCACACACAAGTGAAATGACGATGTCAGGACTGCAGCAGCGAGTGATCTAAGGTTACAGTTTCTTGTGCGTTTGCGGTGAAAGGATTATGAAACCTTGGCAAGTTTCCACTGACTGCAGATGTGGGAGGTAAGACACAGTGCTGCGAATTAATTGTTTCATTACACAGTTTTGAGACATATTAGATGGGATTAATATGCAATTACCCTGTCTGCCAGCGACACCTGATCTGATTTCTAAGAGCTACGCTAAACAATCCAAAGCAATATAAAACATTTAACTCGCTGTTTGGTTTCTGAAATGGCTTCCAGTCCTGTAGCAGTCGTGTGAGTAGATTGCATTTTTCTCCAGTCTCACCATAATTGGAGCCTCACTTTTGCCCTTTTGTACATATTATTAAGTTGTTAAAACTATCAAGCCAGTGGTTGAGCATTTTTACCGGATAGCCACACGCATTGTTAATCCTTTCTCTGTTATTCCAACTAGACAAGATTTGGCCTCTCAAGGTTTTTCTCTTTGTCTAAAATACCTTTCATCTGTGCATATGGTCATGAACGTGTTGGTGCAAGATGGCCAAATAGCTCATGGTGTAAATAGGACCCAGACGACGGAGCTCCAACATGGATGGAAACAGTTTTCTATCTTATTTACTTTGGAACGAACAGGAAAACCACCTATTTACTTCCAAGCCCTTCTTCTTTAGAAGATACAAGTCTGCCTTTAATTTAGTAAGCACTTCAACAACTTAACACAATGAGTACTAATGGTTCTCCCTTGGATTGTGGCCCTGCGGCGTGTGAGATTTGCTGCATTGTAATGGCCTCTTTTTCTGTGCACAAAACACCAAAGAGACAAGTCAGCTAACCTCAGATGACACTGGATTTGGCTCAAAGCGTGAGGGCTTTTTACTCGTTACAGCCGCTGTTTATGCACCACTGGTGGCCAGTAAAACGTCCAACCAGGCCGAACGGTAACTTTCCAGCTGTAGGACCCCAAGAGTGAGTGGTGGTTTGTGGTCTCCTCCAACATGGATCTTGCCTTCAGCGTGGTGTGCAAAGACATGAAACTATCTAATTAGAGTCTTAAATGAAACCTCTAAGGGTTCTGTGATGGGTAAAGAGGGAAAAACTGAACACAACAGCAAACTAAGGTTAATAAACTTGATTTAGTTATTATTATGGCCTATATGTTGGCATAAGGAGATAATATTCATATTTTAAAGGCCAAGAAGGGAATATTTTATTTTAAACAAGCATCATGCTGACATCAGTTTTCCTCTCCATGCATCTATTTCACCTCTCAAAACTGTCTTTGCATCTACAGAACTAGCGTTATGAAGTCAAATTCAGTCAAGCCCCACTTTGGAACAAGTTATAATGGTATCAAATCAAGCAGAAGCAGGTACCACGTAGTTTATAGTGTGATTATTAGCAATTAAAGACGGCAAATCATCTGATGAAGCTCCAACGTCCATTAAAGACACGATAAAACTGGAGCAGCAAGTGCCTGTCAAGTAGAATGGGAGTATTCAGTCAATAATTAGCACAATCCATTGTGTTTTCCTAGAGGAAAGAATCTCCTTGGTAGTAATGTTAAGAGTCTTTGATCACCTGTCCATTTATCTGCACCGTCCTGCACATGGAGCCTCTGTTTAGTGTTTAGATAGCATCTTTGTTAGCTGTGTAGCTTCTTCCTTTGTGAGGTCAAGCATGGAGCAGAGGAGTCTTAAAGAGAGAGAGCACGAGCAGTGAATGCTGCAAACATCAATGAAACCCAATGAGCACATTCCTTCTAACACTGATAAAACCAAGATTCAGTGCTGTGTCTGTCTGCTTCAAAAGTTGTAAAATAGGAATTCAGTGGGTGGGTAGTTTGGATCTTTGCTAATCCTCCTAAAAGAGCAAATAATGTAGAGTTCTTTTGAATTTCTTTCTAATATACCTTTATTTAATCAAGAAAGCAGCATGTAAGCACGCCTTTAGCTCATCAGGTTGAGCGTTCAACCCACATACAGAGTTTATAGTTCCCAAAGCAGCGGCCATGGGTTTGAGTCCGACCCACGGCCATTTACTGCATGCCTTTGCCCCACGTTTCCCGTCTCTCTCTCTCTCTCCACTGTGAACTATAATAAAAGGCGAAGACGGTCGAAAAATAATAATCTCGTGTCATTTATGAAATGAATTCATTCCTGATGTTGACACAAGCTAAGATTATCTGTATTTTAACTAATGATACACGGGCTTTAGTGCACATACATACTTCAAGACCAAAAATCTGCACACTAAGGAGTAATAAGTGTTATCATTGGATTAGCTGCTTCATAAGTCTGCTTTCCGCTCCCATAGGTCTGGAAGAAAAGTCCTTTCACACGCAATTGAACCCAAAGTTCATATCCTTATACATCACACCAATTATCTCAATATCCGGTTATACGGAGGCTTTAAACTTGAGGAGTGCGGGTAACTGTGGACCTAAACTTACTAAAGAGGGATTAGATGAATGTCGAGGGCTTATTTATGTTCCCCGTGCGTTAATTAATGCAGGCAGGTTCAAATAAAGGTGCAACAGATTAAGTAAATTTAATAATCAAATGTCTTTCTACTACTATTGCAGCGTCATTATGTGATGTTTAGGTTTGTCAGGATGTAAATGTTTTACATTTTTGTGAGCTTTCAATTTCAGGTTTTGGGAAATAAAATAATTTACAGGCACCACAACGTATTTTTTATTGGCATCTGCTGCATGTGAAACACTCCAACAGTAGCTCAGCATTGAGAGAAGACAGCAGTGAAACTCCATATGCAGCCCCAAACTAATTAAATTAGAATTACAACTTTCACTCTTTCAATTTTACACTGTTTGAAATTCCCTGCTTTGCTTTTCTATCTGAGACCGATTTTTCTTCCCAGTCTCCATTTTTTCCCTCTCTGGCTCACAGCCTCTTTCCCTCACTCTGTGTTCTTTCAAAAGAATAAGGGGAAACAAGAATATTATCATGAGCAGTCAGGCGAGTAACAGCAGCCACGTTTTTCTGAACAATAATGGATACAGTGCTTTGTCCTGACCCTTGAAATGGCCTGTAGGAAAGAAAGGAGGGAAAAAAGCCAGCAACGAGTTTAACATAAGTGTCATACATGTATGTGAATAAATCAGTTTATATTTTAGTTGTTCTGCAGTTAAACAGCACTGCAGAGGCCTAGAGGAGTAATAGAGCGAAGCTGGGTGAGAGAGAGCAGGAACCTCTTCTGGTATCTAAATGATTACAATGAGTCCCTTTCAGGCCATAGCGGCCATCGCTGTGACTTGATATGATTTTTATCAGATGCTGAAATGCTACATTACCAAGTGGGCAGTAAATTATGTCTAAACCAATTACAGTGGGACTCTGTGCGGCCCAACAGAGGGAGGGAGGCAGGATGGGAGGGAGATAGAGGGGAGGGGAGGGTGGCGGCAGGAATGAGAGGAGGATATGATAGGGTGGGTTTTTGGGGGGTGAGGGGCATGGCTGGAGTTTGTCTTGATTAGTGGAGTCTGGGGGCGCATGAGAGTCTGGCGATAAGGCCTCGTCCAGGGAGAGAGTGTGAGTGTGTGTGTGTGAGAGAGGCTGAATTAGAGTGGAAATGCACATAAACAAAGGTGAGCATGAGTGTGTAGCTGTCTCATATGTGTGCGTACTGACGTAGATTCATGTGTGCATTTAGGAAAGGTGTAAGTCTGTCAGAGGTCAGAGAAATCAAAGAGCTGAGGCCTGGGAAGCGTGTTTCAAAGCTGCTCCCAATAAATGAGAAAGCAATAAATTAGCCCCAGTTGCTTAATGCTTGTCAAAGGAAACCGTTGAACTGGTTTCATGTATCTGATCAGTGAATGGGCGAATATTCCCTTGTAGTATTGTCAAGAAAATAAATGTGAAATATATTACGAAAAATGGCTACGTTATCGCAAAAAAGTTTAAAAAACACAATAAACTGCCACTGAATCATAAAATCTTAGTTTGCTGCTTTACATCAACCATGCTAATGCCAATTAAACTCAAATCCTCTCAATTTCACATGTGAAAATGTTTAATGTTGTGGAAAAATGTGTGAAATTGTATCCACAAACTTGTCCTCCACAAAATCCATCCAAACAGGTTTTAATTGTTTTTTCATGAATAAAAAGCATGTCATAGTTTATATTTCCTTACACAAAAACTGAATTCGAATGTCAGCTTGTCTGAGTATTACTATGCTGCTAAAGTGTGCATGTGCTTGTTTGTGTGTGTCTTATCCTGTCCATCTACTCTAATTTGTTTATCCCCATCCTTTTCATAAACACCATTAGAGGGCAAATAGGTGATCATAAAGTGGAATGGCTCTCCCTCCAATTTACTCCGACAATTAAGATAACGCGAAGAGATTCAGCTGAGCATCTTTATTGGCTTCTCCTTTGAAGACGAATGGACTCGCCTTTCCTTGTCGCTTTTGTGCAGCTGATTCTGCAGACCCGTGCAATGCGGCGCCATGATTTATTTATTCACCGTAGTGAGTTGTCATATTGAACTACCAAAATCTCCTTAATGGGAAAGATAAACGGCAACAAAAACAGCAAGCTCAATGGCAGAGTTTTTATGGAAGTGTAGAAGTACTAATGAGCAATAAATAATCATCAGAAAGTTGAAAATCGACCCCAGCAGCATCCACACTGAAGTGCACGTGACTGATGTGATACATTTTCCCCTTCATGCTTTTATCCCCGTTTATAAATTTTGTGTTTGTGCACTTCATTTATTCCACTAAAAGGCTATTGGTCTGTCGTGTTTAATCCTCTGTTTTGTACATGATAAAATCCAGTTTCCAGTTGACCCCGTCACTGGCAGAGAATACTAAATATGAACAGAAAAATGAACCACTCTGTTGTGTAAAACCACCTGAGCCGTAATCGAGAAGCAAAATCTTTCATCCCACGGCCAACATTTGCCTTTTTTCTGTTTGTGTGTCCATTTTATTGTTAAATCAGGGCTTTATAACTGAAATAAAAATCCCCTTTCTCTGCAATGTTTATTCTGCCTTTTCCCATATCCGCTCCCGCTCTGTCTGTAGCCTCCCACCCCTATTCACCATATTCCCGGATGCGAGCAGCTTGGAGCCAGCGATAGACTGCAGATGAAAGGGGAGAAAGAAGGGGGAAGATGGTAATGAGGCAGAGGGAAGAGACAAGAGGTCCCTGCGGGGACTGCGACGCCTCGCGGGACTTGTTTTGCTGTCAGACCACGCTGGCCCCCACGTCCACAGCTCCCCACGGAGAAGATGTGTCAGAGGATGTTCTGGGTCAGCCATGGGAAGAGACCATGTCTGAGCAGATAACAGCTTTCTGCCAAATTACCACTGATGTGTTTGATGTTGGGGAGAGTAAATAAAAATAAAAGTGACCTGGACTAAGGAGTAGAAGCTGCTGAGATGAGAATGTGAGATGTTTCTAATGTGTATCTAAGTAACCGAGCAAACATGGGTCTGTCCAGTGACAGCACAAGGAGATATAAAGTCCATTATTTTAATGAACAGTATCCAAAATAATTCAATGCATTCGCCAAAGTCTTCGGGCCTTTTTCAACGGTGTTAGCCCGACAGCTTCCGCAAGTGTCAGGCAGCACCACTCTACGTCATCCTCAGTGCAGTTCTGCTTTTGCTCAACAATTTACCACTTTAAAAGGCCCAATGGCCAATCTGCAGACAATCGTCCCCTGTAACACTATCTGGGCCCTGTTGATAAAATGCAGATGTGGCTCCTCTCAATGTGAATTTGTGACCCATTAAGTAGAGCCCCTCCTCTTTCCTCACCACTCCATCCCTCCTCTTGGCAGAGACTCCAGGCCGCCTTTTCACAAGCATTCCCCAAAAGCAGGTATGTGGATAGTATCAGGCTAACGAGTCACAATGGTGAATTTGTTCAACAAGGAACACCGCATTACTTAAATCCAAGTGTGGCTCTCCCTCTCTTTGAGATCTGCGGACTAGATTGGCACGGTCTCCCCAGCGTCTCGTTTAGGGACGAACAAAAGGTGAATTCAAGCGCTCCCTTTGAGGTTCACGAGACTCTACTCTGGTCTATTGATGTCAAGTCTCCCCTCAGTCTCCCAAAATGTCTCCATCGGTCAGCCATCATTGGTGCATTTAGACAACAACATTTGCAGTAGTATGGTTGTACCTAAGCTATGAGAACAATAAAAAGACAGGATGACACAGATATACATGTACAAACCAGAGCTACCTTCAACTGATTGAATACACTAACTTTCCCACCATTACCTGACTTTGTCACTTTGATCTTAGTCATAACCACAGCTGTGCGCTTAGCAGCGTGCGTGCTGTGTTTGTTTTGGATGATAGAGTATTTTAATTGTAGAGTAGTTTGGAGCCAACAATACAACAAGTTCTGCAAGGTTTTAAAATGGAGCTTTGTGGTGCTAGAAAGATGCAATATATTGTTACTATGAGGTGCCTGATGATGTAGGAAGACGACAAACACAACAGGATAAACTGAATTTTTTAATAGAATTTAAACCTATAAATACACTTAGTATCTTGGTGCCTGTTGTGAACTCAACTTTGACTGGTCACCTGTACTCTGAATTCAATTTAAAATCTTATCAATGTGGAATACTAACAATAAGAAAGGACTGAAATTCTCTACACTCTTTGCAAGTCAGTTTCTTTCTGACGGTGTTTCAACAAGTTGCCACAGACCGCTCCGAGATCTTCTAATCACATTAGTCTCTCAACGTTCGGCTTAAAGCTAAAAGTGTTAAAAGTAGCGATTAGGCAATAAGACAAGGCTGCTTCGAACAAATTATGAGTCTGAAGATTTATCAGCCATTCATCTTTTATTGCAGTGTTCTGCAGAAAAACAATCGTGTCTGTAACAAAAGTCCTTTCATGTTACAAACTCATCTGTCTGGAATGTGCCCTTGCATGTTTGATTAGTCACTGTATTGGACTGATATTTTCAATTTCAGTGTTTATCTGTGCTTAGTGTGTAATTTAATGAAAATAAAATTAGTTCTTTCAAAGTGAAATGAGTAGCAAATAGTCACAAACGGTAAAAACGCACTGGGCACTAATAAGAGAACGGCCACCATGTTATAGATGCTCGAGTTTCTCTGTGTCTCTACAGTTGTAAATTTTATTTCATGACTTCCATGTCATTCTAGTAAATTTTACTTTGACCACATCAACCACTTCTGATCTGAAAGCAGCCAAATAACAGTGTCCCAAACTGTTTATACTGACCTCATTGTTCAATTTGTAAAGATCCCCCTCATCTGTGGCTTGGCCCAGTAGTGCCTCTGGCTATGCTTTTACATACTCTGTGATCTAGCTCATTGCACCACTTCACTGTGAATGGAGAGAGTTAAAGTCAAAGCCTATGGTAACAGAGGACAGCATTATGGATAAGCAGCTTTGTGAAAAAGGCCCATTGAAAAAAAAAAAAGGCCTGTGACAGTTTAATTGGCCGAATTAGTCACGATATTCAAATCGTCTCTGTTGACCAGCCAGTGACTGAAGTGTGTACTACTGCAGGCCGGGCCAACCACAAAACTCTGTCCAGATTGCAAATGAGACACATTAGGCTTTCCGCTTTCCTGCCAGCAAATCCCAATCCAATGGCACATTTTCACCAGTGCAGCTTGTTGAAAAAGTTTCATTGCTACTTTCTGGCTACATGGAAAACATTGAAAAGTCCTTTATAATATCTGTCAGCTCCTCCAGCCTCCAACATAAACAGGTGTTCCACCCAAGCCAGTGTATTTACTTATGTCAAGACTGTGCTTACATATACAGACACTCAACACACTTAACATTCTCTTTACTGCTACAGTCGAGCGCCGTTTGGCATCAGTGTCTGCGGCGGGCTGCACTGTTTCTAGAAGACAAATTAAAGCCATCTAATTTGCCTGCTGAAAGACTTGCTCTGTATCGCAGGTGTCAGGGCCCAAAGCAGGCGTTAACTCCCTCCACACACACACACACACACATAAAGTGCATGCTCACACTAACATGTATGCGCAACGGCTACAAAAAATATCTCAAGCTATCACTTAAGTCCCTGTAGCATGGTTAACGTGGTTGTAAAACACGCTGGCCTGCATGCAGCTCCAGCTTGTAATAACAGGTGATGACAGTAATATGAGTTTGTGCGTATGTGTGTGTGTAGATGATGTGTGCGATTGTGAAAAATGTATATAAACGTGTTGGGGGAAAGAGACAGATTACTTGGGATTAGCTGAAGGAACAGTTAAACATTTTGGGAAACACATTAAGGCTTTTTGTCCTCATTTCCAAAGTGAGATAAGATCGGTATCAGTCTCATGTATGTTAGAAGCAGAGGAAAGCAGCCAGTTTGGCTATGTGCAGAGCTGATAATGTTACAACTAACACATTCTATTCAGTTACAAGTATTTGCAGAAATCTTCTATTCTTGCATATTTGTCACACTTACATGTTTCAGATCAAACTAAATTTAATGTAAGACTAAGATAAGTCGAGAAAAAACTAAATGCAGTTTTAAGATGAAGGAAAAATGCTGTCCAGGCCATCTCACTCAATGTGAAAAAGTAATTGCTCCCTCCGCTACCAATCTACCAAATGACTAAACTCATTTGACAATTGGGGTTTGATTTCACCAGCCATGCTCATTACTGCCAGGCTTGTTGAACCTAAACATCACTTAAATAGAACCTGTCTGGTATTGTGAAGTAGCAAAGAGTCTCAAAAAGAAGCACATGATGCCACGTGCTAAAGAGATTCAACAACAGGCGCAAAACAATGTGATTGACATTTATCAATCTAAAAAGGGTCACAAAGTCATTGCTAAGGCTCAAGGACTCCAGCAAACCACAGTGAGTGTCATTATCGTCAAATGGAGGAAACATGGAAGGGTGGTGAACTTTCCCAGGAGTGGCTGGCCGATCAACATTTCTCCAAGAGCACGTCGACATCTCATCCAGGAGGTCACAAAAAAATACAAAAGATCTGAAGACCTCACTGGTCTCGAAGTCCATCCACATGATTCCACAATAAGGAAAACACTGGAAGAAAATGGCATCATGGGAGAGTTGCAAACCACTCCTGACTAAAAAGAATAGAAAAGTTCGCTGGATGAGCCCCGAGACTTTTGGAATAACATCCTGTGGACTGATGAGTCAAAGGTGGAACTTTTTGGAAGATGTGGGTCCATTACATCTGGTATAAAACAAATACTGCATTCCACAAGAAGAAAATTATTCCAACAATGAGACATGGTGGTGGTGGTGTGATGACTGGGGGCTGCTTTGCTTCCACTGGACCAGGACGGCTTGTCATAATTGATGGAGCCATGAATTCTGTTTTCTATCAGAAAAACATCCACCATCAGTTCATGACCTAAAGCTCAAGTACAAATGGGTTCTGCAGCATGACAATGACCCAAAGCAAACAAGCAAGTCCACCTCTGAGTGACTCAAAAAGTCTGGATTGTAATCCAATTGAGATGCTGAGGCAAGACCTTGAAGGGGCAGTTCATGCTCGAAAATGTGGCCAAATTACAACTACTCTGCAAAATAGAGTGGTCACAAGCTATCCCAAACTTTGAACTGCAGTTGTTGCTGCATACGCTGCCCCAACCAGTTATTAGGTTCAGGGGCGCAGTAATTTTTCACCGGAGTGATATAGTTTTTCAATAATTCTTCAATAAACCAACATTTAAAAATGGCATTTTGTGTTTTATGGGTTAACTCTGTATAATACTCAATAAATATAAATATTAGTTTGATAATATGGAACATTAAACTGAAAAATATGCAAAAATATAAGATTTGTTGTTCAAACACTTTTGACAAAGGCTGACAAGAATTTTTGTTGTCTACAGTATCTGTGCCCACAACACTAAGAAAAAAAACTCAAAACTGAAAATTTGGCATATGGAATACTGTCATATACAACAAGCTGTAACACCGTCTCTAACATTGTATAAGAATAATGGCATATATCTGTATCTGACATTTTTAGTGCATTTAAATAAGTAAAACAGTTTTACAGTCACACATATTGTGAAAGAACAAACAACTGTAAAGATACAGATTTTTTGATGTACAGTTTGGAATTTTTTTTGGAAGTTAACTAGCAAATTAATGCATTTTCTTGTGATTCCACCAGATTATCTGCAATTTAATAAAACAGGAAAAACAGCAATTTTGGAGTCCTTAAAATGCATATTGTTTTTTTCATTCAAATAACTCTCTGCAGAACCATGATATTTTTTGCTGATTTCAATGCAGTAAAAATGGTGTAATTTCATTGTCAAACAAAGTTTGAGTATAGTTTGAAAACACTGATTTCTGATGTGGATTTTATTT
Organism: Acanthochromis polyacanthus; assembly: GCF_021347895.1. NCBI lineage: Eukaryota > Metazoa > Chordata > Actinopteri > Pomacentridae > Acanthochromis > Acanthochromis polyacanthus. The sequence continues at coordinate 20,063,022 of NC_067117.1, forward strand.
ACAATTTTGGCCTGGACTTCATAGTTGATGTGTCAATTATTACCGTCTGTAATTTTTCTAGTTATTGTCAGTAATTTATCAAAGCAGGGAAATTTTGTCGCCACAAACGGTTAAAACAAAAAAAGCTTAATTCTTTAGCATGCATGGTAAAGGTTAAGGGTTAGGTTAAAGTATTCTTCCACAAAACAGTCAAAAATGTGTTTTGTTTATTATTACTTAACTTGGATTTTTGACCTTCCTGGTAAAGAATTATATATGTGCAGAGTTTGACACAAGAAGTTTGTTTTCATCTTCATCTGCTGAAGGAGGACAGTTGATCTGACTTTAAGTCTTTAAAATTTGCACATATAATTGTGATTTGTTGGAGGCCGATCACAGTCCAGAATGGACATGGTTAATGGTTACACACATGTTAAAGAATAGACTTCTTGTGTTCAGTAGTTAACCTTTTGCACATTCATAAATTCAGGACTTTTAGCAGTTGATGTAACTTATAAATTTTAAGAACTAAAGGGTCGATGCAGACGGCTGTCCTCCACTCGCCTCCTGATGAGTTTTTTTTCTCTCCGCTGTCACCGAGTGCTGCTCAGAGGAAATCGTTGGGTTCCGTTACAGTATTGTAAGTTCTTGACCTTAACATTTAAAGGCCTCTGAGATTACTTTTTGTTATTTTCACTTCTTTTAGTCATGCAAATTTGTAATATTAAAGTTGTATCACAAATGAAAAGCCTTTGGGTCAACTTCTGTTTTAAACGTGCAATAGAGGGTTATGGTTTTCATGGGTATGGAAAAGCTCCTGCTTATAGCAAACAAACTAATAGGGAGCAATTAAAATGCTTTGTGAGGGGTAGACCTCTCTCCTTTACTCCCTAGCTCGCTACTTAAATTTCACACTGTCCTGTACTGGCAATAAACACAACCACTGACTGTAAACTGTCATCAAATTTGAATGCAATTCCTAAGATGATGCACCTGTATCACCTGCTGTAGCCAGAGATGTTGCAGAAAATAACCTATAGTTTGTTCAGAAATTGCTATAGTACACATGACTAAGTTTTAATATGTTTTTAAACAAATGAGAAACTGCTCTGATGAAGGTGTTAAGTTGTTTTACCGAACAAATGCAACACAACCCACTTCTTCCCTCCTGCTTCCAGTCCTAATGCTAAGCTAAACTAACTGCGTTTTGGCCTCTGCAGCATCCTTAAAACTTACCCGAGACTCTCAGAGTGAAGAGCACATTTTCCAACATGTCAAACTTTTCTAAAGATGTTTTTTGTTTTGTTTTGTTTTTTTTAAAAAGAGGATCCAGCAGCAGGGGGAGGAGAAGAGGCTGAGGCAGAGAAGAAGGGACGGAAAAGCGATATTGCATATCGACATGCCGAAAGTAATCATCCTCATGAGACACAAAAGGCGTGCACTCCCCAGTGTTCGTATGTGTGATAATGTGGCTTGGCCTTCAGCCACTTCCAACAGTTAAAGAAAGCACTCGAGAAGAGAACAGAGGCTGTCCCTTCCACTTTACCTCCCCCCACCTCCCTCTCTGAGTCTCTCTATATAAATGCTTGGCAGTTTTACGCATGGCTGGGAGCAATTTCCCACAATGTGTAAATTAGTCAATCTCCCAAGTCAGTAAAGTGGCCTTTGATGGGGAGGACATTAATGAAGTGTACCATTAGGCCTCACATTTGTATTCTTAGGGGCTCTCCAAGCTTTTGATGTCGCGGGGCCCCATGGCTGATTATCCACATGCCAGCGCTGCATGCCTCTGTTACTTAGACGGAAAGGAGGGAGGGAAAGAGGGAGAAAGCAATGATGCTGGACATTTAAAAGTTCTCTCTCTCTCTCTCTCTCTCTCTCTCGCTCTCCTCTCGCTGCCCTGCTGGACGGTCCACGCTGTCCTGCTGGCTGTTTGAATTTGGCAAGAGAAAGAAAGAAAACCAGGGGAAGGAGAGGAGAGAAGCTGAGCGGTCCAAGAAGTGCAGTCGAGGAGCTGGACTTCTCCCTGACACTTCAAAGCGCTGTCTGGAGTAAATTGCTGTGGACCGCTTCATTCAGAGTGGAAGGGCTTTCCCTTCGCAGATGACAGTTGCATGGTGACAAAGTTCAATTGGCACTGGTAGGACTGGAGAGGGAGGGGGGACAGATCAAAGCGGGACCATTGTAATGGTTTTGTTCCGTGGAAAATCGCTTTTTGTCCCTGGCCTTTTCAAGCCAACTCCTGGCTCCAGTCAGAGTAAATGGGATTTTTAACTCCCTTGTGTGGGTGGAAGGGTGAGGGGAGGCGGAGGAGCAGAGGGAGGGGAGATTCTTAGCCTCGGGGTAAGGAACTCACCCCCACCCCGACTACAGCTCCCCCCCCCCGTCCCACCTACCTCCTCACCCCTCCTCTGACAATGCAAGGCCAACTATGTTGATGTTATTGGGCCTTTCATCTGAACTCGGCATCATAATCTTCACAGGGAGAGTTTAGCAGAGCAATTGCGCAATTACATTTATTGTAATTACCAGAACGTGACGTGGCAATGACTTGTGTCCTTAAACTGCTCTCCGTGGTGCTCTCATCTGCACTTGTGCACGCAGACTAATTCTTTTTTATACATAATTTTCCCACCTCTTTGCTTCACTCCCATTCTCAGCTTCACCCAGCACTTTACTTCAGATGCTGAGGACGATGATTGTAGCCAGCACAACCAACATTTATGTCCCATCTTCTCCTCCTGTCTTCTTTCTCTCATCTGTAAAGTTTTGAAGCAAGCAAGATGAAGTTTGGGCTCAATGGTGAGCAAGAAATGCACGAAATGGTTTGTGTCCACATTATATTTTTGTGAAAACTGATCACTGCAAAGTCCCAAAGTTTGAGAAATACTTCTTACACTGACGTTATTGTTTTTGTTGACATGTATTACTCGTAGTATTCATTAATTCCCCCCCCCATCTAATACGGACAACTGCTTCCTATGTTTCAAGTGTTGAATGCTGAAGGACAAAAATCATCAATATTGTTTGTGCTGTTTCATTTGATCAAAATTATTCAGTATTAAAAAAACATCTGTGAAAATGCAATACAAAAAAAAGAAATGAAAGTCATAGATGGCAAAACTTTCCATCCTTCAGGAAAATAAAAAATTACAGCATCCTCCCCCCATTTTGGCCCCTGTGATAACTTTACAAAACACTTCACAGTTTTTTTAACCAAATGTACATATTCCATTAGTCACAATAAGTGTCTGACTGACTCTAAACTGACCATCAAAAGTGTGTGTGTGTGCGTCTGTATGCCTCCACTCACACAAGGTATGAGGATATTTTAGTAGCCAAGTGCGTCAGACAGAGCCTAACTTCGGTCTGTGTGATTGACTGTATGAGCTGCTGGCCAAATGTCTCCATTTTTTCCCTTGAGCTCGGGGAGAAAAGTGTTATTTCTTCAAAAGCCCCATTTGAGAAACCCCGCAAGCCTGTAATTGCTAGGGAAAAGGCCGGACAACCTGCCAAACCAAACACTTGAGAGGGAATTTGAAATATTGTAAACAGTAGAGTAACCCACTCACTGTCGAGACCGAGACTGGGGGGAGAGAGGGGAGATACGGGGGTGTTGGAGGGCTGTGGATGAAACAAAGTGTGTGAAAGAGAAATACTTTCAGATTTATAAGCAGGAGTGATGACAACAGCTCCCGGTCTCTTTTTGAAGCTCTCTGTTTAGTCAAAAGGAGCCTGGTAAAGACGACTTCTTTATTCTTACCTGTAGACTCTTTGACTTCAACAGCTTTTTTCTGCTGCGTTGAAGTTGTCAATTCAGCAACACCTCCCACTCAACAGCCTTGAACAGTGAGTGTAGTTTATGATCACCAGTAACCTCTTTTATGTGTTGACACAATATTTTTCTTGTGCTGTCAAATAAAAGCGGGGGATTATTATTCTAGCGCGACCCCATTTTCCCGTCTTAATGACCCAAGCTATGCTCTCCTGGAGTAGGAACCAATAAAACCCAGTTTGGGTTCAGTGCAACTCTGCAGTTTTGTGGGCTTAAGCACCCACCCACGCCCCCACCTCCACTACCTCCACCCCGCCCTGCTCTCCTCATTCGACGTTTTTTTTTTCACCTTCCCCCTTTTAAAAACCAAAATCCCCCGACACCAATTAGAAGGCAAAAACGGAAATCTTCGACCAAACATGACATTTACAGGCTGGAGCTCAAGACTTAATAGTTCCCCACCCACCCGACCCCCACCCTCCATCACGTAGAATGCAGGAGCTCATGTGGATGCAAACATGCTCACACTGGATTTGTTGTTGTTCTTGAGTTATCTAATGGTTTTATTCTTTTTTTAAATTGTTTGATATTCAGACCAGCAAGGAAAAGTGACATGGCTCCTTTCAATCATTTCATTTCATGTCAGACCGCCACCCTCAGCGCTGATCTGTGCCAGTCTCCACAAAATTACATCTACATGTGTTTGTATGCCTGCACTTTAACCAGACTTGACCACAGCATTAATTAAGATGGAAACACATCATTAACTCAGACCCCCCCTTGCCATCCCTCCCTGATCCAGGACTACAGAGGGTACACAAAAACACTTGGGTAATTACTGATAATTAAATCAATTACAGGCAGCCTCTGCCTTGCCAGCTCTGGATGGCGGCAGCTGTGTCAGGGCGCTACAAATATTTGAACAGCACAATCCAAATATTCTCTGTGAGCCGTTTTCGCTTCGGAGCAAATCATCCGCCAACCTCGCTCTGACAGCAGCAGTCAGCGTGGCCATGTGGGCAGTGCCAGCAGGCGGCGAGGTCCTGATGAGCCTGAGCATTAATGACGAGGCGATTAGTCAGCTTTTCCTTCCTGCGGAAGAGGCTCTGCAATTTCATCCCAATCATAGTTTGCTTTGAAAGGTTTTTGGATGACTGTTAAAAAAAGGAGAAATTTGCGGGGGCAATTAAATTGTTTTTACTCTTTTTTTTTTCTCCCGATTGCCATCTGGTCCTCTTGCAGTCATGGTTGACAGAAAAGAGATAAAATGGACCATTTACTGCCTCCTTAGGGGGTGGGCTCAGGCGGGGAGAGGGAGACACTGCAGGCCAGGGAGCAGAATGCTTCGCAATATCTAACCTTTCACTCCGTTTCGGTTTTTCTCCCGCATTTTTGTGGCCAAACTGTCTCAGTAATAGCAGGCACCACCTTTCTTTGGTGTTGCCTTTAATTGCTATTTACAATAAAGCTGATTCATGGGAGTGTAAAGACTCCGTGATTTATGTTTCAACATGAGCTGCAACAAGTCATGCAATGTCAGATCGTTTTCTGTGGACTGTTCCAATATAAGCAGCCTTTTAACCGTCCTACCGGGTTTTGTGTGGCATTATTAACTGTGTGTGATGTGGAGCAGTGGGGTATGGAGGGGGGAGTTTATCAGATGCAGATTTGGTGGTGTAGTCGGCCACAGTGGGGAGTGGCCACCAATGTCTCTGTGTGGTTTTGATAAAGATAGAGATTTATGCTCTTCCACCATTTATGGGTCTGGGTCATTGTGGCGATGCCTACTTAGACCTGCCGCCACCTCTGTCTCGACACGCTGGAAGGGAGGCGGATATCATTAACCGCTCCTTACCCTCTTACCCCACCTCTTCCACTGTATCACCCCCCTGTCATGCCAGCCAGGGAACAAACACTGACAGACTGGTGCCTCGATGAATTACCACATGCATACAGTGACCTGACTGATAATGCATCTACCATGAAGAGGTATAGATGCGACAGCTGCACAGAGGATTTCCCCAGGGTGTCTCTGCTGTCTTTTAATCAGATCAAACAGACATTAATATCAGGCCTAATTCACATTCATAGGTGATGATACGAGGAGATTGGTGAAAAGGAAAGTGAAACCTCACATCTTACACATTCATTTTTTTCTTCTGTGGATGAACGGAAGTAAAAAGGAATGGAATTTCCAAAGTTACAGGTCATATCAATAAAAACCTATTAGAACTTCATTACACTGATCAGGATTAGGATACTTTTGGCTGCCAATATAAACATGCTTTAATGTGAACAAATACAATATGCTAGCAGTGAAAATATCAACATGAAGCAGTTCTTAACACTGGATCCTCCCTTAGCGGAAGCTCCCTCCGCCACAGACTGACATGTGTTGCAGATAGTCCACAGAGGCTTCATTCGGAAGAGCGAGGGCGCAGAGGGCAGGAGGGGGAAGCAGTGCGCCGCTGCGCTTGTCCCCCCTAGCTTATTGAATTACCTAAATGAGCAGAGGAGACCAGGCTGGGGCTCTTAGTTGTTTGAAGTTTACAAATCATCCTGACTGCTCTGGGGCTTGGGGGGACGTCGCGAGGGAAGGAGCGGGTGGGGGGTGTCTTTTGATGCCTTAAATAAAAACATCAGGGAAACAAACAAACAAGGGAGAAATGGGGGATAAAGATGAACATGGTGAAGAGGTGGTAAGGGAACACCATGTTACCCATGGCAACCTGGGAGTGGTGATGGCTGAGAAACCACTTCCTGTAAATGATGGGAAAATTGCATAAGTTCACTGTTGTTGTCTGGTTACATTCTTGTGTGTGAGGATGTGTGTGTTTTTTGTTTTTTTACATCCCGGTGGGAACTTCAAAAGTAACTGCACACCAACCCAGGGAGACCTCCTGTCACTGTGGTTACTAAATTGAGATCCCCACAGGTCCAGACTGGTTTCTGAGGGTTAGGACGTGGTTTCAGAGCTAGAATTAGTTTAGAGTTTGCATTAGACGTTCGGTTGTGATGTTTAAGGTCAGAGAAAGGAGCCAAGGAATGCATATATCAATGGAGTGTCCTCACTTGGATTACATATGTCTGTATATGTGCATGTGCTTTTCTAGTGTACAGTAAAGCTACACACGTGAACAAAATTGTTGGTACCCCTCAGTTAAAGAAGGAAAAACCCACAATTCTCACTGAAATCACTTGAAACTCACAAAAGTAACAATAAATAAAAAATTATTGAAAATTAAATAATCAAAAACAGCCATTACTTTTGAATTGTTCATTAACATAATTATTTAAAAAAAACAAACTAATGAAACAGGCCTGGACAAAAATGATGGTACCTCTATAAAAGATTGAAAACTATTTGACCAGAGTGACATGATTAACTCAGGTGTGTCATTTAATTGACATCACAGGTGTTTCCAAACTCATAATCAGTCAGTCTGCCTATTTAAAGGGAGACAAGTAGTCACCCTGCTGTTTGGTGAAAAGGTGTGTACCACACTGAACATGGACAACAGAAAGCGAAGGAGAGAATTGTCCCAGGACATCCGAAAAAAAATTATAGACAAACATCTTAAAGGTAAAGGCTATAAGACCATCTCTAAACAGCTTGAAGTTCCTGTGACAACAGTGGCTCATATTATTCAGAAGTTCAAGACCCACGGGACAGTAGCCAACCTCCCTGGACGTGGCCGCAAGAGGAAAATTGATGACAAATTGAAGAGACGGATCGTTGGAATTGTATCCAAAGAGCCCAGAGCAACCTCCAAAGAAATTAAAGGTGAACTCCAAGGCCAAGGTACATCAGTGTCAGATCGCACCATTCGTCGTTGTTTGAGCCAAAGTGGACTTCATGGGAGACGACCAAGGAGGACACCACTGCTGAAAAAAACTCATAAAAAAGCCAGACTGGAATTTGCAAAAATGCATGTTGACAAGCCACAAAGCTTCTGGGAGAATGTCCTTTGGACAGATGAGACCAAACTGGAGCTTTTTGGTAAGGCACATCAACTCTATGTTCATAGACTCAAAAACCAAGCATACGAAGAAAAGAACACTGTCCCTACGGTGAAACATGGAGGAGGCTCAGTAATGTTTTGGGGCTGCTTTGCTGCATCTGGCACAGGGTGTCTTGAAAGTGTGCAAGGTACGATGAAATCTGAAGACTATCAAGGCATTCTGGAGAGAAATGTGCTGCCTAGTGTCAGAAAGCTTGGTCTCAGTCGCAGGTCATGGGTCTTCCAACAGGACAACGATCCAAAACACACAGCCAAAAACACCCAAGAATGGCTGAGAGAAAGGCGTTGGACTATTCTAAAGTGGCCTTCTATGAGCCCAGATCTGAATCCCATTGAACATATGTGGAAGGAGCTGAAACATGCCATTTGGAGAAGACACCCATCAAACCTGAGACAACTGGAGCTGTTTGCTCATGAGGAGTGGGCCAAAATACCTGTTGACAGCTGCAGAACGCTCATTGACAAATACAGAAATCGTTTAATTGCAGTGATTGCCTCAAAAGGTTGTGCAACAAAATATTAAGTTATGGGTACCATCATTTTTGTCCAGCCCTATTTCATTAGTTTGTTTTTTTAAATAATTATGTTAATCAACAATTCAAAAGTGATGGCTGATTTTGATTATTTAATTTTCAATAAATTTTTATTTATTGTTACTTTTGTGAGTTTCAAGTGATTTCAGTGAGAATTGTGGGTTTTTCCTTCTTTAACTGAGGGGTACCAACAATTTTGTCCACGTGTGTACATGCTGCAATCACACCAGACATACATCACATCAGATGTATTGTGGCTATAAGACTGTCAGTGGCTACACATTTCACATGCATTTCTCCTACTCGTCTGCTATCTATCATTACTCTTTTCAACATCTGCTTCACTAATGGAAACACAAACTACCACACTGAAAATTTCAGAAATAATCCACTTGCATACTAGCATGCACATGAAGGCATATCAACACTAACATTCTACACCAAATATCCTGGTATAAGAACAGCAATGATGAGAAGTAAGACGAGCAACGTCCTCAGCTGCACGACAACTGCTACCAAAGAAAAAAAGGCCAGAAGGGTTTTCAGTTTCAGATGGGACACACTGCCAGACTAAACCATTTATTTCTGAATGACATGCATTTGTGCTTGGGTTTACAAACCTGCACACCTGCACTACTGAAGGGAGCAGATGAGCAAAGTCACCAGAAGTAAAGAAATGGAATCGATTAAAATTAGCCTATGTTTAGCAACAAGTGTGTTGCATTTTCTTTGATTCCATGCAAACATGCATTATCTTCTCATCTGAATGAACAGCAGCATGCTGAATGCACACAGATGAACAAAAACAAAGTGTTGTGTAGTTTAAGTAAAAGATCTCAGCATTGATATGGGATGTGGAGACAAGCAAACCAAAGCCTGGATCGGACTTTACCAGAGCTCGGGTTAAACAGAGGCTCATCTCCTCTGTTTAATACAGATGTTCCTGGTTACCCATTCCAGGTACCAAGTCATGGAAGAGAAGGGACAGAAAGGATATGCACAATGATCAGAGCACCTTTATAATAATATTAATCAGCTTTGAAAACCTAAGGGTAAGATATAGTAAGCATCTGTGGAGTTCGCTTTCCCTAACGGAATATCTGTACCTGCTATTTTAATTAGTACAAAGATCAGCGGTGGTGCAGGTGAAAGAAAGAGGGCACCGAGGAGTGAGCTACTTAGCCAATCATCCCACACACCTTAAACACAAACAGTCATTGCATTTTTTTCTGACAGCCTTAAATCATGATCTTGACAGTAACTGAAACGACAACACAGCAAATTAAACTTTTCCTCCCCAGCCTGATTGAGATGAAATAAACAAAAATAAATGAGGCTGATGTAATTACCTGTCAGTAGCTGCTTCAGAGGCTGTAGGAAAAGGTGCCATACCGACAGGGGGCGCTGGAGCTGCAGGAGTTCGGTGGCGGGCGCAGACAGCGGACGTCAACCCGGAAGTTGTACGGAAGGTAACGGGAGCTGAGGAAACTTGGATTTCGGGGCTTGAAATTAAGAGACTGATGGATTTTAAAATCGGCAAGACCAGGATGGAATGGTTTTTTTCCAACGAAACGGTGCTTCTCCCAACATTTTAGGTGCAGGAGTTGGCTTCTGCAAGGGCTGTCCCACAAAGATGCAGCTCAACTTTGAAGACGGATCAGGCGGCTGGGACATGATCAGAGCAGGAAGGTGAGGACAAACCACTCAAATACTGAGTTTCACAGAGAGAGGTGTGAAGACGAGGTGAACAGCAGTGGATTTGTAGAGGTCAGTATAGCAGCGGCCTGTTGAATGTGAAGCAGCTCGAGTAACTGAACGGTGCCGCGGTTATAAAGCGCGCTAAGTGGGTGGGCTGGACTTAAGTAGATTGGACAGGAGGGGGCCTTTTGAATAGCTGTCTTCGTGCCTGCCTGAACGGTCGCGGAACTCAATAATGCCTGCTGAATTAACAACTGGTCACGACTGATGTATTTGTTTGCTACTGGAAAAGATAGAAAATGATATAGTGACAACTGAAATCTAATCAGAAAAATAAGACGTGGATATTTAGTACTAGTTGACGTATAATTAGTACAAAATTCTTCCAACAGTGCTCATTTGATTTATCTTCCATAATATTGACCAAACAAGACATGCTTGAAATTCATTAATTATCAGCCTCTCCTACCTACAGTATAAAAACAAATTACAAAAACAAGCTACAAAGCTTCTTTCATGAAAATTAACATTCTCAAATCAACTTGGAACATAAATGGTGAGTCATAGTAGAATAAAAAACAAACACATTTAACACAGTGTAGGGTTAAAGTAGATAGCAGAACTGAGCTCATCAGAGTATCCACAGGTACGATTGTTCATGGTTATGTAGAGGATGTATGGACCGGGAGTTCTCAGTTTCACAGTAAGAGTGCAGAGGAGTAGGTTAGAGTAGTCAGTCAACTAGCAGGAGTGGACAGAGGATGTATGTGAGGGGTATTATTATTACTCGGAGTGACTGTTTCCCTTCAAAATTTTAACTACTGCAATCCATAGAGGCGCACCAGGCTCTGTATAACTGTGTGTCTGTATAACTGTATCCAGAAGTCTCTGTTTCTTCAGAAGTTGGGCTGAGAAGTGAAGTCAGCACAGAAGTAGCACTTTAAATGGCAACTTGAGGCTGGTTCCAAAAGCAGGCCAACCCCCATAGACCCCCACATGTTAAAATGTCCGACTTAACAGGTTAACCAAGCATCTTTATAGCGATATATGCTACAGCATCAACACAAGGAGTGACCTAGAGACATTTTCAGCTCCGTTCAGGCTCCACCTGTCGCTCCATATTTGGAGTTAGGTGCAGTCTGGCACTACCAAGTTGGCAGCCACAGCTAGCACACTGAGCTTACAAGCCGTACTTCATGAACCCTGTGGATGACATAATGGGAGGGTTTGCGCATCTTGATACACAGTTGAAATATTTCTGCCCATCCAGTCGAAAGTGCACAAAACTTGGGTCCAAAAGTTTGTTTTAGGGGTCCTAAAATGCCAAAGCAGTGTGGATACTGGGTGGAAATGAAAATGTATTAGTGTGGGTGAAGCCAAAGATTAGAAACAAGGGAAAACAATTAACCTTCCTCTGTCCAGAGTTAGCAAACGCCACCTATCAGCACTATTGAAATGAACTAATTACACAGTATCTAATTTGTTCAGTCCATTCAGAAAAGTACCACATTATAATTTTGCAAGGTGCACAGATTATTTCCTGGTGGGGTGCAGTGACTTTCAATGGTCTCTTCTGGTTGCCTGGTAGCTTCACTGATATTACTGAGATGACTGTCAGATTTTGTTACCTATGACAGAACCACTTTTAAGCAACAAAATATGGCACTGCTTAAAATATCAACAAGAAGCATTTCTGAATACAGTCCTTCCTAAGCAGAAGCTTCCTGCGCTCCAGACTGATATTAGTTGCAAATGGGTAGCTGTTTCCCCCTGTTTGCAGTGTTTATACTGAGCTGAGGTGACAGCAACTTCACATTCCCGCTACACAACAGAGAGTGGTATCAATTTTCTCATCTAACTCTCAACAGGAATGCAAATAAGGATTTTTCTCAAAGTGTTGAGTTAACACTTCAGTGCAAATCAGAAGCAGGCATCGATAGCTGTTTTTTGTCTCAGCACATTTGCAACTTCACCGTAGTAACTGATGAAGAATTGCTTTGTTCTCAGCATCTTAAGCCTTCTCTAGAGACCTTTGCTCCTGGATCTATTTTCATACACTTTGTTTATTTGTTCTCCACAGATGGGGAAAAAATTTTGTGCTCCAAAAGTCAGTTTCAGCATCATATGCTGACATAAAACATTTTTTTGTTTAAATTCTTGTATCAGTTAAGAATTAATTTGAGAAAATATCTATAAAATCATTTGTCTCTCCTGTGGCAGACTCACTGTTTTCTAAAAATGTAATTTCCAAGGGGATTTGCCCCTGGCCATGCAGACCACTGATTCTTTTGTAGAGACCAGTCAGTAATTGATTGTGTCTGGATATGATGGGGAAAAGATAGCATGTTGTTTGTACAATCAGGGGCCTTTTCCAAGCTATTAAGTGGAACTAATTAATTATGGCATGGAAATGCGTTAAAATGTCTCTCTCCCACTGAAGACAACATCCAATGGAAAAGCAAGAAATGTAATTAGTTACATAATGGCAAAATAAGGTTGACTTGATTCAAACCATATTGTTCACATTGAACGTCCCCATTTCTTGTTTCCATTCCTCAAAACACCCGTAATACAGTATTTTGTTTTCAAAAGATATTTACCGTTCTCGCTGACCGTCCCATTTGCAGTTGATTGTTCAGATTCAAGAGGCCAACTCATTTATGTGAAACACATGCATATACACTCACTACTAAAAAAAAAGACAATGGGAAAAGAGTGATTTCAGCATGCAGATTACCAGGAACTCCATCAACAACCGTCTGGGGAGGGCAGGAATCTGTTTCAACTTTGTGACCCGCTGGCTCCGTGTCTCTCTAACCACGCGACTCCGCTCTAATTGGACGACACAATGTCTGGGAGTTCTGAAGCTGGACAGAGCTCACGGCAAATTACCGCTCACTTCCTGCTCAATCTGAGCGGGCACTCGAGCCGTTAAGGGAGCTGTTGGACTTTGAAAAGTGTTTGCTTTGCTTGGCATCTCCGGTAACCATGATCCCAGTGTTATGAGGAATAATTTACCATTTTGAAAAGTTCATTTTTGTCCATGCCTTATTTAGCTTACAACAGCAACATCCGAGCGGTGCATGGAACACATCCAGTGATGTGAGCGGGTGAACTGAAATGGCACTTGTGAGATTTGGTGGGGAAAATGATTTGGCATGATTTGGCAGAAAAGAAAAGCTCCCGTCTTCTCACAAAATATGTACATTGACCTCGCAGGAATGTGCAATGAAGTAGAAAATTTTAGGCTATACAGTTTTTGCTAATTTATTTGCTTGATAAAAATAAACTTTGTTGTGTCAGAAAAAGAATGCAACATGTGTATTTTATGTGTCACTGAAGCTTATTTGCTACCTTCAGTTAGGCTTTATTTAGGATAAATCAAATAAATCAAATTTATCAATTGAACACAATTTAATTAGTAAAACTGCGCAGATGTACATTTGCATTATTCACTGTCAGTATGTGTTGTGATGGCTGTGTATGAATCAAGTGTAGGTGCAAAATTCTGTGCAAGTGATTCAAACTGAACTATTTTCCAGATATCTGACCCAGTTTGGAGAATATTCTTTGTGGTGTAATGGCGCATAAGTGCATAAGTTGAAGGTACAGGTAATGACCATGTCAAAAGTGTACAGTATGTCTTCATCTCTTAGCGTTTTTGCTCTGTGTCCTTGTCACCATGTCGGCTCCAGCAGGCTCCGTGTCTCCGAGCTGCTGCCTGGTGAAAGCAGCGTCCAGTGGAAGAGGATTGGTAGTGACATCTGGCAGTTTGATAAAGTGGATTTGGTTTCTTAGGGGCAATTCCAGGCTGCTCTCCCCGGGCGCCAGGCCTACTCTGGTTAGTATATGACTTACATGTGTAGGCTGCTGTGAGGGAGGAGCTGTGTGTGTGTGTGTGTTTGTGTACGTGGGAGAGAGTGTCAGCATGTACAGTATACATCTAAGCAGGTATATGTGTGTTTGCGGTCGAGTGTATTGAGCGGAGGGGAAGCGGTTAGTTCAAATGGAAACCAGCAGGCCATCCACCATGTACATTAATGCAAGCCTTTCATCACCAGCTCCCCTAAAGCATGGCCTCTCCCCTTCTAATTTACTTTAAACACACACATTAGTCTCATCAATAAACACTAATGGCTCTTTATGAGAAAGAGGACTATTTCCCATTTTTCTAATGAAGGCTCTATTTCCCTGCAGAGCCTCCGAGTCCCATCTAATCCGTCGCTGAGAAGGCTGATCCGTCCTTCCATAACATCGTCTGCCACCACAGCAAAGGGAAGACAACAAACAAAAGGCAGCCATGTCCAAATACAGAGACCAGTGCTGCTAACATGTAGCCACTTTCCCCTTCATGACACATGGTACGTATAGACAGCACAGGTTTCATTTTATATTCCTCTCAGCTAATCTTGGTAAGTTAGGATGCAAGTAATTTGGCTTTTTTATTCTTAGAAATGAGCGTTTTAAAGAAGTCGTTTCAAATCCTCCCCAGTGATCACATTGCACTAATGTTCTGGTATTAATTTGACAGTTAAACAAAAAGCCCAAATGGCCTTCATGTCATTCAGAGATCATTTAATTCACATCTGCTGACATGAAGCTGCCCTGTAGACTTTTGAGACTGCATTAGTCTAAATGGATAAGAGGGCTTTTGAAACAGCGCCATAAGAGATAGGCGGATAACTTGGAAGATGAAAGTACTTCTGAAAATGATGTTCCCCTGCAGCATTCAACAAAACATTATTAACAGAGAGATGAGGGCAGAGGGTAGAGAAAGTAGCGGCAGCAAAATAACAGTTTATAGTGCGACTTATGTGTTACAAATCATCCGTAGGGGAGTCACTTTTGCCGTAATTTGTTGTCTGCGTCACTTCAAAACAGAAAGATAATTGCTGCGTCTGTCCTGAGCGACGGATTTAAGAGCATGTTGTGGGTTTTGAGGTGTGCCTTCAGATTGCACCACATGAAAGCCGAGGTGAGGGTCAATAGCGTGGGCTCACTGTGGCTATGAAAACATCATGGGTGTTTTCTCGCCACGGCTCACACAAACACGCCGGGCTCAAGGACAGACGGCGCATTCTGCAGTGCCACCATCAAAAGGAGAATTTACCCGAAAATGTAAATAGGATTTTTCATCACCAGGCAATTTCACGTGCAGCGTAGAACAGACATACCAGCCGTGAGATGACTGTGTGTCTTTTCATAGAGTGCATATGCTGAAGAGGCAGATTTTAAAATATCCCGTCAGTGCAGAGCTGCTTCATCGCTGCGTCTTTTTTTAATGGTTGTTTCTATGTCTGCGAATCAAATGATTACTAGAGTTCAAAAGAAAACTAATTTTCAACATGATTATACGAAGATAGATTAAAAGTTTAATTGCCCCGCGAGGCAACTTATGTTGAGCTCGAAGCCACTGCATCACATAACATCCTTGACAGCAACATGATTATGCATGATCAGGCAAGCATTTAAACAAACAAAAAAAAAAGCGTAATTTCACAGGGACAGTAGTTGCAATTATGAAAAAACTGATTTAATCGACCAGTGTTTTTTCAGGTAATATAAAATCTGGAAAACAGACAGTAGCCTGAAATATTAAACTAATATTCTAAAATAAGAGGTAATAAAAATAGATAAAGTAGACAAAAATATATATATTTTAAAAAACGGATAATAAAAACTGTATGAAACCCAATGAGTTTATATACTTCTCTTGCTTGTTGCGATTTAATGCCCCGATAGCGGAAAGGACAAATGTTCTTGTATTGGTTCAGTTTCCACTTTGGCATCCTGAACTTCAGCCTGATGGCAACACCTCAAATTCAGGATTCAGGACGTGTTTTGTATTTTTCACGATCTTTTGTGCCTCCATAAGCACAGATTTTCATATAGTGACTGAAGATATGTTCTTTTTTGCCACAAAAAACACAGGGTTACTCAATAGACTCCTTTGCAAACAGTTCATATTCTGTTGAACCCCAGAACAACGGTCTTCAGCTTGAGCACGACATGTGACGAGCAGTTTATACACCAAGGTACTGATATGAAGGAGACTGATTCACAGGTACAATGGGAATCTTCACAGCAACAATAAGATGGTGAGCGTCGCACCGGTGTTCAAGCAGTTTGATTCTGGAGTAGGAAAATGATGTATTGTGATGTACACAATGTAAATGTGTAAAAAATATGTAAACACACTCCATTACAAGTAAATGTCCCCATATTAATGCTTTACTTAGGTAAAAACTAGAAATATTGAGACTAGAGAAAAGAGTAAAAGCGTGCATTTTCTTGGGTATTTTATACATTATAGTGTTGGAACATAAATTTAGCATTAATATACATTTTTGTACAGCTTTTTAATATTGTCACAGTGCCACTAATTTAAAAGCTACAGTTTATTTTTTAAGAGCATTCCATTCCTTATTATTCAGTGACGTTGATCAGCTTTGTCGTGTTTTGGATGTAAAATCTTAATCTTTAAAGGAGCTAGTAACTATAGCTGTGAGATACATGTACTGGAGGAATAACTGTAATGTTTTTCTCCACTATCTTGACATGTGATGACTTACAAAGTGGTATTAACTGGTGTACAAGTAAATAACAAGTACATCAAAATCATACTTAAATAAAATACTTGTAAGATTGTACATATGTGGAAAATAGACGTTCATCATGTGGCAGAAACATGAACCTCACATCAGACAGTATTGGTGAATTTAGAATCACAATAACCTGTGAGAAACAGCAATGACTTTATTAATATCACATTTTTATTTTCTGTATCAATCTTCTATCTGGGTTCATAAGCTTTCTTAATCATTTTCTTGCCCAATGACAAAAATATGTTACATTTTAAACCTTTTTTGGAAAGTTTCAAGTAAAACAAAAAATGCCTAATAGATTGATATGATATAATAGCTATTGTGGAATGTGCAGTTTACGTACTAGACAGGCTTTGGATTAGTAAAACCTAAAAATTGCCATCTTTATGAATAACTTCATGTAATGTCTTCCAAATCTTAAATCATAGTTTTATAACGTTCTCATCCAGTGCTGCTTGAGGGTCTTAGCTAAAGGATCTCCACTCAGGCCTTACCTCACCCGTGGCATTGGAAGGGGAATTACGGGGCTTAGTTCTCTCAACTTGACCCCGCTCCTAATTACTTGTCGGATAAGTCTTTTGGCTCCTAGTGGAGTGTTGTCCTAACCTCCACTTGTCTGCTGTGTGTCCAAACATAGAGAAAGGAAAACACGTTCCAGTGGAACAGGGGGCTTAGCCTCCACGCCACATTCTCACAGAGTTAAACGCCCCACCGCGGGCTCCCAGGGGCTCACACAGGTTAGACTGCCGACTTCTACTTACCTCTGCTCTTCCTCTTTGTAGATGAATGACAGGCGCACGGTGACTTGTAATTAAGATTTCAGTTTGTAGAGGGTGAAAAGCTCTTTGAATTTTTCTAAACTCATAAATTTAGGAGTTCATGTTTCCAGGGTTTCTCTTCACTTTTTCTTCCCCAAAGACAAAAAAAAATCAACAATATGTTGAGCAGAGGGGGCGACTGGAGACAACCCGTAACGAATTTTTCTTCATCAGATCATATTGTCTCAGACACTTCAAAAAAAATTGTTGGCAACTTCCCCTATAATTATGGTCTTTTCAAAGACAATGATCTGTGCAATAAGTTAGTGTTTAACAGACGCTAATGATGGATAATAACGCTGTTATACAGAAACCGAAGACTCATCATAATCGAGTCTTTTAAGAATTTATGACTTTACACCCAGCAGGAATGTGTTGCATTTTTGCTCTTTTAATGACTCATTTTTAACAGCAATGGTGTGTTCTCGTTGCGGTGAGTCACACACCACTTAAATGAACACACAAACATGCAGCAAATGTAATTATATAAACCAGAGAAAAGTAATCATTTTTTACCAAAAGAGAAAATTAACAAGTTAATGTTCAAAGCCTCTTAGTTTGGTTACTGATCATATCTCCTCCCCTCATCCCTCCCCCCCATTCTCACCCTGGGAAAGTGCCCTCTGAGATTACCTAAATTTAAATCATAACTCCTTACGGGGATTATCATGCTCAGAGATTAGCTTCAAAATGAGAACTCTGCAAACTTTTTAAGGTATGCCATCAATTCTGTCCAAATACTGAGCGATAAGGAGCTTCAGTGGAAAGAGACAATCCTCCAGGGACCAAATAAGTTAAAGGGGAGGGAGTTTATTCCATTATTGTCTAATAGCTTCCATAACCATCACCCTTTACCCCCAATAAAGTCTTACTGGCCTGAGGATTGAGTCTGGATTACATGGTAGCTCTGCTAATAATGTCAAACACATGAAGAGACCTGACCCCGAAACTCACCCATCACAGTCACGAGCAGTAGGTTACCTTTTAACCGGAGTGTTAAGTGCATCACACTGTGGTAACGGGGAGGACCAAAGAATACAAATGCAGCTTTTTTTTTTTTTTACAGTTTTTTTTTTTTTTTAAAGTCCGTAGTGTGTTAGGTGCAGTACGTGAAGTGTGTATTTACGGCATGTAAATACAGTGTTCAGCGTAAATGCCATGTGCTGCTTTGAAAGGAGACAAGATAAAACGAAGGGGGAACACAACCAGAAGAGAATTTGCTTTTTTCTTAAGAGTGTGTGTGTGTGTGTGTGTGTGTGTGTGTGTGTGTGTGTGTGTGTGTGTGTGTGTGTGTGCATACCTCAGTTTGTAGGCTGCAGCACTGTACAGCTCCCCCCGGGGCGGCATTGAGAGGCTGGTGCCAGAGAGTCTCACCTAGTCAGGTTAGCCTGGGAACGTACTCATACGACAGGCATTTCTTCTACGCTTTCCTTCGCTCTCACACACACACACGCTCACACTTTCACATGCATGCATGCAATGCTGCCCACATCATAAGCTAATGAGCCATTATATTGTCATTAGTGTTTTATTTGCGCCACCCTGTCTCTCAACAATCTGCCATGCTGTTCACATGCTGATGACTCAGACGCTGAACCGTTGTTGTGCATTTCACCATTTCCATACTTGTGTGCACGCACTGAGGCCTTTTGTGCAGGTTCAACATTCTGCACGTGTATTGTCCTGCTGCGGTGTGATTGAGTGCCTCTGTCTGTCCTGTCTGATTCAGACGTGCAATCCATTTCCACTTGTCAAAAAGAGACAAACTCTGAATCCATCTTGACGTCCGCAGTGAATCCGCTTCGTGACGATGATTCCCCGCAGGGCCTCGGAGACCATACGTGATTTAAGTAGACTTGAAATTTGTTTGGGGAATGTCTGCTATATATAGCATGTTTATGTACATAGCAAGTCATTATCTTTACATCTTGATTAGAT
Organism: Acanthochromis polyacanthus; assembly: GCF_021347895.1. NCBI lineage: Eukaryota > Metazoa > Chordata > Actinopteri > Pomacentridae > Acanthochromis > Acanthochromis polyacanthus. The sequence continues at coordinate 20,082,390 of NC_067117.1, forward strand.
TTTCCAACATTTCTCATGTTTGTACACCTAAATAAGAGAGTATGATGAGAGGACCACCCAAAGTCAGAGTCATCACACATGTAAAATCAGAAAAGGGATGCTCATTATGTGGCAGACAGTATGACGCTTTTTCTTTGCTTTGGTCTTCATTTGCAGTTGCAGACTTTGAATATACTAAGAAATTAACAACTTGAGGCATCATATTTCTCTCATTAGTCACTCAAAGTAATTTACTTTCACACATGCGAGAGTTTGAACATCTGTCAGCATCATCTCCTGCCTGCTACTGTTGCATTAATTTTTCATGTTGCCGCCTGTGTTTATTTCCAAATGATCCCACACTTATAAGGTGTGATTCTGTAAGTTAATACTCTTGTCAAAACAAACAAATGAAACCGCAGTGCTGAGCAGAGTGATTGCTGTTGCCCCTAGAGGGAAGAGCGCCGGGCGCCGGGCTCGCCTTGAGCAGACGGGCTCTCCCCAGTGTTCACTCTGAGGAATGCAGCTCTCTCTGCACACTGCTGGCAACTGCACAGAGTGGAACCTTGATTTCCCCCCCACACGCCAAAACACACATCCGCATGCTGCCACACATTCATCAGCGTTAATCACTTAGACTGCTTTAATCAGAGTGCAAACTTTACATGCATGTCGTGCTATTAGCCGTTAAACTGCAAGATAATATGATGAGAGCAGCCCCACCAGCGTGCAGTGGTTTATATGCAACATTAAGCCAGAACTTGGAGGAAAGGTTGCTCGGAAGTTCGATGCACGAAGCAAAAAACTGCAGCACGTATGAAAACAGCTTTTCTCCTTCTGCAGGGAGCTTGTTTCCACATTCACACGGAGCTGACTTTAGCAGGATATATTTATTTTCTACAAATTAGGTCCCAAAATAGATAATATTTAGATCTTTGTGTGTTGTTTTTCATGTCCAATACAAACCAGATGTGATTTTGTTTTTCGGCATAACTCATTTCAACTGACAAAACATTAATCAAGAAAAAAATGAATGGTTTTTCAAATTAAAAAATGACAGTTGTGTTTGTAATTACTGTCACAAGAGTTGAGATAAATCCTGTGGTGATTATGTTTTGTGTGTGGTTATACATGTGGATAACAATTCTGAGTTGTCAGGGAGGAACTAAGCATTGAGCAACAAGGTAATAGCGCTCCTTTCGTGCCAATGAGCCACTTTCTCTGCTCGTGAGGCATTTTTTACTAAACCTTTGTCCGTCCCTCTGCCGCAGAGGCTGATTTTCCCCTTTAGTTAGAATCCACAGAAGATATTTCTCGGTGCTGCTTTTGTGACAATAGTAAAGCAATAATTATGAGACCGGCGTCGTATTTTCATCATTAAAGTGCAGCTGTGACGGATGTGGATCCTGAGTGTTTCAGGATTTGAGTTTAGCCTTTAATTACATTTGAGTGATTGCCTTCCTTACACAAAGTACAATGATGCTGGTGTAATTAAAAAGCAATTCTAATTACTAACAGCAAAAAAACAGCACATGTGATTCTGTGCCTTCTTTTAAAGGTGCAATGGGTAGGGTCGGCTCGTAGAAAGAAAATCCCAGGAAGCATTTATGATTACAGTATATATTTAGCTCCATTCAAAACTGGCCCGGCCCTCATAGCCTGCACCCCTGTGAGTCAGAGTTTCAGCATTACCTGAAGAAAACTTGGCACAGCTACTGAGTGAGTGATGGAAAATTAAAAAGCCCAGTTAGTGCCTATGGGTGAGAAACAATTATGGGTTTGTGTTCATTACAATGGTGTACAAAGGGAATGAAAATTCCTTAGCTAAGTGTTTTACCATCAAAATGCCAAGAGTGAAATGAATGTAATTAAGCCCACAAATACCTCAGGGTTTTGTAACAAAGCTGTTTTACAGCCTTTAGCAGCAGGCTAGTACTTTGCTTAACGCTAAGTAGTCAGTACACAAGCCTTGACTGGGAATAACCCTCGAATCCCTCATGCACAATGCAGCATGTCATTATAACTTGTTGCATGTATGTTTTCCAGTCCTGAGATATTGCTAATTTAGATACTGTAATGAATTCAAGTCTCCATAAACAGAAGATTTGTGCTTACACAGCTCTTCCATTACATAGCAAATTTGTGTCCCTGTGTAAGACTCAAAGTTTCCTGCAACGTCCCTCACCATGTCTTTCTCTCTTTGAGCAGAATATTGGGGAAAATATCGTCATACTAACTGACTAAATGTAATGTAGAATGCTCAGGGACAGGAGGTCATCACAATATTCTGGGCATTGAACATCATAAAAGCAGTAATGGAGTTAAGTCAGCGAAATCCTTTCATTCTAGAATATGAACTGGACTTGTAAATCAGGTAGACCAAATTTAAGTACATGACACAAACAGGTAGTTGAGACCAATGCTGTGCAATAATACTTAAATACCTACAGAATGCATGTCAGCAGCAAAATGTTTCTAAATAAATAGTTTTATTCATTTTTTGAAAAAAAAAAGTGTCAAAAGGTACTCTGTTTTGCAAAAAAAAAAGCATGAAAATAAACTACATATATTCAGTTTTTTCAGGCCTGTTAAATTGCTATTTATAAGTGGAATCTGAGGTGTCATTTACACAGAAGACATCACTTTTTAATTAATATTTTATTTTAGTTTGCACCCTGAAATGTGAACTACAGAGCGAGAAACATTTTTGAGAAGGGTTTGCTGAGATATGCCAGTTGTACAAAAAAAGTAATCTAAGCTAAAAAAAATCATAAAAAAACTCTGAAATGACCTAAAACTACTCTTGCCCCGATCAGTAACTTTAACTAATTATACAGAGGAACCTTCTGGACTCTCTCTTCTGCTCTCCATCAGCACCTGCTGTTGAAACTGGTGCTGCTGATTCTGGTACATAAGGAAGACAAAAGTTTATTCCAAGATCTCGTGTGCACAACGCTTTGTACTAAAACTATACAACATCCAACTTGTTCATTAGATATATAATGAGCACATTTTTTAAAATCAGAATCTAATACCTTAGATGGACTAATTTACTAGTTAGCTCGTTAGAATAGCTCGTCGAGCTAGAATAGTCAAATTTTGCAAACATATTAAGATCGCTGCGTCTTATTGGTCACATTTTGCATGAAAACGTAATAATATAGTGACTTACACAGTGCTGCTTGCTACAATGGTTTCCTCCTTTTTTTCCTCTTGAGCATCATTCAGTTTGAATCAGCTGCAGCATATTTTTTTTACAAAAATACATTGAATGTTGAGAATGTTGAAGACTGCTTAAAAAACACATTTTGATCTAAACCCTTTGTGTTTCCACCACTTTTCAACACAAACTGAGGCTCTGATCTGAATGAACCGCAGCGTGATGAGCCTTATCTACAAATTAGAATGAATTATGTGAAGAATAAAATGAATTAGATAAATAATATGACAAAGAACACAGACACAAAAAGGCACGAGCATAATTGCATCTACAACACAAAGGAAATTAAAAGAAAAGAACATCAGTAATACCAGTTTCTAGTGCCATCAGTGACTGATCATTTTCTGTAATATGAATCAGTGAATCTCAATCCGAACCATCAAAAAATGGCAAAAACTAAAATAATCAAGTCTACCCTGTTGTAATCAATAGAAAGAATACAAACCCAGACATAAATGAAAACTAGTTGAAATGTGTCATAAATATATTTTATATTGGCAGCGACGTAGAACAAGAGAAATCATCTTTGTTCCATCTTTTTTTTCTTCTTTATCAAAACCTGATGCCTACATAACACACAACTCAGTTTTTTTCATGCATATGCAGCATTCCTCCACAGAAACTGTCAAATGTTGTATACATTGAGATCATATTGTGTACAAAATGAACTAATTCTTGCATTGCTATCTTTTAATAAGCTGAAAAACACTCAATTATGATTGAAAGAATGACTTCAGGAATCTAAGATAGCAGATCACAAGTAAAAATTCACTTCATTAAAGAACTTCACCTTCCAAAATGCTAACTTTTTTATGTTCTGAGGAACAGTTGAGGTATAAACAACATATGCTTGCACTAATGGCAAACACACAGTTTGTTTTGTCTGGTGTAAATCAGGAGGTTACAGTGAAAATAAGGTGCTACCGTAGCATGCATATCAGCCTCCAGATATTTAGCCCCACTTTAAACTTTTCTGTTTACGCTGCAGCATTCGTGTGAAAACAGAAACTCAACTGAATTCATGAAGCTGTGAATGAGCATCTTAAGTGTGAGTTTGGGTGTGTGTGTGAACTTTTGTTCGGTCTGGGTGTGTGCTTGTGAACACTTTGTATTTCTCTGACATGGAGTATTAATAAGCAGATGTCATCGCCGCGGTAACGGTGAGGAAAACCACTTGTGAGTTTAAGAGGAACAACAGAAATCTCTAAAGCTGCGATGGTTACACGCAGCATGTTTTATTTCATGTGGACTTTGTTATTCTATCAAACCCACACTGAAGCAGACTCTTTATAACTGAGCTCTACATTTCCGCCAATTGAAAACATCTTCATTGAGATACATAAACAGATTTTAAAAGCTCCATTTTGCTGTACATTTAGGCCCTGCCTGAGATCTGATTTTCCCCCCTTTGATGTTGCATTCATATTCTTCCCTTTCCCCGGCAAACATGTGTCCCTCGTTACATCACGTCATGCCAACGAACAATCAGTTTGTCAAAACACATCTCGGGGCTCAGAGAGAAAGAAGGGATGAGAAAAAGCCAGTGAGGGGGAGAATGGCTGAAAACAGAAGGGACTGTCAGGAGTATTATTTAAGCAGTAACAGATAGCAGCTCTTAGCATCCAGCGGCCAGCAGCTCCGGGGCCTTTTGCCCTCCAGCACCTTCTCCTTGATGTTCGCACCGGGCCGCCCTGGGACCGGATCGGGCCGGCTCATTGACTGACAGCTTCAATAAGGCTAATTACAGTGGGCTGCAGGGCCCAGTTATGCTGTCTGGCGACTCCACCCACTGTGGAGCCAGAGTGACTGTGTTAACTATGGTGTTAGACTAAGGTAGGCATCAGTCAGCCATCGCTGGACCTCACAGCAGTAAACAAACACGCACACACACACACACACTCGTTCAGACGCAACGGAATACACACAGACTCGCAGCAGCATGAACACACACTTTTATTAAAGCAAAACTGAGATAAAGTGTGATTTTCAGTCATGAACAAGGTGTTTCTTATTAAGATATGTCCATTTGTGATCGTTTAAAGTAACTCATGATACGAATAATGACAGTCTGGGTTATGATAGCAGCAGGAACAACTAAGAACACTTTTACACTTTACGTCAGTATTTCAGCTTCACACTACTTTACACTTCCACTCCACTGCAAATGAGAGAAAAAAGTACTTTTACACCTCCTGCTAGTTACACATGTCACACACAAACCATGTGATGTATGATTTCCCTGTTGTACATTAAATTACTCACAAATGAATATAAATTAAACTATTCAACTAGAAGGTGCTACAAATTATTAAAATTGAAATAATCCTAATTATTGCCTCAAGCAATTACTAAACAAAAGTGCCAAGAAAAATGTACAATATTTTATTATTTATTTTAGTTTTTTTTTTTACAGTGTCACTACTTTGATTTTTGATATTTTAACTGCATTTTGCCAATAATATACTGAACAAAAACACAGCATGTGATATTTTATTAAATTGTATTCATTCTTTTTCACTGAGGGAAATAAATATTTGCAGTTCCTGCTTGTGGCATCTCTGCAACAGAACAACCAAATAAGTGCAATATTGGAAATAATAACAAACCAGAAATCACAAGTCAGTGAAGAGTCATACATTGGTGATGGAGAATGGAGGATGAGGAGGAGGATGTTGATTTGCTGCTTGTTGAACGTCTTCCCAGTCTTCCTGAATGACTTGGAGAAGTTGGCAGACATTTTTGGTGTCTGAAGTTATCTCTTAGACAACAAATGACGAGGTTGCAGACGTTCAAGATTCTAGCTCCATCTCTGACATACCAGCATCCTGCAGCCACTGGCGTGTTGTCATCTTTCTCTCATCATCTGTGGCATTGTGCCATTTGAATAAAGCTACATTTTAAGGAGGTATTTCAGAGTCATTGGTCAAAGGAGTGTCTGTGTGCTGGTCACACCGTTCAGTGATTGTACTTTGAGGCCACACCTTTAAAACCGCACCTTATTTGTTCTTGAAGTTAAAAAAGAAGAACACTGACATGCTGTCTGTTGTGTTTTTGTTCAGTGTACTTTACTTAAGTGTGAGGTTCTGTGCAGGACTGTTACTTGTGATGGAGTGTGTATATATTGCAGTATTGCTACTTTTACTTTGGTAAATGATCTGTATACTTCTTCCAGCAGTGGATAGCAGAGATTCCCCAGGAAATTGTCAAGCAAAGCAGGCCAGGTTGTGAAATATTTCATCCCATGATCAGGTTAGTTAGTAGATGGTGACTTTAGCTGTGTGAAAGGGCTCCAGTACTCTTAGTAAATTTTAATTTTTTTTTCTTAGGACAGGAGGTGCTTGATGACTCGCCTCTGCAATTAAACACTGTGGGAAATCTGGATAGAATTTGTCAGCATTGCCTGATCTTGTCTTGAGGGAGAGTCAAGCAGTTTAAATGTTTGGCACAGCAGTCATTTTGAATGATCAGTGTGTACACGTGTCTTAGACATGCCAAACTAAACACCGAGGAACATCAAGATGTTTATATATTGTGTCTGAATGTCTCAGGTTTGGCATGTGGGAATACTCACCTCTGTTCCTACAGGGTTTCTGCTTCAGTGTTATTTGACTTCCTTGAATGTTGGCAAATTCACCGATATAAAAAGTTATGTCTTAAATATAACATTTTCCTCCTAGATGTTGCCATTTTTGCAAGATAAAGAAGAAAAGCTCCTCTGGCTGCTCTTGTTATAGCCAGCAGCCAAACTGCTTTGCTTCCCATTAATTACAAATCAGGTACAGTCTTGCCTGTTTATGGACAAACTGAAAATTATGCTTAATTAGAGTTCAGTGTAATGAGTGTCATTATGGGATATTGTAATTCATTATGGTCTATTGTGATTATTGGTTGCTTATCACAATCACTGTACCTTCATTTGTCATTATATAGAGTTTAACTAAAAACCTGATGTTTTTCTAGTGCCGCTGTTAGACCACCTGACTCCTTAAAGATCTTTTGCAAGATTAAAAAAAAAAGGACATTCAGAATGACGACCTGCCATCCACGGAAGGCATTTGTACGTTAGCTTACAGCTAATCTGGGATGCCATAGATGTTAGTCAGTCAACCTGGCTGCCCATCCTGCATATTGGTGTTTTTTTTTGGTAGGTTGGTGTGGGAAGCTCATTCCACAGTGGAGCCAGGACTGTTTAGAGACCTGTTGTGTCTGGAGTCTCACAGGTCACTTTAATATCAGCCCAAGGCTTTGGATCAGCCCCCATGTCGTTGCAGCAATTACAGGAGGATCCCTCTCATCCTTTCTCCTCCCTCCTTCTTCTAGTCTTCCCCATCATGTTGCTTCTGTCTGCCACTGTGTTGTGTCTACCAAAACTGTGGCTTCTCACATTCCTCTGCTCTCATTTTGTCCTTTATTCCTCCACTATGTTTTATTCAACATTAGCTGATGGTGAACACAAAGTGTGGCCATTCTGCAACAAATCCCTATCTTCCGTACCTCCAGGGAGCTATGGTAACCCATCATCCGGCTTTTTCAACATTCTCTGTCCCCTACTCAGTGTTTACTCTATCATTGATCTTGCAGCAAACTGAGTTCCTGTCTGTGTATTTGCGTTTAAGCGTACACAAGCTATCCCCGTGAGGGTGCGTGTATACAATAATGCTTTTAGGGGACTGGTTCCTGTGTTGGGCCTTTTAACTTCAGTCAGCGCTGCATCCTGATATCCTGGTGTGACTGGTTTGAGGGGGTAATTCACTCCACCAGAAACACAGGCTTTTAGAGGTTCCACATGTGCCTTGGCACCAGACAGAAGAGAGGCTGGTAGGTTTCATTAATTGAGGCAACATTCCTGTAGCGTTGTCAGGCGGTTTTATTAGCTTTGCCCGCAGGCTGTCATTATGCCTCATTTAGAGCCTGAACCCTTCCCATGGCTGTCAGGTCATAACTGTTTCAGAATATTGTTAACCACGAACAACTTAACCATCAAATCAATAAAGCCGGTTTAATGTTATGAGCTAATTGATCCAATCAGCTGAACTTGAAACAAACCACTAATTATGTTACACTGACATCAATTTTAAAAATGTATGTTTCTCATTCCGGATTAATTGTTGATTTCAAGTCGTCTCACAGTTTGAAGGTAAAGCAAATTGCACACGAGGATGCAGAACCAAACTGTGTGCGTCTTATATGCTCTGTCAGAGATGGAGAGAGAAAAATATTTGCAGGTTTCCCGTCAAACGTCCTAGAAATGTAAAATGCTCCTCTAATCCTAGTGGCTCACCAGGTGGATTCATTGGAGCAAACTCCGTAATAACAGTAAATCCACAATAATTGACATGTCAAAATTACTTGCCACAACTGACTTTTCATCCTTGACAGAGACCTTTAACTGCACTGAGATGATTCAGCAGGTTGAAAATGAAAAGCAGATTGATTGTTCCAGCAGGCATTGACCCAGCCTCTGGTTTGATCTCTTCAGGTCGTATGACGCGGTCGCTGGTTTGATCCGAGCCTGTTGACAAGGTCAGCTGTAACTCGCTGAGAGGTTGTCATGACTGACTGCAAAAGTGCTCCTGACTCATCTGTGCAATCATTTGTCAGCATGTCATGTTGCTCGAATGTGAGGTTTGCTTGAGACACAGCCAAAGATCATTATTAGCTCAATCCGACAATGTCTTTTGTTGGCAAACAAAGGAACATTTTTATAATCCACCTCTTATTTCCTGTCAATTGATTTTTGGATGTACTGGTACAAGTAACATTTCTTCCGCATTTAAATGTGTTGCTTCATAAAAAGATGGAAAAATAAATGACCATAATGTTTGGTTCAGTTTACAAATATTCAATCTGATCTTTTGCATTTTTATTTTCTGTTTTCTTGCCTTTTAACCAGCCCCATCTGACTGGTTAAGGGTGCTTATTGCGGTCGTCTGGACATGATTTGTTTGCACCCATAAAAGTGCACAGGAATTGCTTGTTTTTAATGACCATGTTATCCACCATGGAAGCATGAAATTTAATGTCTTTTTTCCATGCAAACCTCCAAAATCACCACAGGATGAGATAATGAAACTGAATTACACTTTATTAGAAATATATATTGTTGTTTCAGTTTTATGAGCACATGTTTGACTTTGATCAAATGGCTTGATATGAGCACGGCATGCGAGCGCACGCAAGATACGTCGGTTTGTTTATTGGTGCGAGATTTTCAGCCACTTTTCAGAAGAAAGTCATGAAATCCTGACATCATTATGACTTGGTCAGAGAACGACCACAGCAAACAGCATGCACACATCATGCTGTAAGTGGCTGCTAATTCGCATTTTACCAGCCCAGGCTCCCTGCTCGCCTGGCGGTTGGCCGTCTCTCTGCATAGAGCTGAGATGTGAGGAGTGAACGAAGAGCTCTGCTGCCATCCGACTGCAGATCAAATGCACGTCAGGCGGCGCGGGGGCCACAAACAGTCAAAACAGAACCTGATCTCAGGGGCAATTACCAGTGTTTGCTTAATCTTTGGAACGTGCTGTCGAAAACCAGGGTCAATGACGCCGCTTGACTCTCCTTTTTTAGCAGGGGTGGGAATAGGGATTATTACTCATTAGGAGTTCACAGTTTGGTGTTTGGAGATCTGGGGGAGGAGGGGTGAGTGTGTGGGGGAGGCTAAAGGTTTGTCCCCCTCAAGAAGCAGAGAACGCACTGAGTAAACTGTGTGAAGAACAGCAAAGAAAAGAGGATTTAAAAATGGACGATATATTCATGATATGCAAGTAAATATTAAAACTGTTAAATTACATGCACAGTTTACTTTTTAAGTTTCCACAAGCTTGAGCTGGGCCTGCTTTGGTTTTCTGCCACTGACACTTTTTATCCATTTTTCATCGTTGACCCGCTGGCAGTACTTTCCCAACGATTCTGTTACCTGTTTGTTACCTCAGCATCAATTAAAGCTATTTGAAACCTCAACCACCCACAGGCTCCCTCCACCGTACAATTAAGGTGGCGTGAGACCTGGGTTTTCTTCACACTAATTCCATACCGCATTTAAATGACAGTGTCGAGGGCCCTTGAGGGTTGTGCGAAAGGCTTTATTAGACACATGATGATTCATAATTACCTGAAAAAGTAATTGCAACTAATTCCACCCAGCCCTCAGGATATTACATGATATTCAGCTGAGAGCTCAGAAGTTCAGTCTCTGATTGCCCATAAAAAGTGGTGAATACCCAAACTTTGGAATGAGGCGTCTTTAAATTCATGCTTCAAACGTCAAATAATGAGTCACGTTGCTGTGACCTCTGGTGAACAGATTTACAGCATCATGAACAGATGTCTCTTCAGGACATCCTGCATTTTTTTTCTCCATCAATCCATTCATCGGGTTATTAAATCTCCCAAAACAACCCCTTGTTCCGGGAAAGCAATGTTAGCTCACAGTGATAAAATAACCAAAGATCGGTCTGTTAACTGTGATGAATGGGTTTTTTGTTTGCAATGAACTTTACCTTCCCTTTGTTACAAAACCTGCAACTTCATTTACAATAATCTTGTTTCTTTTGGCATATTTTAAGGATGTTGCTGCATTTCTAAACTTTAGCAATTGACTTCTCAGTGCAGATTACAAACTGGAATGATGACCAAAATGTAAAAAATAAGAAAAGTAGTAAAAAAAGACATCATCTCCTGTTAGTCCAGTAGCTTCTATATGTTACATCTGGAGGTTTACTCTGCATGTTCAAAAGTGAATGAGTAACAACACTTAGAAGTTGAAATAGTTCTTAGGTAAATAACATCTAAATTGTCACAAAAATCAACTAGGATTAGCAGCCTTCGTGAAAGCTTAAGAAAGACAAGTGTAGGACCAAATTAAATGAATTATCTCACTTGGTGACCCACAATTCATTTAAGTTCATCCAGATCAAGTTGACAATTAAGATTCATGCCAGTGGTGGAAGTTAGATGTACTTAAGTAGTCGGATTCCTTTCAAATGAGCATTGCTGCAATGTAATTTTAAGGAAACTCAACTTTAAGTTTCCAATTTTTCTAACTTATCTTTATCCGAATGTAAAATTTAAAACATGGTTTTGTTATTAGATTTACCGTTGTTTTCTTTTCTTTACTTTTCATTCCCTCCTGAAGAAAAGCCATTAAGTTGCAGCAGAAAAATCTGAAGAAACGTCAGACGCACAATGTTAAACGAGTAGTAAACCTGCTTTTCACATTTTCTTGGAAATTTGAGTTGAGAGGCAAAAGTTAAGTTGATAGAATCTACAGAAGGAAACAGACCAAAAGCAGAAAGATAAGTGAGCATTTCCTCCATGTCTTTAATATCCACCAACGCTCAACAACATGCCACAAAATCTGAAGCTGTCGTATCTAAATCTACAAAAGAAATACACCTTTCACTCTGGGGTTTTTGGACTTGCCTTGTTTATCAAGTTAAAGTTTAAATGGTGTTAGAAAAAAATCCTCCACAGGCAATAATACTCAATTTACTAGAATATATGTTTTTTAATTACAATCCTCAACCGATCTGTAGTGAACTGCTGTTGAGTATGTTTATGTCCCGCAGCTGGAATCTCAGTCATTTGAATTATTACGATTGTAAATGTAATTTTGAATAAGGTTTTCTTGTTTTGGAACTGAACACGGAAATTCGGTTTGGCTTCGGTTTTCTATAAATTGAAGTTATTTATACTTCAGGAAAGCTTCAGTCTGTTTTGACAATCCCTTCTTTCTTGTGTATGAACGGTCTCTCTCTCTCTCACACACACACACACGCTCACACACACACACACACACACACACACACACACACACACACACACACACACACACACACACACACACAGAGACACACACAAACATCTTGTGGTCATGTAGTGACTAACCCGGGGGATGAGAAGAGCTTTCATGCTGACAGGATGTCACTGCTCAGTGGGAGACGGCTAACTAGAGGGAGCATCAAAGAACGGCTAAATCAGCTCCCTTCCACCACACTCACCACATTCCTCCAAGGTGCATATATGAAAGGAAGTATGTGCTTTGTAGATTTTATGGCAAAAAATTTTTAAAAAGTTGCATCTAATATGAGTGTCTTTGACTATGAAGGTAGTAGAAGACACATTTATATTCTGTGATTACTCCCTGAGACATTTTGTAAAACATACATGTCTCTTTGCTCATGCTCTGTGCACATATAGCTACAGCTGTCTTCACTTTGTACTTTACTGTTGGCTCTTTTCATTACTTTGGCAGCAGCAATGCAGTAACCACGATCCTTAAAAAAAAGAAAGAAAAAACTCATATATATTTATATATACCAGTGAACACACACACACACACTCTAAGGGGCCCTGTGCGTGTCTGCTTCCACCAGTGTGCAGCGGTAAAAGTTGTTGTGGAGAGCAAAGGGAATATAATGAGACATTTATTTGGTGACAGCTTCACTCACTGCGCCTCTGTTTCACACTCACATAAAGAGATGCCATAAATGACAAAATGGAAGTCATAAACATGGACAGTACTTTCATTTTAGAGGCAATAACTCTCGGAAATGGGCCTTCTGCAGGGCGGATATGGTTAAAGATTGGCTGAATCTGTGATTCGTGCTTGTTTGCACAAGTCGGCGCTCATACATACAAGCAATGGGTCATTTTTACAACTTTCCCACCCCTTTGTCACACAGTCAGAAAACCAGATTAACTGTAGGCGAGTAAACACCGACTTTATTTCATCCCAAGTGGGTTTTTCCCTTTCTTCACTTCATAGCCTCACTATTGTGTTGCTTCCATTCTCATTCATCTCAGGCTTGCCCTCCCCTTATTGCCCCACAGGCCTTGTGACTCTCTGCACCCCACTCCTCTCCAGACTCAACCCCAACTCTCCCCTGCCAAGCCTGTCACACACCCAAACAGGACCTGCTTTGACTGCCACTTAATTACACACTATTTTACTCCACAGTTTACCAGTCAAAAGGAGGGGGCCATTCAGGGGTGTGTAGAGGGGGTGGTGGTGATGGTAACCAGGGCCCCAGTATCCTCTCCATCAATGTCGGCAGCCCCCACAAAGGCCCTCATGACAGGGGATGAGTAGTTATAATGCAGTGGCCGTGCCTGCCGCTCAAAGTCACCCCATTCCTAATTGCCCTCAGAGATGGCAGATAATGGAGAGGCTTTGAAGTGAAAATGGGCCGTAATGAGAGAGAGAGAGAGAGAGAGAGAGAGAGAGAGAGAGAGAGAGGGAGGTAAAGGGATAGAAAGGGTGAATATATGAGAGGACCGGATGTCAGGTTTTTCATCAAAGGGAGAAAAGAGCAGAGAAAATAGGAGAAATGTTTAAGAGAGGATGTGAGATGGGGAGTTACTGTCCTCTTCTTTCTCACCCACTGTGCTCACGGGAGCAAAGAGGAGACAGGAGTCTGAGACGAACCCTCGGCAGGGGTCTGCTTCATCCATCTTCCTGCCTCGTCTCCCCCTCCTCACCCCTCCGTCTCCACAACACAACCTCCAGGCACCTGTCTCCCCCTGATGGTGTGTGTCGCAGCTCCACTCTTGATCCTTACATCACACTCCCCTCCTTTCATCCTTTTTTTTTAAAAAAAATCACTCCTATCTGTCTACCCATCCCTACTTTTTGTTCCCATCCCTCCCTCTTTCTCTGTGTTTCTTGATGGGCAAATTGACAAAAGCACCGCCGCTTAGTCTGGCGTCAGGGTCTTCCCATACCAGCAACATGCTTGGGATTCTTTGCACTGTCTCGCATACTTTCACATAACGCCAAGGAAACTGGAATGATTTACATACAAAACTCTTCTCCTTTACTGCATGCCCCTTTTGTCATGCTGGTTGCCACTGCCTCTTGATTACCTTTTTTTGTTATTGTGGTAGCATTCTCTCCTTTATCTCTGGCTTTAAAGTCTGTGCTCTAGTACCTTTGAATACACAAACAGGCTCGGAGTAAATCAGAGCAGGTCACATTTAGTAATTGCACAAGAGTAAGTAAAATAGTTGTAACTAATGATAAATATCTGAACTAAAAATGTAAAAATATCCTGGATGCTGATACATAGGCGAAAACACCAAAAACAAAAGTCATGAGTCACTCTAAAATATGCATATTTACATAAAAAAATTCCTGAGAAAATCATTTTTGTTATTACGTATGCACGTAGATTTGCACAATTTCTGAATGTGTGGTCCAGTATTGAGTAGCCGTTCATGTACGAACATTACATTCAAGTCACGGAGCTTGGCATTTTTCCCAAATATATGTATATGCCGTTTTTCATTCAGTTGCTTTTCAGTTTCTTTATCAAAGCATAAATGGTAAGAAAAATGAAATCATCATGTTGCGCAGTTTGCACAATGAGATCATAATTTAAAAAAACATATGTCAGTTGTTTTACCCATCACCAAAGAAATGTATTTTTTCAGCTACCTGGATTAATATATACAGCTGCAACTCAATAAACTTGCTAAAAAGTCGTTTCTTGCGACTTTCCACAGCTATAAAATCAGTTATTTTCATCCCTTTGTTCCTCAGGTTTAGATTCTAGTGCTCCTTGTTACAGAAGAAAACCAACACCATCCACTGGGACAGACCAACTTCATCTATACCTGTACTGATTTAAGCACACAGTTTCTTAACTTTTGCAGTTAAAAAGTTGCATCCCTTTCTTTAAACTCAAATCACTGGCACCAGACGGATCCAGCAGCCTGTGACACAAACTGTCTTTGGTACACAATAAAGCAGAAACCGCTCGACTGATGAAACGGCCAGTTAACTGTAATCTGCCTTTATCAGGCCCCATCAGCCATTGTGATACTCCCTTTAGCCTTTGTCTCCCCCTCAAACACGTTATGTTTCTAGTATGGCATGCCATTTCAAAGGGGGCCCTCTCTTCTTGACAAAGACCAGAGCGAGCAGGGCCCTTCTGAATGACAATACTTTGAAGAATCAGTCGGTATTTACTGCTGGAGAGGTGGAGTGCATTAAGCCAAGAGGCTGCTTGTTGTTGTGTTTGCCTTTACTAACTGGCTGGGAGGCAGCACGCTGTTGATACAATTCAGAGGGAAAACAGTGATCAGAGGAGGGAAAAATATAAGAACGAGTGGAAACTGCAGATTAAAAAAATCCACGGTTGGTCGACTTTCTGAGGGCTGATGAGCACATTAAGATTATAATGACGTGGCTGATCCTTGTTTATTCAAAGCTAATTTATACTGTGTGTATTCCCACATGCTGAACTGGGTCATGACCCGCTTTATCAATGACTCTGTGTTCAGTTATGATATTGAGCACCACAGTGGAGAATGATTAGAAGCAAGCTTATTTTAGGATCCTCCTCAAGCCGTCAGGGTCCTTGTCTTTCATGGAAACCTCAGTCACTAAAGTATGAAGGAGGGCAACCGAGGACCAGAGAGACCTGGTTCTGTCCAACCAGGGGTACTTGTCTACTTAGTAATCAAGACAAGCTGTGGGGAGACTTGGCCTAAACTCTCAACCACAATTTTTTCCTCCGCAGTGGAAGAAGACGGAGAGGAATAACAGAGGTGGAAATGGTGAGAGAACGTTTTTTGCTGGACGAGCAGAAAAATAGCCAGCCCTAAGATGTGCTGTGAAGAGCGGAGGCAAGCCGCTGGTATAAAGAGGGACGCACTGTGAATCTGTGTGTGTGGGCGTGCACAGTTGTGTGTGTGTGTGTCATAAGTGTACCCACAGCATGCACCAGTTCATTTTTTTTGCTGACAAGAGCTGCCCCGAAAACAGAGACGGTACTCATCAACTTTTAGGTCAGAGGGAGCCCAAATTGAGTGTGTGACATGCAGCCGAGGAGGAAACTGGAGGGGGTGGACTTCAAATCAATGCAAAAGCCAAAAAAGCTGGGTTCTCAAATGGTCATGGTTGAAACCGGTATTCACAGTGAATTTCCGGCCGCAGTGCCATGCCTAAGTCCCCTTGATTATTTTCTGGTTCAGGGGTTGCCGCATTTCAAAGCCTCCTCTCTGCCCATGTCTGTGCTTCAGTCTTGTTTAGGGGCCTATATTTCAGTGCAGAAACACACCAAAAAACCTTAAGCAAAATTAAAAGTGACCATCAATCACACAGAGCTCCCAGTCTTCCATTTCGGGTGTGGTGGTGCCGACCTGGTCGTTGAAGCAGCAGCGACACTGAGTGGGCTCAGATTTGACTGTGTTTTTGTAGTAGAAGGGTAAATTTACAGTGAGACAGGAAAATTCTGACCTTCTAAACTCACTTGCTCCAGCAGTGAGTAGGTCTTTGTACTCTGTGAAGATGCTTCAGTTGAAATGCACAATCGCTGACTGTTGAATGTACAAGTCAGAGCTTTTGCACTGAAGAAGATACTTTTTGGGGGTAAATCCAAAAGTACTAAGAATCAGAATATTGACATTAAGTAACAGGCCCACATGAGTTTTCTCTAAAATATTATAAATAAGGAAAAAAATCTAAATAATTATGTTGAGGCTTTCTGGATAGTTTTATCAATATAGTTTCTGCACATTGCCATTGCTAGCATATACCAAAAAGAGCCGATGTTGCATGGAAAAATGTTGGATTTTTTTAGGTTAGATTTACATACAATGGGTACGGAAAGTATTCAGACCCCTTGAAATTTTTCACTCTCTGTGTCATTGCAGCCATTTGCCAAAATCAAAAAAGTTCATTTTATTTATCATTAATGTACACTCAGCACTCCATCTTGACAGAAAAAAACTGAAATGCAGAAATTTTTGCAAATTTATTAAAAAGAAAAACTGAAATATCACATGGTCATAAGTATTCAGACCCTTTGCAGCAACATTCATATTTAACTCACATGCTGTCCATTTCTTCTGATCCTCCTCGAGATGGTTCTGCTTCCTTATTGGAGTCCAGCTGTGTTTAATTAAACTGATTGGACTTGATTAGGAAAGGCACACACCTGTCTATATAAGACCTTACAGCTCACAGTGCATGTCAGAGCAAATGAGAATCATGAGGTCGAAGGAACTGCCCAAGGAGCTCAGAGACAGATTTGTGGCAAGGCACAGATCTGGCCAAGGTTACAAAAGAATTTCTGCAGCACTCAAGGTTCCTAAGAGCGCAGTGGCCTCCATAATCCTCAAATGGAAGAAGTTTGGGACGACCACAAGTCTTCCTAGACCTGGACATCCAGCCAAACTAAGCAATCATGGGAGAAGAGCCTTGGTGAGAGAGGTAAAGAAGAACCCAAATATCACTGTGGCTGAGCTCCAGAGATGCAGTTGGGAGATAGGAGAAAGTTCCACAAAGTCAACTATCACTGCAGCCCTCCACCAGTTGGGGCTTTATGGCAGAGTGGCCTGATGGAAGCCTCTCCTCAGTGCAAGACACATGAAAGCCCACATAGAGTTTGCCAAAAAACACATGAAGGACTCCCAGACTATGAGAAATAAGATTCTCTGGTCTGATGAGATCAAGATTAAACTTTTTGGTGTTAATTCTAAGCGGTATGTGTGGAGAAAACCAGGCACTGCTCATCACCTGCCCAATACAATCCCTACAGTGAAGCATGGTGGTGGGAGCATCATGTTGTGGGGGTGTTTTTCAGCTGCAGGGACAGGACGACTGGTTGCAATTGAAGGAAGGATGAATGCGGCCAAGTACAGAGATATCCTGGAGGAAAACCTCTTCCAGAGTGCTCATGACCTCAGACTGGGCCCAAGGTTCACCTTTCAACAGGACAATGACCCTAAGCACACAGCTAAAATAACAAAGGAGTGGCTTCAGAACAACTCTGTGACCGTTCTTGACTGGCCCAGCCAGAGCCCTGACCTAAACCCAATTGAGCATCTCTGGAGAGACCTCAAAATGGCTGTTCACCAACGTTCACCATCCAACCTGACAGAACTGGAGAGGATCTGCAAGGAAGAATGGCAGAGGATCCCCAAATCCAGGTGTGAAAAACTTGTTGCGTCATTCCCAAGAAGACTCATGGCTGTACTAGCTGAAAAGGGTGCTTCTACTCAATACTGAGCACAGGGTCTGAATACTTAAGACCATGTGATATTTCAGTTTTTCTTTTTTAATGAATTTGCAAAAAATTCTACATTTCTGTTTTTTTCTGTCAAGATGGGGTGCTGAGTGTACATTAATGATAAATAAAATGAACTTTTTTGATTTTGGCAAATGGCTGCAATGACACAGAGAGTGAAAGATTTCAAGGGGTCTGAATACTTTCCGTACCCACTATATAAAATACATTTTTGTCATCATGAGGAGTCGGCTTGGAGCTAGCTTTCCAAAGATTGCATAAAACTATTCTGATGTTATCATCAGAGCTGCACAGTGGATTGATGGTTAGCATTGTCACCTTGCAGCTAGAAGATCCCCTGTTTGTGGCCTGGCCTGGTGCTGGGATCTTTCTGTTTGGAGTTTGCGTGGTTTCTCTGTGCAGGTTTTCCCCAGCCTTCTCTCACAATCCAAAAAACATGCTGAGGTTAACTGGTGATTGTAAATTGTATTTAGGTGTGAATGTGAGTTTGATTGTTTGTCGCTATATGTAGTTCTGTGATAGACTGGTGACCTGTCCAGGGTGTCCTCTGCCTTCACCCTAAGTCAGCTGAGATAGACTCCAGCCCCCCTGTGACCCTAACGAGGATTAAGCAGTGTATAGATAATTGATGGATGGATGCTATTATCAGGGGTATCTCTACCATTTCCGTGTTACAAATTTAAGGTGTTGGAAAAATACAGGCTTTTAGCAGGCAAGGAGGATCTAATGAAAAACAATATTGCACTGAATTATGGGACATGTAGGAGCCAGGGTTTTTGGACTCAAATTCGAATTCAGCTTCATGTTATCTTTTATCCAGCTGCTTCATGTATTTTTAAAAAATCTTTCTCTTGTGAGTCCAACAAGAAACATTTAATGATTTACATTCACACCTACTGCTGTGTTTGCACTAAATAGTGATATTAATCCAAAGAGCAATTTGAAATGTGCAGGATACACATCAGAGGCCTTTACCTTTGCAGCAGGTCTGGCCAGTTGTGCGTAGTGTCTGTGCAGAGTGACCTTATATCCTAATATAATCTTGAGAAAAAATAATTGGCCCTGGGCTCAACTCCTGCAGGACATGAAAGGAAAGAATGAACGCATTCAGATGAGGGACCAAGTATCTGTTTCACATAGTCCCTGTCGCTCCTCAGGACGCTCCCCTCCGCCTCGGCCTCCTCCCTCTTATGAGACATGAAAGAGCAAACCTCATAATAAAATGGAATAAACCATCCTCCAAGGTTGAATTATTGTAATTACATGTAATTGAGTGTTTGGCGGCAAAACCATTTCCTCTTCAGATCCTGCATGTACTTTTTGAAAATCACAATCACTTTGTTCTTGGCCCCAGCCACCGACTGACCTTCTCCAATTGCAGTCTTTCGTGAACGGCTGTGACATGAGACATGAGTGGGACCGGAGGGGGAACGTGGGAGGCTGGCGAGGTGGGTGCTGCGTGCTATGTTGTCACAAGATGAGTTACTCTCCATCAGCTCCATATGGTTTCAGTCATTTGCTGGGCTCCCTTCTCTCCATCCTTTTTTGTCTTTGCCTATTTATAAATACATGAAGTCTTTCACGATGCCCTGGCCTCGGCCAGAGCCCGGGGTTAAGAATGGGAGAAACCACCAAAACACAAATTAGTTCATGTTTCATTCCAGTGTCTCTGAGGAGGTTGGTTTGTTCTGGGGCAGAAGTACGTGCCTTTACAGTAGACACGCTCGACGATGCATAATAGCTTCCATTGTTTTGGGCTTTCACTGGTCAGCCAACAGTCTCTCAGCATAAGAGCACAAGTTTAATTGACCTCAACTGGCCAACTGTCGTGCTGGACGACTTTGTCTTTTACTGTGGGTCAATAAAGGTTATACAAAATTACATGCTCTCATACTGCTGGAGGAGAAAATTGCAGCATATACTGTATATTACCTATACTGCCACAGTCTTACTGTAAAATAGATTTTGCCAGTGAACCCTTTGACCTGTGCTAACACCCATAATTCCCTGTGTCACTTCAAACTCACAGCGGTCCACCGAGGGTGAGGCAATGGGGCACAGAATATCCAGCTCTGTAAATGCTTCCATTGAGCGTTTTCGTCCTGCAGGATCATTGTGCCAGTGTGAATGTAGTCGTCTGTGTCGGCTGTGTCAGGTCATAATTGGGCGACCGTGCAGAAGTAGCAAGAAAACCGTTCAGTGAACTTGAGCTCAGAGGGCAAAGCAATACAGCTGTCCATTACAGCGGTGACAGAGCAACGTGATTAATTCTGACCAATACAACCAGCTGACTTCATATTACACAGAGCATGTTTCTATTTTTTGTAAGACTCACAAATAACAGGATGCAAGTTTTTCACCCGATGGATGCATTTATTCCTCAGCAACAGGAAAATTAATATAATAACTTGGTTGTATGACAGTAAAGTGGAGAAGCTTTATATTTAAAAAAAAATACCTGTTTTGTGTTTTTTTTGTTGCTTAAATGATGTGAGACCAAGCCCTCAGACAAACTTGAACCCATAATGGTGCTGTTAAGCATTACAACAAAAGCTCTGAAGGTCAGAGGAGGTTGCAGAAGACTGAAAACCTATTTAGAATATCAGTTTTAATGCGCTGCTTGCAGTGACAGTGACTGCTGACGTCAGCTAAGACTTGACAGTTAAATCAGAATAAGTAGCATTACTCAGGGTTCACTGAAAAGGTGATCATTTGAATCAATAAGAAGTAAAGAGATAATTATATAGATGTGACTTTTGGTAGATGAAGTAAAGGCTTCATTTTGAGCTTTAAAGTAAAACATTACGTGAGTTATAATGAAGAAAATGTAATTCTAGTATTCACAGTCGATTTGTCAGTGGGTATCAGGCACTCCTCCTTGATTACATGGACTCCAACTGAAAAGTAAGCTGTGATTGGGAATGTCAGGTTGCCATTTTCTTATGATTGGCTGATGAAAGGTATAATTTGGGACTGCCAAGACAGCAACTTCAAAAGCTTCCAGTGCCATATTAGGCTGGAATGTGAAAGCTGTCCAGGCAAAAAATGATCCAATTTTCTACTGGCTTTAATTACAAAGAGGATCCCCTTTCATTGGTGGGGCAATTGCTGTCCATTTCTGAAGACCGTTGTGGAAAATCATCAAGTCAAGCGTATCCAGAATGCTTAAATCTAGACTGCTTTTGTGCGGTATGATTATGTCATATTTGAATTTCACATATCCACGATTTTTACAAAATTACTTCTAATCTGATGGAAACCAAAAACCAAATGACTTCGTGACAAGAGCAAACAAAACAAGATACGGTGATGGACACAGTCCCACCGATCCGTGCTGAAAAACTAGTTTCTTGACTAACTATTTTGTTTGTTCTTGTGGTGACAGGTAAGACAAAATAAAAGAAGTGGGTAAAGGGTAATTTACCTTGTAACCATGTCTCTTACAAAGTTTCCTTTTCTTGGCTGTCAGCATGCCAGCAAAATAAAAGCAGAAATTGTGGTTAATCCCTGGAGCAGAGAATTGTGCCTGAAGCTTCTTGGTAATGGGCAATGGCCTTTTTATTCTAAATAAAGTTAAGCGTTTGTAACAGCGACTGCATTATGGAAAATCCAATTTGTGATTGCAACATCTGTACTTAACCTATGGGTAGCTCTTTGTTGGTCAAAGCAGCTAAGCTGCACGTCTTTTCCATGATTCGTTTTCCAGGAAACGTACATGTACATGACCTTGCATGCAAAAACTGTATCCATTACTATTATAACGGTAAAAAAGAATTTACATCTAAGTGTTCTCAGACATGCAAATCCATGTACAGCGTACAGAACTCAGAAACGTGTATTTGTATTTTCTCACAGCCTAACACACACAAGCTCATACAAGCAAACAGTAATACATCGTGTATCTGCCTAATCTCTGTTTGTTTGAAAACAAATAGACATATCATACGTTGTTTATTTAATTGACATGATGTCATGAGGCAAAGAAAGAAACTGAGATGATTATCCCCTCAATCAAACAATCTGTCCTGGAAAAAATTACCTTCTGCGCTCTTAAAAGGCTTCTTCCTTTTGTGTTGTTGACACGTAACATAAAAATCCAAACTAAATGAGTTGATTCAACACCTTGGCCCCAGTGTTTTCCTCTCTGCCTCCACCTGTCAGATCCTGTCAGACCATATGTCAGAGGAGAAGGACACAAAGAAAGGAGACTATCCTCACACATTTTGGGAAGTGTCCAGAGGCTTATTTGTAAGCCTGCAGGGTGTGGCAGGTAAGCTTCCACCTCAAAGGCAGCAGTTCCCTCCCAAGTAATTGCTCTTCATCAGATCAAGCTGCATGACATTCCTGCAGACTGTTTCAAGTAACTACAGCCAAAAGACAGAGTCAGCTGCCATCAAAGGGGACAATCTCCTAACTGGATCAGTGGTGGCTGATGGGATATCGTTGTGTCATTAGCTCAGGTTTCAGACTACACCCTGCTAATAAACAATGCAAACGCACAAAAACAGCACAACGAGGGACTCGACTGAGCAGGAAATCCAGCAGGGAAAAAAATTCCCATGATGCAGCGATATGCATAAAGAAAAAGCTGCTGCACAAAACAGTGTTATTCACCCCAATAAATGAATCTCTTATCAGAGCTATGGCCACTCTAGCAAGTCAGAGGAAGGATGCATCCTCAGGCAAAGCACAGATAAGAGTCTTTGATATAATTAAGCCAACGTCAAACAGCCAGTAGATGAGTCTTGTGAAGATAAAGCAGCCAGGACTGACAGCTCTGATAATAGTCCAAACAAAGAGAAAGTGGAGATTAAGGGGTTCCTTTTCAGGGAGTTAAGTGGACTGCCCAGAGGACACTCCAAAACATGGCTCATCTGTCAGGGACGTGGGGAATGGATACCATCACTGACGCTTCACCCAGGCATAGATAGGATCTAGGAATGTATAGTCTCTTGTACCATAGGTGAATTTCTTGTTTATCATCAGTTGTCTACTTTATCAGAATGTTTACATGTTTTACATTATTTATTTACCATCTTGCTGATATTCTGATTTAGATGAGTAAAACAAATATAATAAAAGGAACGGCAGAAAATATCAACAAGCTTGTATGTCGACTGCAGTAAAGTAAGAGAAACAACCTTTAACAGCAGCCAGAGTTACCTGAACCCAAGGGCACAACTGTAACTCAGCAGTTGTCAGAGGTTTGGTGGAAAATTAAAGGTCAACTGAAAATAAAAGTTATTTAGTTGAAAAAGGCACGTATTTCTTAGTAAAGGAAGAAATTCAGTGGTTCAAATAGTCAAAGTGATGAATAAACATTAATACCTGGCTAAAACTAATGGATTCTTTTAGACCACATGTGTCAAACTCAAGGCCCGCGGGCCATATCCGGCCCGTGAGATCATTTTACATTGATTTATTATTATTGTTATTAATGGCCTGACGATATGAAGCGCTGATAACACACAAACTACAGATCCCATAATGCAGCGCAACAGCTGCCTTGCCAAATGAGAGGTTACCTGGGAACATTTCCGCATCATTTAAGTCAAGCGTCTGTTGTTGTCTGCAACCCTATTGTAACGTCAAAGCTAGCCCTTAACAATGGCGAAAAGAAAAGTTGATTCTGCAAGCAGAGCCTTTCAAAGCGATGGGAGGCTGAGTATATGTATGTTGACATTGCTGGTAAAGCCATGTGTCTTATTTGTGGAGCTAATGTGGCTGTAATTAAGGAATTTAATCTAAGATGGCACTTTGAGACAAAACATCAGGACAAGCTGAAAAACCTGCATGCAGACCAGAAGCTACAGAAAGTAGAAGAGTTAAAGAAGAATCTGACATCTCAGCAGACGTTTTTCACCAAACGAAAACACAAAGTGAAGCTGCTGTGAAAGCAAGCTTTATTGTGGCAGAAGAGATAGCCAAATCAGGTCATTTACCGAGGGAGAGTTTCTGAAGAACTGTATGCTGAAGGTGTTCACACAAAAAGCAGATGATTTTGAATATTTTTTGATATTGTAGATGTATTCCACGGGCCGGGTCGGACCCCCGGCGGTCCGGTACCCCTCCGCACACAGTATACATTACAAGTAATATTCTCAATAAAACAAAACAGTGCACAAAGCTCACACATAAGCACTTAACTGACATGCTGAAGTTGGCTACTGCTCAGGACATGATGCCTGATACTGATGCACTTGTGCAGGCTAAAAGATGTCAAGGTTCAAGAGCAAATACGAAGCAAGGATAAATCCTGTAAAATGCTGCTTTAAACATTGTTGCCCTAGGAAAAAACAGTTGCTAAATGAAAACTTGCTGTAGTAAATACTGTGAAATTCAGTGTTGGTCATCAGATTCACTACAAAAGTGTTTGATTGAATAGATTATTTCTAATGGATGCATCCATGTTATGTATGTAGTTTTTTATGTATATTTTACATATCCATTTTATACATAAACAAGGCAGGTGACAACTTTACTTTCTTAACTGTCTGTATAAAATAGCTGCTACTTAAGATTTAAAGGTGTGCTTAGTTATTTTAGGTGTTCACAATTACTTTCCAGATGTGGAAAACGGACTTCAAAAAACTTCTATATCTTGATAAATTTGTTTTTTTTTAATTCCAGGACTATGTTTTTAAGTTACACATACCTGTGACTAAATATGTTGTGCCATTGTACAATCACTGTGATCCGTTGTAATGCACAATGCACACAAATAAATGTTAAACTGAGTCGTAATGTTGTTGAAATTGCATTTACTTTAATCTCTGGTTGTTTCTAATATAATTTTTAAAAGGACAGTTCATTACATAGGAAGATTTTTCTAATGTACTTGTTCTCCTTTGCACTAAAACATCAGAAAAACTTAAAATTATTGTTACTTTTCGGTAATTATGCTATAAGTTTACTGGTCCGGCCCCTTTGAGATCAAATTAGGCCGTATGCAGCCCCTGGACCAAAATGAGTTTGACGCCCCTGTTTTACTTTTTTTTTCTTTTTTTCTAATTAATACAAAAACAGTTTTAAAAAAAGAGTAAATAGAAATAGTTGGCTGACATTAATGGATGAAAAAGTGTAGTACTATCTAATTTCCTATCCATAATAATATTAAATTTAAAATGTTTGAATTCATAGTACAATAACAATATGTTGCAGATAAAAGGACACATGAACGCATCTGAAAGCTACATTGATGTTTGGAAACCACTGATTTTTCAGCATATGAACAAACAGACTGTAGCTCTGTGACACACACTGAGGTCAAATCAGTTCTTCAAGCATCCCTCCATCTTTTTAAAACAAAAAAACAAGCATCCCTCCATCACACAGCTTCCTATTCTTACTCTGTATTTGCTTGCAGAAAGCTCAATTGGTGTGTTTTATCCTGTGATAAGATGAAAGTTAGGAAACTTTAATGCCTTGTTAGATTGCTTTTAACACACTTGGTACCATAAAGTCAGTCAAGCTCTAGTTCGTGTCCATAACCTTGGTTCTTAAAAAGCTGCTCTTTCCACAGTGAGAGCTAAAATAGTGCATGAAAAGACGAGCTGTTAATGCTGAGAGAGCAGAAAAGGAGAGACTGTCACAGCACTCAGCTGTAACACAGTCTGGCACAACACTAACAAAGGAAATGAGCAAACCACACAGCAAATAACAGACTTTTATTCAACACGCTGGGCCCCACTGCTTATATCTGGGTGCCAACCCCAGTCACTTACAAATAAACAGATTTATGAGAAATATTATGCACAAATTACTACATTTGTCTAGACAGGACATTATTGTAGCTTTACTTACATTGGCATGATCAAGTTTGATTTTTACGAATATGTTTATTGGTACATGTCAAACATTTACAGTTTCCAAATTTGTACTTAAGAATGAATGGGATGAATCAGCAAATAAACTACATTTCTCACAGTTTTCAAATATACACATGAAGTGTAGTTTTCTGCAAGAAAAACACAAATTATACTTCCCGCAAAGAACGAGTCGATTTAAAAAATTTGAGAACTTTGTAGCTGAAGTTCTAGTTATATGGAAACCTGAAAAGATATTTAAAAGTTGCATGAACTTGTGCAGATGTGTCACCTTAGTATTGTACAACTATAGTATACTGACAGTCAATAGAAACTTTGAGGTAGAAATGTACGCAGAATTCTACTTGTAGGGGGGTTGTAATTATTCATTGTGGATTTACTGATGATCTAGTGCCCTGGTAGTTGAGATAATGAGGAGTTGTCATTTTATCATGATTCATTGCACATGGGTTGGTCACTTTGCAAAAGTGAACCAAATCCACACCAAGCATGACTCAGTGAGTATCTGCACAATTTGAGAATGGGTTTTGAAGGTCTATATAAAGGCCCAAAAAAGGCCACCATTGTTAGTCCAGTGAACAGCATCATGCCGCGTCTATCACATGAACAACGTCTCCGGGCACTGGGTATGGTGGAGGCCGGTTTGAGCTACAGTGATGTAGCCAGGCGTATGGGCTGTTCCCAACCCACAATCAGAAGCCTGGTCCAAAGCATGCGCCGACGGATTGCTGGCTGCATCGAAGCAAATGGAGGCCATACTCGGTGTTGACTGTTGTGACTTTGTGTTTGGCAGGTGCCGTTTTCTTTTGTGAAATTCTTTATTTTGAAATCATTCTTGAAACTTTAGATTTTTGTTTCTGTATGCTAGTATGCTAAACAAATGATTCATATGAAGAAATTTAGTTTCAGGCTTCAAAATAAAAAATTATGTTGAAAAATATGGTCTCAAAGTTTCTATTGACTGTCAGTGTACAATAATTTAAAATAACTTGAAGGATGTTTAACTATTGTTAAACCATATTGTTTACCAGTAATAGTAGTGAAGTGTGACATAAACTACCTTGAAAATCTAATTACCATTTAGAGTTGCGGACTGCACCATTTGATTTACATAAGACTGAAATTTCATCCTGGATATGTTGATAAAGGGAACTTTGCTTTCTTTTTTCAACAGTTCTTTTCTTTAATGAATTACAGCACTTTTTTCATGTTTTGTTCAGAGATTGAAATGGCAATAAAATGTGACATGACAAATTCATTAATTCAAGATGTATCTCACTCTACAACATTCACATTGCATTCAACTTAGTCTAACTTTTAGACTGTCGTCTGTTCAGAGTCTAAACAGACGACACAGCACACCACACTGGATTACTTTTTTAACAACTCAAATAACAAATGATAGGTCTGTAGGAAACAGAGTGCTACGAAAAAATTAAGAACGCTTTTGTAATGACTGTAATCAAGTAGAACAACAAACAAAAATTCTAGCAAAAACTATGTAATTTAACAAGTTTTGGTTAACTCTGATACACAGTCATCATCTACCAGACTGTACAGCGGTAATAAAACTGACTGTGGTTTCAGCTATATGGATGCCTGGAAGAGACAAAATTGCTCTTTGACCAGAACCATTAACGCACACTAGGAATAAAAGACTTTCTCACAGAAAAACGACAACTTAAGCTAAACACAAAAATCATTTTCACACTCACACACACACACACACACACACACACACACACACACACACACACACACACACACACACACACACACACACACACACACACACACACACACACACACACACACACACACACACACACACACACACACACACACACACACACACACACACACACACACACACTACTACGAGCCAGAGGTTGTCTTGCAGCATCACGGTCCAGCACAAAAATGGCACAGTTTCTGAATACAAGGCCTTGAAAAAGCGTTGGAAACTATCCAACATGTCTCATAGACCATAAATCCTCAGCCCAACATGAGGCACATTGGTCGCTATCATGGCCAGCAGCGTTCTCCAAAATAAATTCAATTTGTGCATTTGCAGATGTACTAAAATATGAACGTTACTAGCTGACCAGGTCACAAAATATTTTTTACTGGAATGATGAGGACAGAAGTGGCACTGCCGTCTCATTAGCGTGACGGAACAAATCTGACGTTTGTTTCTCAAAGCGGAATATGGAAAGATTTTTCAACGACATTAAAAGCGTTTCTCTGTTCCATCGCACTGTGCTGTACAGAAAACGTTACACATTTGAACTGTAAAACAGATGAATCCCACTGCTTAAAGTCTCAGTGGTCATATTGTGTTGTATCTACTCTCAGATATACAGTTCATATCAGAAGTATTCACCCCCTTTGATGTTTTACCCTTTTATTGCTTTCATAAATCAATCATGGTCAATAAAATTTGGCTTTTTTTAACAAAAAGACCTATCCACACAGACTCACTGCTGTGATTGCAGCCAAAGGTGCATCTACTGAATACTGACTTGAAGGGGGTGAATAATTATGCAAACAATTATTTTTATTTATATAATTTTCTTTCATTAACATTACTTTATAGCAATCTGTTTTCACGTTGACATTAAAGAGTTTTTTCCAATATTTTTTTTGTTTTGTTTATTGACCATGATTGATTTATGAAAGCAATAAAAGGGTAAAACATCAAAGGGGGTGAATACTTATGATAGGCACTGTATGTTAGCCTAGCCGCGCTAGACAACCCAAGGCAACGAATTTAATTCTCTGCCAGGGTGAGTCTAGTTACCCTCCATAAGGCTCGAGGCTGGATGCTCCTAAAACTGGCCGGACCAATCACCATGAAGTGTAGAGTCAGAAGGCGGGCGTAACGAAGTGACGACAGAGGCGCGACGATTCTGACAGAAACAACCAGCGCACAATAAACAGTTAACTTTCGACTCGGCTTTGGCCACAGCCCTTAAAGATTTGAAGCTAAAATTCTACTTAAAAGATAAACAAAGGACGGCACTGAAGTGTTTCATTGAGAAGAAAGACATATTTGGACTTATGCCGACGGGATATGGCAAATCCTTAATATACCAGTTGGCTCCCGCTGGTTGGGAAGCTAATGGGACTTAGCCACAATCCGCCGGTGCTCTAGGAACTCCGTCAGCCTATTTGTTGCGCAGATTGGTTGTATACCTACCCAATTGCTGCAGAGGGATTTGATAGACAACCTTTTAGCCCGCCTCCCTCCCTGTCGAGCTTCCCTAGACCTTTGTGCCGTCAGAAACATGGGTATAGCGTGGCTAGGCTAACTGTACGTCGCTTTGGATAAAAGAGTCTCCTAAATAAACTGTAGAATTGCACAAATCACATACAGGTGCATCGCTTTTTCAGTCCTTTTGAGGTGACTCTTCCATTTGCTTTTTCATCAGCTTTATTTTAAGTGTGTAATATTCCTGTTGAAGCTTCAGGACTTCTTCTTGTCTTCTCAGCACAGACATTTCCAAATCCATTCGCTCCTGCAGATTTGTGCAGTGTGCTGATGGTGGACAGGTGGAGCAAGAACTACCCAGATGTTCTCCAGAGTCAGTCAAGACAACCGCATGAGGAGTGCCAAGCTGCACAGTGAATGATTTTGCGGTGTTGGAAAAAGTCGTCTTTTGTGCTGCTGGACAGATGGATGGACCTGAATATGTCGGGAGCTCATGTTCAGGCGACGGACACTTGTTTGTGAATCTTTCATTTACTGTGTGAGCATTTCCGTCTTTATCAGAGCTGGAAAAAAAAGGTTAGTTAATCAATAATTTTGTAAAATAATGGCATGACCTCTTTCTCCAAACAAGGTTACAGTTTCTATAAATAATCCACGGTGATTTGATAGTGCAGCTACTCAAGGCAACAAATAAAAAATGTACTACCTGTTGTGTTCAGTTTCCATCAGCTCCGAGACTGAAGAGTCGTCTTTGTCCTGTTGCAGCATGTCTGAGAGGTTCATCACTGTAATAACTATTTGGGTCACGGCACTGAACTGTTCAATGGATAGGACTGCATCTGTGAATGAAAAAATATTTCAAAAATTAATAATAAATACAGTAAATTTAATAGAAAACTGAAGGGATGTGAAAAAGCTAATTTATTCCTCTCAGTTTAATCTTTTATTGGGTAGAAGCACAACCCTGTGTGTCCAACAGAACCTCCACCTAAGGGACAAACTCCCAGCAGCCTGCTCAGGAGGTTGACAGACTTGACGTTGGGTGCACACAGTATCCTGTCTGATGATACCCAGTAATAATCGGCCATAGAATCTTAAACTCAGCGCAGTGCGGCAGCTTTTTAAATTTAGTGTGCATTAAGATGAGATAATTCCTTTACATTTGTGTGTCATTTTTTTCAGTGTGTTTTTATTTGTTGTTTTATCATTAAAATTATTATTTGCATATTTTCTTTCTAGTTGAAGTGGTTGCTTTCATATTTATTTTTCCTTTTTACTGTTGTTTTTTATTAAAGCAGGCCATTCAACATTAGCAATAATTATTGACACTGATTTAAATAAATCATTTTATTGTGATAAATGTGTCATCTGTATAATACTAATTGTAAAGGTTTTACTTGTTAACAACCTGCAGATTTGCCTCACCTTTACCCGCTTGCCTTTTCTGTCGTTTGATTTCCTCCCTTGCCTTCGCCAGCAGATTTTCCCATTTCTTGTTACAGTCAGAAACTGTGCGCTGAACCTGTGGAAAAGCAGCATTGATGGCTTGAGCCATCTCTTCCCAGGCATGTCTCTTGGCTTTGATTGAAACTCCAGTACTGTACTTCCCTCTGACAATGTCTTTCCTCTCCTGCATTAAGTGAGCAAGAAGAAGAGACTCCTGGTCTGTCCAGTTGGGTCTTCGCTTCTTGCTGGGTGTTCCTTCAACAACATGTAGAGACATTTGTCTGAAAGCGAAAGAGACACAGCCAAATGGTTTATATGTACAACTACTCCGCAAACACATGCCTAAAACTGAGCAGAAAATGTTTCATGACTAAATTCAACAATACTACTCAGCATGACGATCAAAACCACAGGTAAAGGCTTCCACTTAAGACTTAAGTTATTATATTTAAGAGATTTTCTCGAATGTTAAGATTTTCGCTTCACGAGTTAAATTAAAGTCAAAAGTGATTGAATATCAGGTCGGACGCTTGCGGCATGTAAATATTAAGATGTACAATACATGCTACGTTAAATAAATACTAAAAATACCTTTAAGGTGAAACGTAAGGCTTTCTTCTCCGTCTCAGGGAAAATCCTCAGCGTCGCAGGACAGTGACGTTAACACGTGGTGACGTGTCGGTTTGTTTACAGCGGTGCTCGCGCTGCAGCGGCTAAGGCATGGCTGTGGATATAACTTTACTTTTCAAAGCCAGTGTCAAGACCGTCAAAACCAGGAACAAAGCCATAGGAATCGGCTTTGACTCCACCAAAGATGAAATTTTCAAGAGAAGCAGACCAAAGGGAGGCTTCTCGCCGAAAGCGAAAGAAGTGGTGAGTGTTACTGAAGCTAGTTTTAGCTAACTGTGCTAGTACTGTCACGACCCTGCTGTACACTTAACGGCAGCTTTATAAAGGAGCGATGTTGATGAGGCTGCAACCTTTCTTGCATTTTACAAGCAGCCTTTGTGCCTGTAAAAGTGTACAGTAAAAGTGGCTACCTGAAAGTCCTTACTATTGCTGCTCACCAGCAGTAAGGCCTCTTGTAATAGTGCGAATACCACATGAAAGTTAAATTGGTTTTCCAAGAGGGAATATGCATTAAATTGTTCCTATCACGATCTGTAGTTTAAAAAAAGATTGGTTTTGAGGGTTTTTTGCAAATCAGTTGATAAACGGTGAAGTTATTTTAGGGTAATCCAGTAAGTAGATAATCGTACTGTGTATTGCCGACCATGTAAAGATCTTATACGTGTTTAAGAAAACATTTCAGAGCCTTATAGGGGGAAATATTACCTTCATGTTCTGCAGAAAAACTGTAGTACAGTTGTACATTTTTACAAACTGCAATTAGTATTGAAAACTACTTAGAATTTTTATTGGCGTATTTTGTTAAATCGTGAGACAAATGTTTAATTTGAATTAAACCATCCTACTTTGAATTTAGCAAGTTAGCCTATTATTAACAGAACACAGGAAAGGCTTTTATTGGTAACACATTATTAAATAACACACAAGTAAATAAATGCACACACATAAAAAATGACCAGGAACTAAGGAATCATCTCACCTTGATGCACAATAAATAAAGAAAGCAAGTTAAACCTGGAGGTACATGGAGGGAGATCAGAGTGAAGCCGTCATACTACATTAAGATTTAAGTTTCTAATGGCTGGCGAAGACTGTGTGTCACCAGATGGGACAGCTGCATTGACCTCCATGCGGATCTCAACGTCAAGCCTCTGTGAGTGCATCTCTCAGATGGAAGTAGCGGGGGACACTGAGTCTTTGTGGTTTTAGACTGGAAAGCCCATCTTGCAAGGGCAGCTGCTGGTCTCCACTGGCTAAATCAGAAAGGTCTGTAGCTGTGGACGGGGGTGAGGGGATACCCAGGTGGCGAACTATCAAACATTCTTTTAGTAAATTTTGCTATTTTTTACTGATAAGAAAATCCTCCATTGTAGTGCCATTGGTTGTTTTATTTCTGGGGCCTACCTTATACAATTTTAGAATCTTCAGACCACCATCATAAAACGGAAACATTGTTTGATATAAACAACTCTCAAAAAGGTTATCCCTTTTTCTGAATTCTAAACAATGCTGCCTGAGCCATTATCTAGATAGAAATGCTTGTTTTGTCAGACTTTCACATCATCATTCATCTCAAGCTCGAATGTTTATTTGTTTTTGCTTTTAATATGCCCTGTCTGTTCGTCAAGCTCATCTTCAATGGTTCTCACTTTTCTGGCAGGAGTGTGTGAATTACAGCGAGCAAAAGTGAAAAATATCATAGTTGGCATTTGATTTTAGTCAATCTAATGCTGCTACTTGCAGCCTGTATTTATGCGTCTTAGTAGAATTCATGCAGGTGTAGAGCAGCATTTTGGAAGTGACTGCTGGGCAACGTGCAGTCTTAATGGGTGTCGGTCACTATTTTATACTTGCTTGGATGTCCAACAACAGAAACAGAAAAAGCTTGTAGTTGAAAACAGCTATTAGAGGGATTCGGCTGTAATAACTTACAGTATATGTGAACACAGAAAGTAGGAGAGAGACAACAGATATCAATGGCTGGAACCTACTGACACTTGCCAGAATGCACATACTCAGCTGTCACTCAAATACTCATTAGCCAATGGATACATACCCCAGAGAACACCTGTGAGACGTTTGTGTCAAACCTGCAAACAAGAAGTCAGCCAGTGCAAACAAGTTAGTTGGCAGCAACGACAAAAGTCTGATCAGTGAGATAGGAGCAGAGAGACCAGTAAACAAAAGAACATATTATGAATAAAGTAAAAGACCAATAGTTAACACAATTACACAAACAGCTGGTTTTCAAGTCACTTCTATTCTGTGTCAGATTTCTATTTTTTATGTGATAAAAAAATGTATTTTATTGTACTGACAAAAATCAGATTACATATCTCTGGACCTACTTGGCTCTGTGGAATTAATAGTGGTACATAGTACACTTTAAATTTTAGGTTTTCTTGAATAAAGTGGTCAGTTTCAGACAAGGCAATCCTTCTCTGCTCTGCTAACCTGCTTGACCATTATATTTCAGAAAGAGAGCATTTCATGACCCACAAGGATTTTATTTTCAGAAAAATAGAAATCAATAAATATGGACTAAAGACTTCTAAGAACAGTACCAAAACCTAAGTCAATCTACTTTGGAACAAAAATCACTTCCAAAATGCAATTTACATAGTGAGATAAAGATTAGTGAAAAACAGGGTGCTCATAAAAATACCTCTGTTTTGCCCTGAACTGAGGTCAGACAGCGGGAATGCTGATCAGTGTGTGCTTTTCAAAATAAATGGCAGCTCTGCTTGAGATCTAGGTAGACAAAACTGAAATAGTTTGAAAGAAAAATTCCATTGGGCCAACTGGCCAGACTTAGCAGTTTTGAACCCAAAATACTTTGATGCCAACTGTCGAGTTTCACTGCTCCCCCAATGCTGACAGGCTTGGGTTCTGGGCTTGGAGTTGACCCGGAAAATTGCCCAGTGTGATCAGGACTTGAGGCGGGAGTAAGCTGAAAAATGACTTTGCCAAACCAAAAAGAGCATTTTCCTCAGTCTATCACTGAGAAAGACACGACAAGCTTTCTTGTAATGAGAGAAACTAGTTAAAACAGAATTTCAGCTTAGTTAAAATTTCAGCTATAGCTTGGAGTTATGCTTCCATGAGTAAATTTT
The DNA here is from genome assembly GCF_021347895.1 of Acanthochromis polyacanthus. Lineage (NCBI taxonomy): Eukaryota > Metazoa > Chordata > Actinopteri > Pomacentridae > Acanthochromis > Acanthochromis polyacanthus. The sequence continues at coordinate 20,116,853 of NC_067117.1, forward strand.
GATTTCATTTTCTATAATACTGCTGTAATCTTGATTTAATTGTAGGATTGAACTGTAATTTCACATAAGCCTGAATATATTGAAGAAAAAACTTGTTCTGAACCTCTTGTTTCTGTCATGGGACACAGGCTTTACAAACTTGGCGCAGAAGGTAACATTGGCATTTAATTAGTTCAGGAAACTCCACAAAAAACATCTTAAGTTTTATTCTACCACTGAAGCACAGAGCCATCATCTGTGGTTGGCATTGAGAGATGGATCATTGGCAAGTGAAGGGCTTCACTCTGTGTCATGAGTATTGCTTATGCAGCCAGAAGTCCTTGGCCTGACATGAATATCATGAACACAAACCTCTTCAAAGGCACCTTGAAGAACCACTTTACGTTTCCCTAGGGGAATCAGGGCTTTAAGTTGTACCTGATGTCTCCAACCATCAGTCTGAGGCAAATATGAGCCCAGTTGCAGCAGCTCTGCACAACCAGGTTTTTGTTATGCTCTGTTACATTGATATTAGAAATGGTGGTTTAATAAAAGCACTGCTGCTGATTCGAAAGAAACCTGAACCTATCCTGTGGTGCCTGCCCTCTGCTCTCCTCCCCCCTACTGCTGTCTCTTTGGTCCTGCAGATATCATCTCGGACCATCTCGGTAAAGCAGTTTTTGTAGAAAATGAAATTGGGAGTTTGGAATGTCCTGACTGCTTACAGTTATGTGGCGGTTTTTGCCCACATCTCCCCTAACTCAGCTATCCATTCTTCTCTCTATACTGCCTGACATAGGCAGCATTTTTTGCGCAAGTCGCCTCTTCCTATGTATGATTCCATAAACATACTGCAATAACATTTTCTTTCGGCTCTCGAACAATTTCTGGGGAAAGCCGATCCTCCCAAGAGCCAGTGATTAAAGGTGGAAGATCAAAACAGAGAAAATATTAAATTAGGTCCCCAGTAACAATGTTGACGGCCGGCACCTAATGCACAACAGATGTGGGTGCCCTTCAAGACATGCATAACTCTCCCACTAACTCTCCCTCCCAAGTTCCCACTGAAGCTTCACAAAAATAGAAAGAAAACATCAAAGTTGACAAATACGCAGTGGTCCTGTGAGACTTTTTTCCGCTCAAAAATCAGTGCAGTGCGAAAGGAAATGTAGCTTCTTTCAAGGCGATGCAGTAGATGTTTGATTGACTAATAAGAGGGTCAGTGTTTGCAGGATGGGGTTTGGTCAGGGGAATCTTTTACCTCATAGGGGTTGGTTCTGGGCGCTGTGATCTCCATTTCACTGCTCACCTCGTCACTCTCCGCAGCATGCTGCCCTTCTTGAGTTTAAATGGTGGAGGTCACTCTAAAATTGTTAAATTGGGTGTAGAAAATAGTGCTTGGCTCCCCACTGTGCCTTTCGTATTGGTATGCCAAAATTGGCTCCTTCTCACAGTGTTTTCTTTGAAACTCTGAAAAGTGTGGCATCAGCCAGCTCTTAAAAGTATGGTGTGTTGTTAGAGGGGCTCTTCCCTGTGAAAACTCCACGTTGAAATAGTAAGCTGATGTATTTTCAAAACATTTAGTTTAAATTTCAACAGTCTGGTTTACTTAATATTTTTTAAGATGATCGAGTTTCCAACTCCAAAGCAGTTTTTCAACATTTCAAATATCAAAATTATGTTTGAGATACTCTTAACTCAACCAGTCTAAACAAAGTCAGACTGTGAACATGAAATTAAAATATTTTCACATTGAATTACATCACGTGTTAGTAAAGGTGCAAATTCAAAGTGGGAGATCAAACTTTGGAATAGCTTATAGCGATATTCTTATTTTTCTATTAAAATTTTTATTCAGATAAAGAAAGAAGATGGTACAATGATGCCTTTTCTGGCTTGTCTAGGAACCGTTTTACTCAAGCATGTCATTAAAACTAATTTTTGGATAAGTACAAGTTAAAACATTTTTGCAAGATGCAAAATGCAAGATAAGCACTGCAGGAAAACTATTCCTCTTTAAGTATTTCTGATATTGATTTGCACAAGTTCATTAAATGACTATTATATATAGTCAAGTGAGACAATATTGAACATTATTGTAGCCACATTTTATTGTGAACTGGGTGTCCGTGTGTAATCTGTAGTTTTTTATTTAGTTTGTGCTCTAATGTCACAAAGTATGCGGGCATGCAAGTAAAACATGCTCTCATGCAGCTGTCAAAGCCCAGTCTGTACTAAGCGATTTGCCAGGATCACCCTGAGATGAACAGTCCCACTAAATGGCCTCTTTACCAGTCGGCCTAATCTCAGCACTGTTTTCTCATGAAAGCCGGGCAAATTGAATTTTGAGACATCTGCTGTCAGGCCTGAGCACAATTTTGACTTTGTTTCGCTGCATGCGACAATGCGTTTTTGAATGATTCGTGAAACAAATGAGGAAAAGTGGTGAAATGCAGATTAACAGATGTGTGTCAAAGTCTGAATCATGAGATAGACACCAGATAGGCTGCAAAATAAATAGTTTTAGCTGAACAAAAGTAGCGTCAAGCTCAATCGATGAAGGCTCAATTTAAATATTTAAACATGTAAAACTAAAGCAGCAGCTCTGGACGTTTAGTCAAGAAGGTTTTGTCATTAGACAAATCCAAATTACTGTGATTTACAATCACTGAAACACTACCAGTACAAATCACAGCAGGCTGCATACTTGACCCTGACACTCCAAATACACAGTCTGAACCACGAAAGCTGCAACAGATGTGTACTCATCTGCTTAAACAGATGACAGCTCTAAAAGTGGCTAGTGTGCCGTTTGTTATAAATGAAGATGTTGAAATAAGTCATGAGGTATTAATTACAATTCACATTGATACTGAATGTACTAAGTGAAACCTAAGCAGTTATTGTTGTTTAAATAACAGTAAACATATTGTTTTGGCATTTCACTTGTGGTGATTATTCATCTAAAGTATATTAAATTCATTTCTGAGGAAAGGTCGAGAGTTTGCTGCCTTGTAGACCGTTCAAGTCATATTTCTCTGCTTTTATTGCGCTTTGATTATTAGAATATGATGAGAATCTGTCATCCGCTCAGCTGAAAAGTCTATATTTTCCAGGTATTCGCTTCCCAGACATTCCTCAGATTATATGCCTTTTTTCAGATCAATCATGGTTTCATTTTTTTGCTCACACAATGTTTGTGGTTTTTGTCTTTATGTAACTTTTTCCTTGACCTTCACTTTTCAGACATAATTTAGAAGCAAGAGAGTGAGATTGTTTTTCTTTTTTAGAAACATCCTTAAAATTTCAGTAATTTGTAGTTTATGACATACAGGAGAAAATATGTCTTGTCACCTTCTACTGTTTAGTTAATTTTTGCATGTTTAATGTTGTGCATGATACTGAGTAATGGGAATTTCACTTATTTGGTTTTCCTTAAATGTCCCTGTTATTGTGAGATCACAAACCTGATCGAAGGTGTTTTTGTGGAATTTTTATATTGCTTTATTAAGCTACTTAATGAAGTGCTTCATGTCTGCATCACTTATTTTCGCTTGTTGCTATTATCACAATTTTATGTATTTATTGCTTGTTGGTTGGATTAGGAAAACATTGTAGAAGTCATAGACCCAATAATTTTCCGATTTAACTTCTTCTATATTAATATCAATGAAATGTTTAATTAGAATATTTAAAGCTTGCAACTTTTTTAAAAAAAATACTGTTTTTTAAGTGGGTGAAGTCAAGCTACTGATAGCACACACGCGTTACACAAATTCAAATTACAGACATTTATAATTATAAATTGGTAAAATTTTGAATGAGAGTTCAAAGAGTCTGGTGAATCAGACTCGGCACCTTCATATTAACACTGAAGAAAGTAAGGGAGAAACGAGGTAATGCTCTTGCTCATCAAACTCCAAAAAACATGACAGTAGAAGATCTTCTTATTCACAAACAGTACATAATAATAATAGTACTTACTATAGTGGAGCTCTTCTGCTTTGTTTCTTAAATACCTGCTCTGGCTGTCTAATCTTGACTCCTCACTTGATGTCACCTGTCTGCCATGGAGACAGCATTAGCCATGTTTTCATAATGTATTTTTAGGCTCATTTTAAAAGTATTGCATCAGAAGAAGTTAATGAAAATGACAAACTCAAAAAAGAAAAAAATCCCCAATTTTACCAAGATAGTTTTAGACTTTATCCCAAAAGTGTTGATGCACATAATGGGTTTTGGAAAGTGTTTTTAAAAAATAAAGTTCTGATGTAGTGACTATTTACCACAAATGACTGATCAGCTGTTTCTCTTTTATTCACCGTCTTCCTCTCCAGATATCATGAAGCCAACATCAGTTACCATGAAAGAATAATTCTAAGTTGCCCAATATAAAAAAAAACCTGTTCCAGAAGGTTTCTTTTTCTCTGTTAGATGGCCAAAGTTTTGTTTCTTTTTTTCTTTGAGGTTTTTTAGTGGTTAGCAAACAAGTGGTTTTGTTTCTGACTTCTTCTACTCTGTTTTTTACAGTCATGTGTAGCATAACCTGTAGCGCCACCTTCTGATGACACTGTGCAGCGTTGTGTATTCAAAACAAGCTTAATTTGCATTTTCTGTTAAAGAAAAATTGGGACATTTGAAAAATTTGCTTCAAATTGACTTTACAATTACAAGGAACATGGCTCTTGCCTTTGGGTTTACTCGGGTTGTTTTGTCTTCTCTTGTGTTCAGAGTTTTTTTGGTTAAATGTGACAACCCCTGACTTTACATCTGTTTCATATGAAATTGATTGTTGAAATGTGATTGCTTTAAAATGCAGAAATTGACTTTCCATTCATAGTTATCCAAAGCAGAGTACAGGGCCTTTCTCAGTAGGGATGTCCCCAAATCAGTCCATCTTATTGAGCTCCAACAGCAGCAAAGTTACCAATTATTACTGACGAGATGATCGACTTATCGCAGTCTGTTGTGAAAAGGAGAAATGTTACACAGTCATGCAGCACAATGGCTGTGTTGTGATTGTTTCAGCTGTGTACTCTTTGTGACATGCAATGCGTTTACTCATATATGATTCAGGCTCTCCATAACTTTAACACTGTGTAGTTGACATTTTGTATCCATGCTTGATTTGACCTCCACGATCAAACAAGAAGACTGCATGCAAACGCTGTTTACTGCATCTTTGAATCTAAATAAATGATGTAGTAAAATCATAACAAATTAATACAGCTTCAGCACATATCAAAAAAAGGTCAAAGACCCCATTGAAAAATGTTCCTAAAAGCTGCTTTTGATTGCGTTTTGTTTGTTTATAGAGCTGACTTAAGCGTCCTGTGAATAGACATGAGAAGACAAAACCCGACCCGTTAGAGAGTCAGACATAAACATGATAATAAAGTCAACATGTGGCACAGTCTTCTGCACTGAAGCATCCTCTCTGTATCAGGCCCACATAGCTAAACACAACATGGCATGGCGTCAGTGAGGATAGCCCACGGTCAGGACACACAGGGACTTAAACCAAAGCAGGACAGTCATCATCAAATTTTGTCAGTTACCTGGATTTAACAAAACAAAGAGCCATCCAAGCTCTTTAGAAATCTGCTAGCTAAGCCTTTTCTCTTTTCTTCCTCATAATAATCCCCCTGATGGTTTGTTTGGGCTCAGTCAGGGCTGGAGGGAAGCAGGGGGAAGGAGAAAGTGAGGAGGTAAAGTGGGGGTCTTTGATGATGACGAGATTAGATACAGCCCGGCAGACTGTCTCCTCCTGACTTCGCTGCGAGCTCTGCCTCACACACACCTATGGCTGCCGCATGCACACACACACACCCACACACATGTTCAGATATACCTACATAGACATATATATGGTGAGCCGCATGCACAAGGCCACCCCCTTCCTCATTGTTGAGGAATTACTTGCTCTTTAAGGTCTTAAGTTACAAGAGCAATTGATCCCTCTGACCCCCTGCAAACCCTTGAGGTTGTGCTGGGAATCTGAGCTCCAATGTATACACACAGGAGACAGCTCAACCCCCAGAGCAGCCGTCCTGACGCTCCCCGGCACCCCTACAAACACACACCCCTCTACCGCTTGTTTGTTTTCTGATTCAGCAGGTTTCAACGCTGTGGTTTTAGCACTGCCTGCTGGTCAAAAACGTGTAGTGCCGTGAACAGAGTTTTTAGTCAAGTATACCTTTGTACATAAATACCGAGCTGCAGCCAAGTGCTAACTGCAACCAGAAAACATAGTTTATGGTAAAAGATACATTAGTCATGTCATGTTTAAGAGTTTGTATTTTCCACCTTGTGGCAGGCCAAGGAGAACTTTATTGAAACTCAAAAATGTGCTTCCATTGTGGCTTTTCTGGCTTATAAATAACTGTTTTACCACCAGAGCTGGCTCTGCTTAAGCAAATCAAGAGTCAAAAATATGGCTGAACAATTTGAAACAATACAATTAGGAAATTGCAAAAGGTGCAATTTAGGATGTAGGAGATGTGGCTTTTAGATAATGAGACTAGTGTTTTAATCAGATGTATTCAATTCAAGCAGACTTAAACTTCAGGGTTGCATGCTGTGGTTTGAATGACTCAAGGTCAGTCTCATACGTGTTGGGGTTTAAACTGTTGTGTCGCTGGTTTCTCAATTTAATGCCGTCGTCCTTATTTAACAGTCACACTTTCAATGCTGTCTTATGTGTAACTGCTCATACACATGTTTAAAACCTAATACAAAATTAATATTGACCTTAAGCTTGAATTAAAATTAATATATTGGTAGATAAATTGCAATCACAGTATCTGCTAGAAAAATTGCAATTACATATTTTCCCCAAGTTGTTCAGGCAAATGTCATGTTATGGCATTGTCCTAACTATGCTACTTCCATAGCATTGGGATAATCTAAATTAGTTTCAAGACATGTTACAGAAATACAATATTAAATACTAAGAAAATGTGAAAATGCAGACATTATTTAAAGAATTCACTCAGTCACTTATCACAATAGATTTAATTTACAAATTGTTTCAGCTCTAGATTACTTTCGATAGTTGTGTGATTCATCCAGAAGATGAGACAGAACATCTCGCCATGCTTCTCCAATTACGATGATCCTTTAAAGACTATAAATCCCAAAGCACAAGGTAAAATACCCAGAGCTCACATTGTACAGCAATTTTCAAGAAAAACCAAAAAATAAAATTGTATGAAATTTGCTGAGTGCACTTTCACAAAGTTTGCTAAAAAGATCACCAAGTGTTGCTTTGTCATTCACTGACACGCTACAGAACTGACAATGTTTTGAATAATTTTGATCCATGAGAAAGGTTCTGTTCTCCCTGAACCCCTTTTCTAAGCTCAACTGCACTGAACAATTAACTCTTGACCTCAAATAATTGTATTATTACAGGGGTCTGTCTGCCTTCACAACCCTTGCCTGCGTTAGCATGTCCCCCACAGCAGTGTCATACGTCACTGAGTTGCTTTCTAAACCAAGTAAGGAGTTCTGGGTTTCTAACAAATTGCTCAGCTCTGTTTACAGGACACCTCTGAGGTGAAAAACTTGTCATTTCTCAAACACTGGCTCAAATGAAACACTGCTTCAGGTCCCCGTGACGTGAGGAATGAATGTTTAGAGACATTATTAGACGTCTGGTGCCAGGTTACGCTTTACAGCCAAGGCAATTTGATAATTGAGGTTGTTAGAGTGAAAAGGCTGAAGGCTGAAGACAGCGCCGTTATGCTATGAAAATAATCCCCCACGCTCTGTGGTTGCTGTCACAGTCAAACTCATTGTGTCATTTTTCAATCCTGGGCTTGTCAGAGTTCTGTCTTGTTGTGGATCCAACAGAGCCCGCTGTGTGTGCATTCACACCCACTTGTACACTGCCAGCAGAGCTCTGTGGACGGGGAAGCAATTTGGTCTTTTTTAATATTTGACCGAATTACAGGAGCAAATATTGGATTGAACCAAGTTTCCTCTGGTTTCCCTGTAGACACACACATACACTTGGACATTTTCTTGGTGATAAATAGTAACAGATCTTGAATTTAAAGCTTATTACAGCTCGCTCTGTCAGTGCTCTGTACGCTGTAGTTGATGGTTTATATTTATGAGAGCTGTTTGACGTGGAAATTGCATGTTTGATTTTTGCATGTCCTGGCATTGATGAGTTGTCGTAAGTAAATATTGAAATTTCACAGAGATAGACAGGCATTGGTCGCCTGTCACAACCAATAAATATTAAATTATACATTTTCTCTGGCTCTGTCTGAATGTAGTCGGGAGAAAATAGTTTCCTGATCCACGTCAAAAACTCTTCTAAACCTGTGTTGACAGTGTGAACATATTTGAAGGAGGAATTGAGGGATAGCCTTTCAAGAGACTCGCTGATATGAAGGCAATGAAGTCGAGTAACGCTGCTTCTCACTTTATCTTGGCAGATCACGAACATCACCAAGCTCAAGGAGTTTCTGCTCCAACACAGAAAAGATTATGTGAGCGCCGGAAGGTAAGCCTCTCCAAACAGTCACAGTAATCCACCACAATCAACAACAGCAGCGGCAAAACCCCTCAAGGCTGCAGGGAACGCCGATGATGGGGGGAAAGCACTTTGATTCTGACAAAATTCAGAAAAGGTCGGGAGTCAGGGTTATTAGATGAGACTTTTTAAATATGTCTTCAGTGTGTGTGTGTGTGTGTGTGTGTGTGTGTGTGTGTGTGTGTGTGTGTGTGTGTGTGTGTGTGTGTGTGTGTGTGTGTGGGTGTGGGTGTGTGTGTGTGTGTGTGTGGGGTGCAGGGGCTGGCTGCTGGCACCAGGTCAGCAGCAAGTAGGGTGGTCTATAGCGGCAGGCTCCAGTCTAATTGTCTGGAATAATTGAACTGCAACCAAGTGGAGAACAAATCACGCCCAGGGACTAATCCAGGCCTTCCTCTCTCCAAGGCTCCTCTGTGTTTCCTAGGTGTGGGTGTGTGAAGTATCTGGTGTTTTATAAGATTTGTTGATAAAGCCTCAACAGACCACATTAGCTAAACATTAGGGATGTCAGTGGGTGGAGCGCAGTAGCGTTTAGTGGTGGGAAAGTCCACTGATATGTGTGTAAGTCTCATACCTTCCGGCTTTAGCTCTTCCTGACCTCCAATTTTCCAATTAACTTCTTTTCCTGATAGAATAATTCTGAACTATGGATTATAACTGAATTAGTTTAGCTGGTCATCATTGCAGGTGGAAGCAAAAACTGGATCGATGGGCCCTAAGAATAGAATGCAAAGTCATGCAATTCAGTTTTAATAACATTATACAATGGTAACCTGATCAAACCTTAAATCCTTCAGTTGTTCTCCGTAAATATGATACAGGATGGCACGTTCAGTTTCATGCTTTCTGACTTAGTATTGCACATGTTCTTTATTCAGAAGAGAATTACTTTCACTCTCCACTAGTCTGTTAATTACTTATGTCTTCAGATGGATGCTTTTTGCTCAGTCAGCAGCCCAGGACCTAACAGTATAAAGAAAATGTCTTTAATGTCTAATCAAATATGAAAATACTCGCTGATTTTTCAAGGTTATTCACGAGCGCTGACTTTTTGCATGAATTTACTTTCTTAAATGAATTGAAGTAATCCAAAATCCATTCCAATCTACCTTTGCAACAGAGGGAATAGAGTCCCTGCTTTCTGTGTGCTGTTTGCAGCAGCTCTATGGAAGTTTAGCTTAGTAGAAAAACTGTGTTTTAAGCCTTGAGTGTACTCCCTGTGCATACAGACAGCGGTGGACACCACAGACATGCTGCTGTTGTTGTTATACTACTTTGTGGTCCACCTGGAGGACTCAGGAGTTCAGTCCATCAGTGGTAATAGATCAGTAGATTAATATGTGTATATGACACACATCCCACTACTGCACTTGTGGCATATATTTTGGGCTACACCTGGATGTCTGCTAAGGTTTCTGCTGGGACTCTTGCAGGCTTGGGGAGATGGCAAAATTTATGTCACACATACCCTTGCAGAAACTATATTATACTTTCCTCATCTGTACGTAAGGTTACACTAAAGTGATGTAAAATTTGCCATCTACTGAGACCTTTGAGAGTCCATGTGGACCGCTCAGCAGACATCCATAGGCAGCCCCAAATTCTTGTCCGTGTGCCGTCTACGCTACAAGGGCAACAGTGCGCATGCTTGGCAGTAGTGTGCACATGTGGAATACGTAGATACGACCTACTGTGCATGTATGGAACAAAGTCTTCTGAGCAGATTAGAATAGTAGTATAATAACAGCCACAACTACATCCATAGTGGTCACAGCTGTTCCTGTGCACTTCTGTAAGGAGTACAACCTCGGCTTCATTCTGGCATTAGAATCAGATTGTAAAATTGTTTCTCACTAGCACTTGATGATAGGAAGTCTTTCCTACTGCAGGTGAAATGTCCCTTTTTTCCTTGTTTGCATTTCCTTAAAGCATTTTCGTTTCCACTTAGAGTGCAAAAGATATAGCTCAGATGGATTAGAAAGTCTTAACGTGCTTATTTAGGTAGGAGGGAGTGTATGGCTTTGACATTTAATGGTCTGGAAAACTCCTCAGGATTTTCCCTGCCATCCACTTATTGCATGGTGGGATGTGCCTCTGCTCAAACTGACTGTGACTGAGGATATTTGAAGTAGAGATTGGTTAAAGCTACGCATAAAAATGAGGGATGAGGAAGAAATCTCTCATTAACAGTAATTATACCAGAACTTCACCAAGTCTTTAACTTGACAAGATAGCATTGAAGTTTCTGTGTATTTAAACTTGCTCTGACTGATCTTGTGTATTTTGTAGTCTGATTTCATCAGATCTTACCCGCATGACGGACAGTGAACGAGACCAGATCGACCAAGATGCTCAGATCTTCATGAGGACCTGCTCTGAAGCCATCAAGCAGCTGCGCAATGAAGGTGTGTGTGTGTGTGTGTTTTCTGGGTTGTTGTTTTTTTTTTACAGTGCAGCAGATTAACACAAATAATATGTGAAAAAAAACAAACTGTCAGGAGATGCTGGGACTGCCTTTTATACACAGCATACTGTACAACTTATAACATAGTTTTTTAAAACTCTGAATAAATCCAAAAATCACTGAGTTTATCAGTAGTAAGGGAACAGTGTGTTGTTGCCACCACAGCGGAGAAGCAGGTGACGTCAGCTCAGATAAAGGAGCACAGGGGGGCAGTGCTGGACCTCGTTGAAATGTATCTAAAAGGTGAGTTTGTGCAACAAATTGCACTTCAGACTAAACTTGTCATGACTGACTCCTCCATGGACTGAACTGCAACTTATATCTTGTCTGTCTTTATGATTGTCCTTAAGGAGTGTGTAAAATCTATTCCGAGCAGAGAGCAATTAGAGTCAAGAGAATGGTGGACAAGAAGAGGCTGTGAGTACTTGCAAACCTCATTCTCATAATATCTGTCATCCTCAGTGTAAGGCTGCTGAGGCTGTTGAAACTGCTTGTGATTCACAGAACCTCATGCTCTGTGGTTTCAGATCAAGACTGGCACCGGAGCAGCACAGACGAGTGGAGAAAACTGTAGAAGTGGAGCCCACACAGGAGAAGATTGTCAAGGAGGAAAGTTCTGGTGAGTTAGCGAGTCCCCAGAGACACTGAGCTCTACTGCTTTGAAGGCTCAGAGAATGGACAAGCAACCTCTCTGCTACGTTTGGGTACTTTAGTAAGAACGAGTTATGCTTTACTGGTCTCGTCATTTTGTGTATTTAAAAAGTCAAAAGGTGTATGAAAATCGATTTTAGTTAAGCAAGAAGACAATGCAATACAACATTATTTACAAATATGTATATCAGAATGGATAGATGGTCTAAGTCATGGCCTCACAGTACTTCGCTATTACATGTGACGATCCCTTGTGAGTGCTTCAATAAAATCACAACCGATAACTTGTAATTCTGCAAGTTTATGTGATCAAAATCAAATGTTTTGGACAATCTTTAGCATGCAGGGATACACTCAACATTTCACAAAATCCACAATAATAAAAATCAAATCAAAAGATTAATAAATGTTCAGAATGGTTTTAATTAACATTTTTAAGACCGTCATCATTTATATCGATGTCCCAAGCAAACAGTGGCTCACAAGATGCAGTGTCTTCAGCTTAATTCCACTTTGACTGACAACAGTAGCATTGCATGTATCATCTTAAAATCAGTTTTCTTGGCATTTTGATGTACTGCAGTTTAATTAAAACAGTAAATTAAAAAAAAGGCTTAATAGTTGAAAGGTAGTTAGACAAGAAGATAATTTATTGTCATTATGTCAACTGCATTTTTTATGTCTATTTCCTAAGACTTATTAAACAAAATGAGGACAGTTTAAAACTTAACTTCTGTTCAACTCATTTTCCTTTAATAACTGCACATAATTGCATCCATATTCGTTAAAACTAAAACTGGCTGTACTTAGTTCTTAAGTCCAATGTGGTGACATGTAAAGTAGATAACCCAATTAAATGAATCCATGTATTTAACAACTCAGGCTTATAGTTTCATTTTTAAGAAGTAAAAGTGTTGACAGTTCTGTTGTAACATAAAGATTTATTCACTGGACATTTATCATTTCCATTCCCTTGCTGTAGAGAAGAGTGTGTCTGAGGTCCTGGATGATCCTGTGAACCCCTGGGAGGAGAGCCGAGTGGAGGATGAGCTGTCTCCTGAAGAGATCCAGATGGTGTGACATCACAGAAATCCTTATTAACATCATACACTACGCAAAATGTAGTACTGTACTCTCTATATTAGCTATGAGCTTCATGAAGGTACATCTGTATTTAAATGTGCGTTACTGAGCGTGTTTGTGGGAATTAAGTATGTAGAGGACAAGTGTCACTTGTCTTGACAAAATTATCTTTTAGACATCCCTTGATAAATCCATGAAAGGGTCAGATAATGCAACATATCCAGAAGACACGTTAATGTCCGACATCTACATAATTCCTCACTAATGAAGGTGTTAATTTGTGCTTTTGTCTAGTTTGAGCAGGAAAACCAGAGGCTGATCAGTGAGATGAACAGCCTAGTAGATGAAGTGAGGTGAGTCTCCATCAGCTCACATCTCTTTTTCCTAAGTCTGTTCTGAACAGCATCTGTTACCTGTGTTTTCAGTCTGTTCACACAAGTACAGTAAATAATGATGTTAATAGTAAACAATTTATTGGGGGACTGTAGTGAAGCAGAGACGCTTTTTTGTATATGTTACACTGCGTCACAAAATTACATGGTCTTAGTGATTGAAATGCCAGGTGAGCAAGACAATAATTAAATGAAAAGCCAGATGCAAGTCCTGACAGGATTGAAATGACCTGGAGACATGGGTGTTTTCAGATGACATTACTGCTGTGATAGCCAGACAAAATCACAGACATGTTTGTTCCAGATGGAACAAAACTCCTGAGGTCCTAAAGTAAAAATCACCAAACACCAGAAAAACCTACTCTGAGAACACTAATGCCATCTGGAAAGGCTGACATATGCTAGACACACTGTTTTCATGGGATGTTTCATGCTTACGTTCTGTGCCCACCAGGACAATCGAGGGGAAAGTGGTGGAAATATCGAGACTTCAGGAGATCTTTGCTGAGAAAGTCTTGCAGCAAGTGAGTGGAGTTGTTTCTATTTCATTCACTCAGCCACTTAAATGCACAGTGTTTTGACAGGAGGTTTTACATAAACTGATCATCCCTCTCACTCTCTGACAGGAAACTGAGATAGACAGTATTCATCAACTAGTTGTGGGTGCAACAGAGAACGTCAAAGAAGGCAATGAGGATATACGAGAGGTACGTACTTGATGAAAAAGCAAACATCTGCAATTTTGCTTTTGGTCAATATTAACGAATCCAACTGGTAAAATGTCATTCATTTTTTTTTGTCTTTCACAAGGCAATCAAAAACAATGCTGGCTTCAGGGTATGGATCCTCTTTTTCCTTGTTATGTGCTCTTTCTCTCTGCTCTTCCTGGACTGGTATGACAGTTAACACAACTGCCACAATGGACTCTGCGCGACAGGACACTGCCTGAAGCCAGTGATGACAACACTGAGACTGAATGTACAGTTTATTTTGCTGGATCTGGTGGACAGCTTGTTCATCATGAAGATTGTGTCTTCAAGCAGAGATGTCAGTTTGTTGGTCCCTTTTCATCGTTGTGCTTCCAGGGTGGCTTTGATGTATTAATGCACTTCTGTAGAGGCAAAGTCTGTATGCAGCACTGTGCCCACTTTAACACTTTGTCCTGTGTCGAGCAGTTGGCCTTTCTCTACCACTAAAACAGTGATAATGGTTTGTTCGGTAGCGCATATTTTTGTGAAACTGAAAGAGCAAAGCCTCATTTCTGTTGCTCCTTTCTGAAGCAGAATTCAGTGCACTAGAGGACACTTGACTCTTCTCTTCTCATGTATGTAAGTAGATTATAGATTTCTCCCACAATGATATACTGTAACTTATTGCAGTTATTACAGATTGCTGTAACTTAACACGCTCAAATGCTGAAAATGTTTTGCTTTCCAGGTAGCTGTCAGCAGCAGAGAATTTTATTTAGCATCTATGACAGCATAACTGTACCAACACACCACTTACATTCTAGTAAAGCCAAGCAATATGCCTAATTGAATTCTGTATGTTCTTTCCTTACTTCAGGGTATTATTTTATAACAGTTGATGCATTTCATATTGATGCCATTTCAGATACCATCAAGAGCAGCAGAAAGCTACAGCCTGTCTTGGATTATGTCAGCGAGGAAAAGAGCCTATTGACTCCTGATGTTTCAGCTAATCTGTTTATTAGGATTAACCTAGATTCTTGTGACAGCATTAAAGCGCTTTGAAATTTCTTCTTTGATCTGAACTCAAGGGAACAGGAACTGTTAACTATATTTATTCTCTGCACTGAGGGAGTTTCAGCAGCACTGACAAGATTTACTTTGAAAATAATGAATGTAAATGTTCTTTTACATATATGGATCCCACAGAGACGGTGGTGTGAAATGTGGGCACTTTATTTCAGTTTTTCATTGAACATTTTTATGTAGCAAATGCACTTCAATGGTAACCATTACATTTTTGAAAAAGGTACATAATTTGTGACAGTTTAAGTTAAATGACGATACAGAAAAAGCAACAGGACAAGCAACTACTGTCAGATTGTTCCACTATATTAACCTAACTCTAGTATCTGTGATGGCTTCCAACAGCCATCTATGGTGATGTTCATCAATGCAAAGCATTGCACAATACAGTGTCTTCACTAGCAATGCAAAAACATTCAATACAGTAGCATAAAAGTTATGCTATCAAAAGTAACTATTAAATAACTCTAATGGAGCCTGCAAAGAAAAGCACATGGTGTTCACAAAAAGTTCAAATGAATGGAAACAATCATTAATGTCTGTTAAAAAGACTTGATGGATCAAATACTGAAAACTCTTTAACAGCACTATATGCAGAGAGCAGTATGGGCTAACTCAACACAACACAATCAAAATATTCTTTTTCCGCTGGTACGTTTTCTCCAGGTCAAGCCTCAGCTTTTCACAATATCATGACAGTAAAATATTTTCATACAGATAACCTCGGTGGCAAATATGCTGCAACCTTCGTCGATTTAAGAGACATTTACCATTTGCCATACCTCAAGAGGTCTGACATGCTCTGACAGATTTGGAAAGAAAGAGATTCAAAGCAAAGTGTTGTTATTAGTCGTCCGTGCATGTGCGTTAAAAACAAGCGACGCAGACACGAAATGATTCACAGTCATCTCACAATCAGAGTACTAAAGTGAGTTGTGTTACATATGTGTATGTACAAAGACAGTGAGTGTGTGTCAGTGTTTGTGTTTCTGGGGCTTTTTCTACACATTTGCCACTCTGTTTTAAAATGTAAATAAATAACAACATATGCTATTCAAACAAACCATGAATCCCCCCACTGTTAGCCTCGCTTTGCTTAAAACATGTTCAAAATTTCCACAGATTTCCAGCTACAGTACAAATCCGCTGATCAAACTACATCAAGGCAGCAGAGCACCTCAGGCAAGAGAAGCTGATATCTGAGGTTTGCTTGAATGGCACAACCATATTATTTATTTTTCTGCAGCAGGGGGAGGCCACCTCCTGACCCCAGGTTGGTTAAGCCAGTTTCTGGGCAGTCTCCGTCTCCTGCTGAGTGACCTTCTCCTCAGACATGATGGTCATCCATGGTGATACTGACCGAGTGATGGTCTGCTTGGCTATGTTGTAGTGGTTGATGAGGGTGAAGAGGCGTCCGCGGCCCCCAGGCCCCTGAGTGGGGTAGTTGCCATATGGCCCAATCGGCATGCAGCGGCCTTGCTGCTTCAGGAAGAAATAATTAAACATACCAGAAGATGATAAATCATCTAGTCAGCACAATGCGCAAGTACAAAAGAAACTACAAAACAAATTGTTTTACAGTTGAATGAAGCACAGGACTGAATGACAGAAACTAAATGGAGCTGTGCAGTTAAGCACAAGAGCAGAATACCACAGTTTACATCAAAAACAGACCAAACAAACAAAAGCTAAATCTGATGAACTAATTCATACAGGCATCTATGCAAATACCCTGGGGTGGTTAATAAAAGAGGCAGCACCCAATAACCTGAACCAAAGCACCCAGGTTTAGTAAGACAGCAGCCGCAGCAGCTACAAGTGACAACTACAGGATAATGCAAACTGCTACACTACTGAACAGTGAAAACAGTCAAAGTCAGCACACGCAGTATCGCCTGTTGCATTAAGTTAATTAGCCACCATAAGCTAGTGGTCATATCAGACCAGTAAGGCTGAATCAGCAAAGCCCGTTGATATATTGAATTGGGCAGTGGTGTGTTTGATTACTTGTTAATTCAACTTTTCTTCTGTAGTAGGAAGTTTTTCTCTCTCTTAAAAGTTGCACATTCTCGCTACATAGACACACTGCTAATTTCGCAGGAGTAGAGATATAATTAAAAAAGACGCCTTCACAATAGAAAATCATTCTACTAAAGGTCAGATCTGCAAAGAACAATCATCTGAATGTCATAATTAATAGGCAGATCTGAGGGAAAATAAATCTCACTCACATTTCTTTTGATTGTGAAAAGGAGTCTTGGTAAAATCCCAAAAATATCAGTCCTGTAATTTTTTTGCTTCATTGCAGCACATCGTAATAGAAATACCATTATAACTGGTTATAGTATCAGCACACCTATTGCATAATTAATCCCGTTTAAACTGCACTTCTCAAAGCAATGCTGGAAAAAAATGCTTTCTGACCAGATAAAATGAGCAATTTTAACATGAAATGATAACAAAATAGTGACACTCTAATGTTGTGCATGTGTTACCATCAGGTGGAGTCACACACATAGAATGCTCGGAAGTGTTTACCGTGTAAACGAAGCTGTCAGGACACGGCTGCTCATACTGGTAGACCTTGTAGACGACCAGGAACACCACACACATCAGGAAAGCCAGGGCACAGATCACCAGCAAGGTCACCTAAAGGAGACGCGTAACAACATCATCAGCAGCACAAGACGTAGGAGACAGCTCAGTTAAAAGACTCTGCAAAGAGACTGTGTCTTCATGAAAGGAAATGACTAGTGTACAACAACAGGTTTTTATTTGTTTATTATCTCTTTAAGGTTAAACGGCATAAAATATGTGCAAATACATGCATGTGCATATAGCAGTAACAGAGTCAGGGCTTGAGGATTTTCTGCACAATAGTAACTCGGCAAGCAATCGGCTTGTGTGACCATCTGTACAGCCCAGCTCCTACCCCTCAGGGGAGTTATGTAACAGCTACTGGTGTTTCTGGACAGTGGGAGAGGGAAAAGACGAGGTGTGGGAGAAATCGCCTCATTATTGCCTGAGATGTTAAGTCCCAAAGGTGTGCTTGAGCTGTTTTTAGAGTCACTATAGATGATTATGCTGATGTGTTGCCTGCTTGGGTAGAAATACGAAGAAATGTCAGAGAAATAGTTCTAAATTGCGTGATTCTAATGATGCAACAGTCAGAATAAACAAGGATCCTGAGGATTTCTTGGATAGAGAGCAAAGTGCCATGAAACCTAGCAGTGTGGATTAGCTTGAATTAAGTTCTACTCTTTTGTTTCTGTCTGGTTGAATCCTGTAGTTACATAGCAGAGCAAACAGTACACCATGTACAAGGCGAAGCAACAGGAGCTTATGAAAGGGACTATCTGCGATGAAAGGCCTGCCTGCAGCATTTCAAAGCACCGATGTGACGATACAAGCTGTGTTCCCTGAGACAGCTTCTGCCTTTCAGATGTTTCAGAATTAAAGCTCTATAAAGGAAGCTTGACACACCTCGCAGAGACAATTTCATCTGTTGATTCTGCCTGAGCGGTGAAGTGTGCAGGCAGAATGCCGAAGAGTTTTACGAATCCTAAAAGAAAGTCTTTCACACACGCAGTTCTGTCACCCAACTGTGATTGTGTTCTTTCTTTATTTTAACCGTTCTATAGGTGTGAACAGAGAAACACATCTGCCGAACAGGGAGGCGTTGAGGGAGGTGGAGGAGATGCTGTCATTTGGAGGCCATCGCCATGGCAGCAGCTGAATTAATGAGAGTTTCAGGGCGGGGTTAAGTGAATCATTGTGCATTATGTCTTCCTGTGTAGCCTGACAAGATGACAGGCAACACAGGACATGATGGAGGCCTGAGCGAAGAAGCCACAACTTGGAAATGGAGAGGTAACATTGTGACGGGTGTGACAAATGTCCTGAGCTTCAGGGAGACGTCTCTCAGCATGTGTGGGAGATACTGGAAATGGGATGATGTATGAAACTCTCTGCATTATCCTTACTTTGAGTCGCTCAGATACGCCTTCAATGATGCTTATTGAGAACTCTGCAATCTTAGGAGACCGTAGCTTCCCCTTCTTGCTCTCCCCATCATAATCTGCCTTTGTCTTCACCACCACCTGGTAGAAAGACACACATATACACACAAGATCCAATCAGCTTTCAGTTACAGCCTCATGACAAAATGAGACTTCACACATCCCCAATTTGTATTTTTCTAAATGTAGAAGTATTTGGTTGTAATCATGGGCACTGGTTGCCCAAACAATAATATAGTTCCCTTAACTGGACTGATTGAAATGGTGGAAATCCATTATTAAACACACTGGGGCGCCTCACTTTAAATGGGAAATATCAAATGGAAAATCTTACCTTATCTGGTGGAGGAAACTGCAGCTGACTGGCATCTAATGGTGTGATGAGAGGGATGGTGTCAAATCCGTCTTCAGAAACCACCTTCCCGTTGTTTTTCTCGGTGAAATTATTCCCCAGTTTAACCATTTTCCCCAACCTGAGGGGGGTAAACAAGCGCTACTTACTGCTAAATGAAACACATTATCGATAATCATTCAAGGAATCAGAAGGGTTAAATTATGTTTGGGTTTTTTATTGGGGTTTTTTTTTAGCTATAAAAACAACAACAGAAATTTAAAAAACGATGTGGGGCTCTTTTGTGGGCCACGAGAAAAGCCCACAAAAGCGCAGGAGAGGACAGGCTTCGACATAAAGGGATTGATGCATCACCGTGAAGACAGAAAGAGAGAGAGGGAAAAAAAGATTTACCGCATCCAAACACTTACCAGCTGAGCCGAGTCGCCTTTTAAATCAGCGTGCTTGTCCTGATGTGTTGGTTTTTATTGTTGCGAAGCTGCTGTGTGGTTTTATAGGTGTGACGCAGCCGATTTGCGAGGAGCTGCTGCACAATATGGCCAGCTGGGTCTGTGCGTTACCTCCGAGCTGGATGCTGCTGCTGGCGTCTGGCTGCACTGCAAGTGATGTAACGTCCTCATCACATCCATCCTCACACACACTCCGATCAGTGGCAGCAGCCCGACACCAGCTGAGATTTAGAGGAGCAATCAGAAGAAACTAAATGCTGTTATTGTAGCCCAAGATGAGAGAATCCGGGCTGGGGGGGTAAAGAAAAAGAGAGGGTTTATGCTTATGCGTAATTGTGCCAAAAATATTGGTAAATGTATATCTGGCATTTCAGGTTGCTGCCAGTAACGATAGTGTCTCCAGCAAATTGCACAGATCCAACTTATCTTTGCATTTATTATCTTTGTCAGAATGGATTTACAGCAAAATAACTGACGTATTTGTTTAAAAAAAATATGGAAATTATTATTGGAACATAGTGTCTGAAAACTATTATGTTAGTGTGCATTGATGAGTATTACTATTTTATGATACAAAAAAAATCAATATGAAAACATGATGACAGTTTAGTCACATTGTTTTTCTGTGACTGTACCAGAGGATTGTCACCTAAATCCAAAGTCACTCTGGTTTTTTCAGAGGTATGGCAAGTTTCAGCTGTTTGTCTTGCTGCACACAGTTTCTCTCACATTCACTTCGATCTCACATTGTTTCCTTTTTTCTCTCTGCAGCAGACTAGGTTTCCTTATATCAGCTTAAAGGACCATATTATGAAAAATCATTGTTGTTTTTTAATGGAAACATATGTCCCCTGTGCGTCTTGAAAACCACCAAATACAAGAAAAGGCCATCGTTTCGTTTCTGTCCTTTCTCCATAGACCAGGAAATGTGCATCCGAATGAGCCCCCTCTGGTTTGCAGCCTGTTGTGATGTCAGAATGGGATAACCACCGCCAGCAGCTGGCTCCTCCTCCTCTGGGATCCCCTTTGCTACCTACTGTGCAGAAAAGATGCATAAAGAGGAGGTTCTGCAGTCCTCTTCCTTAAAGGCCACAGTGGCTCATCCAGATTTAAAGCCCCAGACACTGAAACAGCTCGGATGGAAGCATGGTGAAAACCAGAGGTATTATAGATTTGGTACAGTGAACAATCTGTGCTCTGTTTTAAATTGAATCTTAACATAACCACTCTGGGGACATGCGAGACCTACTTTAATTTGTGAAAAGGGGGTTTAATGTGGGACCTTTAAAGGATAATATGCGAATGCTGGCTGCATATTTAGTTATTGCAGGTTTTTAAGTATTTCTCTCATGCTCTAGATGTACTGATTTCCGTTGTAGTTTCAGATTTGGTCTACAACCTATTAAAAAATGAGGGAAAATAACACACCTCATTCACTTTATGTGACTCTCACCATAAAGCCTAGACCTCCAAAGATGATCCGTTTAGCAAAAAACAAACAATCCAGTTACACTCAAACGATCGTCTGTTTCTGTTAAAAAGCACAAGACATAATCACTGCTAAAATGCATAACACTTTGACTGGATTTCTTCCACTGGATCTCTTCATTAAATCCAAGAAATGGTGAAGTAAAGCTAGCATGTGCCTGCATAATTTCCAGTAGCTTGTTGCCAGGCTACAGTGTGAATAAAAGGGGGTTAGGGGAGATGCATAAATGATCTAGTCCAGCCTCTTCATCCATATTGAAAAATAAGCAGCAGAGAAGAAAATGACAATGATCTTATGGCAAATTGAGATAGAAACCACATCTCTTTAGAAAACTTGGCCTCGTGGCTACGACAGCTGCAGAGGCTCCTTGCAGCGCTGCTTGTATCTGAGGATTTGATGAGTCTATGGTACAAAGTCATCAGCTATCATGTTTCCCCTCTGGGACCTGAGAGGTGAAGTCATGTGTTTCCTGAAAGCAAATACAGTGTGGAGAGCAAGTAAATGTACAGTGACACAGCATGATGGCAAGCAGTTCATACCTTGTTCCTTTAGACGTGAAAGAGTACCAGAACTGTAGGGAAATGAGCATTACACTGATTGCGGATAAACCCTTTAATTTCAGTGTAATCACTAGCAATGCGATAGTCAGTTAAAATGAATTTCCAAAATTCATGAGTACTGGTCATCCACTCAATTCTCATTTGGTCTCCATCAACAATTTAAATCATCATCAGAACGAGTTTTATTCCGGTGTCGTTTAGATTTCATTATTTTACATGGCGATGCCATTACACTTTAAAAAGCTATTATAGGTCCATTGCAGTGCAACTGTATTGTATATGTTTTTAATACTCAAGCAGCGGAGTAACTTCAGCCTCTGCAGGAAGATTCTCTACAGAGATTGACCTCAATATATACATGGTTTAAGTTGAATCTCATCAGCTGATTCTTATATAAAGCTTTGACTGTCAGAGGCATAAAGTTGCATAAAAAGTGACGATCGTATATGCTAGAGGCAGCTGTTATTATTTATTTATTCAGCTTTTGGTAGCAGCTCCACTAATGAGAGGTGTTCCAAGGCTTCGCGCTGGTGTTGTCTTCTCATGAATGAACACCAGAGGGAGACACCAGCTCACTGGTTTCACAGCTACATGCTGCACACTGTGATGACCACAGTGAGGGGATTTTTGCTGAGAACTGTGTGATCATAATAATTACAATTCTGAACTAGATGGTAAAATATTGTACCATTCTATGTTTTTATTCAAAAGAAGCAAAAATCTTTCATTTTATTTCACACTGTTTCTTCAACTTTAATTTTCTGTAAGACTTTTATTAGTTATATCAAAATCTCAGCTTTTTGATTGAGTCTGTGTTCTTCGAAAGAAAAAGCAACGATAAGATAAGATATTACTGAACAGGTCAGTGGGGAAAATCATATTCAAATCTCTTCCTTAAGTGAAAGTAGCCAGGCCACAGTGTAACTATACTATACTATACTATGCTATGCTATGCTATGCTATGCTATGCTATGCTATGCCATGTTATGCTATGCCATGCTATGCTATGCCATGCTATGCTATGCCATGCTATACTATGCTATGCTATGCTATGCTATGCCATGTTATGCTATGCTATGCTATGCTATACTATGCTATGCTATGCTATGCTATGTTATACTATGCTATGTTATGCTATACTATGCTATGCTATACTATACTATACTAAGTCATCTGCCTTTGGTTAGAAATGTACTCAAGCAAAAGTACATACACAATTATATCTGAATATACCAAAAATGAAAACTAGTCATTAAAGTACCAGTGTCAGGGATTTATAGACGTCACAAACTTATCACAATGCATTTGTTGATAATTTGTGCTATTACTTTTAAGACATCAAAATATCCAGTAACTAAAGTCACTAAATAGACCTGGTGAATTAAAAGTGGAGTGTAAAGTGTGGCTGAACCTCATACAGAACTGGAACTGCTGTGTCTTTAAAACCCTTTGTTGGCTCATTGCCCAGAAAGTTTATTTCCCATTTCCCATCCAGCCACATGGACTAAGCTCCGCCACGCAGAGAGAACAAGAATTTTCACTCAGAGAGCAACAACTCCAACAGCAGCCTGAACACAGGACCTCTCTCTCTTTGACCGAGGAGTTTTATATCCACTGAGCCTCCCAGCTGATCTGTCACAGCCTGTCAGTCCTTGCAAAAGTGAGGTAAGTTTCACACTCTGAAACTCAAAGTGTGGCAGCTCTCTGCCAGCCATCTGAACCGTTATTCATGTTATATAGAGTATGTGTTTGCTTTTGTTAACTGTGTGTTTACTGCTATTGATCTGTTGACTTTTGGACTGTACGTCAGGTGACTCACTGAATGTGCTGCGTCGAGTTTAAAGGTCCTGCTGCCATGCGGGAGCTATTGTCTTTTGCTTGAACACAAAGCCTCTTTTCACTAATCTATAATTCCCTTCACTTTCGGTCCAGCAGTTTGCAGTGGGTGTGATGTACAGACCCGTAAAGTAGCTCTGCTCATTAAAGCGTCTCTTGTGAGGACTTACTGTAACAGAGAGGATGCTGAAAGTTTGCACACATGAGATCTTGTTTTGCCCTTGGGGAAGAATTAGTCACAAAGATTTGAATGGAAAAAGCTGAAAGTTTGGTTTGTTCAAGCTGTAAGAGACGAACAGATTATATAAATGCTCACACATTTCCACACACAGACTGATGCTGCGGTTGAATGAACAGGTCAGAGCACCACCATCTGATACTGGTGGAGTTCGCTAAGTGAGATGTTTCTCTGTAAACTGACTGGTTTGTTATTGTGGACAACATGCACCGAGGCAGCATCATGGGAGTAATTGGGCTGCTGAAGTTTCTGGAGGATTTTCTGGGAAGATGAGGTCACAGGGAGACACACCCAGAGGCTCAGACTGTGAGCAGGAAAGACCAAAGGGTGGAAGACATTCAGCAGCGGCTTTCAGTGAGTCATTTGCCGGGGGTGGGAAGCTGTAGTTTAGTTGTAATTTCCATTCAGTTTGAAGTGAAAGAATTCTGGTCTGGAAGGGATATTTAAACTGCATAGGGTCAGTTCCCATTCAAACACACAGACAGAAGCCCCATGACTGTTTTAAGAA